>NC_081845.1:96338616-96652783 GCF_963259705.1 Myotis daubentonii | reverse complement strand
AACAAACACACAGGAACTTACTTCTGGGTTCTGGTGCCTTTTCTGAAATATAAACACAAATACTAGTAAGTATATAGGAATCATTTGCTTAAGGGAAGAAGACTATTCGTCTTTAATATTATTTTGGCATATGACTTGCAGGACTGAATACTAACTCAATCACAAATAAGAAACAAACAAACAAACAAACAGGAACTTACTGCTGGGTTCTGGAGCCTTTCCTGAAATATAAACACAAATAAGTATATAAGTATCATTTGCTTAAGGGAAAACTATTTTTCTTTAATATTATTTTGGCATATGACTTGCAGGACTGATCACATTAGTAAATAGAGATAATTAATAAACTAAAGTCCAGCAGCGTTAAGGACCAGTTCCGGGACTTGCTGAGGGTGCCAAGTCTTTCACAAAATGCAAACTTGGGAGAAGGAGCCCCATGTCACAGTTTTCTCTAATACTCACTCCATTGGAGGGCACCTATTTTAAAGTGAGACTGTTTGAAGCCCCACCTTATCTCTGTCTGCTTTCTTAGACTCTATAGTGGGAATGCCATATATTTGGGAAATCTGTGTATCCATTGTTTTCCCTTTTCTCTCTTCTTTTCTCAAGGGCTATTGAGATTTCCATAAATTTGCTAAGAAATAGAAAGTTTGTTTAGAAACTTCTGCCACAAAAGTACCACCTGGTTTTCTTTGTTGATGTTTTTAATTAAGAACAAGGCTTCTCTTTATATTTTTTCAGTGGGGAACATCAGAAAATGAACCGATAGTATAGCATGGGAAAAGTCAGCTTACGGGGATTTAATCAGCTTGTGGTTCCTGTCGTGATTGAAGAACAGTGCTAATGTGTTGGCTTAAGGCAGTGGTTCTCAACCTTCCTAATGCCGCGACCCTTTAATACAGTTCCTCATGTTATGTAAACCCCCAACCATAAAATTATTTTCGTTGCTACTTCATAACTGTAATTTTGCTACTGTTATGAATCGTCATGTAAATATCTGATATGCAGGATGAATTTTCATTGTTACAAATTGAACATAATTAAAGCATAGTGATTAATCACAAAAACAATATGTAATTATATATGTGTTTTCCGATGGTCTTAGGCGACCCCTGTGAAAAGGTCACTCGACCCCCAAAGGGATCGCGACCCACAGCTTGAGAACCGCTGGCTTAAGGCATTAGAACATATGAATCTTGCTGCATTCACATTCTAATCATATTTCAACCTTTTCCCTATTTGTTAGGCAGCCCACATCAGAACATCTTAACCAAATATGGGTGGTAGAAAAATAGATTTTGTTAATGACTGTACTTATATGCTTCTGCCAATTGTTAGTAAGCAAGTGATATGCTAGCTATTGGGCAAGGGAAAACAGGGAATTAGATACAGGAACAGCAAGATTTTGATAATATCCAGTTATTAATACTAACTTCTGTCCCTATCATGGACAAGGAAACTAGATATGTTAAATAGGTAAAGATTTTCTAATAGTTTTTTGCACGGCTTCCCTCCTTTCCCAAATGCCTACCAAAATAAAGAAATGCCTGAGGTTTGCCTTGAGTAAGAAATTATGTTTCTTCTTGTCTATGATTTATTCAAGCCCATAATTCTCTTTAATAGCAAACTAGGATTTGAATCCAGCCCCTGAGATGTTCAAACACTACACTATATTGTACTTCCATTTCCATTTTCTTCTGTTTTATCTTATTTTGTTTCTTATACTCTCATTCCCTACTCACATAACCCCTATCCTCACCCTACAAAGACAGAACATTTTTTGTTGAAAAGGTAGTATAAGTAATCGTCAGAGGTTTCATTCCTATGACTTAAAAACCATGTATGATTTTATATATAGAGTAGGGCAAAAGTAGGTTTATAGTTGTTTGTATGGAAAAAGACATGCAGGTCATGATTACTACAATAGCTTTATTAACTCTGTTTTGCATACTCACAACTGTATACCTACTTTTGCCCTATCATGTATATACACTGTATGTGTGCATAACATAAATATAGTTATGTATATATATTTTTCTTCATACTATTCCCATTTCAGAAAAGATTTAAGGGCAGCTTCTTCTTTTTTTCTTTTAAAATATGTTTTTAAAAAAATATATTTTTGTTGATTTTAAAGAGGGAAGGAGAGGGAGAAAGAGAGAAACATAAATGATGAGAGAGAATCATTGATCTGGTTGCCTCCTGTATGCTCCGTACTGGGGATTGAGCCCACAATCCTGACCGGAGCTCAAACTGTGACCTCCTGGTTCAAGGGGTCATCATTCAACCACTGAGCCACACCAGGCAGGCAAGGGCAACTTCTCTTGCTGTTTATTTTTGTTATAATATCAAAAAAAGAAAAAACCAGCAGATTTTATTGGTTATGGGACAGTTCCTACTCATTTACGTAGGACATTTGATGTGAGATTGTCATTAACACCACATAATTCTAGTATATTGAGTCAAGCATGGTGGAATAACTAGACACCATGGTTAATATTTATGAGAATATTGCCCAGCCAGTGTGGCTCAGTGGTTGAGCATCAACCTATGAACCAGGAGGTCAGGGTTTGATTCCCAATCGAGTTGTGGGCTCATATATATATTTATGAGAATCTTAATTTTAGTTATAAAATCCTTAATTTGGCATATTTGGTGGTTTCCTTCAGACTTGAACCCATTTCAAATTGTTACCATGGAGCTATTGGCATTATATCTTGCATCATTATTGTAGTGGTAAATAATTTGGATTCTTAATTTGTAGAGAATTCATTTCTTTGAATTATGTGATGGTTGAATGCTATATATGCTCTTTAAAGAAAAGGGAGAGTCTATTTATTTTTAATATACACAATGATTAAAGTCTGTTCAATAATAGAATGTAGTCCAATTGTTTTCCATAGGTTATTTGATTTAAAAAAGAAATATGATAAATTAGATTATTAGTTGATTACTTTAATTTGTAGTTATGTGTATATTTTTCTTCAAATTACTTCTGAGTTCCTTAAAGGCGGGACAATGTTAACAACTTGGTGTCAGTGTATCTTGTATATAGTAGATATTCATTAATATTTGTTGAATATACTTTGGAAAATTATACTTTAAAATAAGTCCTGTTTCCAAAATCCTTTCTCTGTAGAAAATGCAAAAGTAGAGTTTCCTAGTCTATCAAAATTATTGCTAATTTCCAATTAGGAAAATTCAAAGACATATAGTTTTATTAAAACTGCAGAAATGAAAAAGTGATAGTTTATCAAGGCACTGTATATGTTTTTAAGGAATGTTTAATAAGGTAGAGAGCATGCTTTTCTAACATGTATTTTTATACCTGAAGCTACAGCAAAACGTCCTGTGCGCTGGGTGAAAAGGGCCAGTTCTAATGTGTACACTGAGTGCAGTGAAAAGCCTGTAATTATAATTTCAGACTCTGGAATTTGAATAGGTGCCAGTGTTCCTGCCTTTCTTCATATGGGAAACGAAAATTTCCTTGAAAATCATTTGAAGCTCAGACAAAAGTTCATAGCGGTATTCTCAGGCTCACTCGGGAGTCTTCATTATCCAGGTAATACAGGGGGAGCTTCAATCTACCTTTTAGAGAAGACACTCCAGCTCGCATGATCCCATCGACCAGGAGAATGTTGGTGGCAATCACAGTGCAGGCGTGAAGAAGCTGTTTCTTCACAGAATACTACCCCAATGCCTACTTCTGCCGCTCCCACCGGCTCACCTGTGTTCAAGTCCACCCCCACAAGTTGACCTGATTCTGAATTTCTGCTTGAACTTTAACTAGTGTTCCCTGAAGGTCATAACCAGAATTCTGAGCTAGAACCTTGGGAATAATGAGCAAGTGAGAACCAGCAAATGCTTGAACTCCAAGTTGGGCTATCTATCGATCATCTATCTATTTATCATCTCTATCTTCTATCTATCTATCTATCTATCTATCTATCTATCTATCTATCTATCATCTATCATCTATCTATATCTATGTATCTATCTATCATCTATCTACCTACCTACCTATCATCTATCTATAATTTTTTTGTTAATCCTTACCCGAGGTTATGTTTCCATTGACTTTTAGAGACAGTGGAAAGGAGGGGGAGAGACAGAAACATCAGTGTGAGAGAGACACATCGATTGGTTGTCTCTAACATGAGCCTGCAGCTCAGGTATGTTCCCTTGACCAGAATCAAACCCGAGACCCAAACTGGCTAGGTGAGCCCTGCTCTTTACAATGGGCTAATACTTAATCAGGGCTTCTGCCATGGCCACTTCCACTGTACCAGCACCTGGAACTACACATCCATCAGTAGCGTTTTTCACAGCCCTCAAGCCTCTTGTATTGCACCTTTCATTTCAGTGAGTGTGCGCTCATTTGGCCCTTTGACCATTGATGTGACAGACTGAGGACTGTTACATTTCTCAATGAAGGTGAACTTTCCTTTTCCCAATGTGTGATCATAGACAAGCCCTGCATGTCCCAACCATTCAGGACTTAAGTCATCAAAAGAATCTAGAGCTACCCCACTGCAAGCAAGAGTCAGCCTTTCCATATTTCTCTGTTTAGCTCTGTGTACAGTTACCACGCCTCCTCTTGCAAGAGCATTTAAGGAAAATGGATCAATTCCCTGTTGATTAATAACAGCAAATCCTTTATATGAGTCACCACAGACTTTCTTAGTTCTATTATTTTTAACTCCATCTTCAATGAATTTTCTTTTAGTTTCCCTCTCTCCTGCACTCTTGTAAAAAAAGCTAGAATTTACTTAAGTTTTACATATTATAATGATACTAAAAGCCTGGTGCATGAAATGAATGCATTGGGGGTCAGGGGTCCTTCAGCCCGGCCTGCACCCTCTAGCAATCCAGAACCCCTTGCTCCTTACCGCCTGCCTGCTTGCTCCTTCTTACCACTCACTTGGCTTGCTGCTCCTTAGCGCTGCTGTGGAGATGGGAGAGGCTCCCACCACCACCACTGTGCTAGCCAGCCATGAGCCCGGCTTCTGGCTGAGCAGTGCTCCCCCTGTGGGAGCGCACTGACCACCAGGGGGCAGCTCCCGTGTTGAGCGTCTTCCCCCTGGTGGTCAGTGCACATCATGGCAAACGGTCATTCTGGTTGTTCTGCCATCAAGTTCTGCCATCAAGTGCAAGGATGTAGAGCAACAGGAACTCTCAATCATTGCTGGTAGAAATGTAAATGGCACAGCAACTTTGGAAGAGAGATTATTAGTTTCTTACAAAACTAAACATACTCTTACCATGTGATCCAGCAATCATGCTCCTTGGTATTTATCCAAAGGAGTTAAAAACGTGTCCGCACCAAACCTGCATGTGGATGTTTATAACAGTGTTATTCATAGTTGCCAAAACTTGGAAACAACCAAGGTGTCCTTCAGAGGTGAATGGATAAATAAACTGGTGCATCCAGACAATGGAATATTACACAGCACTAAAAGAATATGAGATATGATTTCAATTCTCAATAATAAAAAGAACAAACTGAGCTCAGAGTTAGCAGAAGAAAGAAAATAAAGATTAGAGCAGAACTAAATTGAATAGAAAACAGGAAAATAATAGAAAAGATTAACAAACTAAGAGTTGATTCTTTGAAAATCTATAAATCTTTAACTAGATTAACCAAGTAAAAAAGAAAGAGGATGCAAATCAACAAAATTATAAATGAAAGAGGAAACATTACATCTAATGCCGCAGAAATACAAAGGATCATAAGAAGCCTCTATGAATGACTATGCACCAACAAACTGGAAAGCCTAGAATAAATGGGAAAAACATACATTTTCTAAGTCTCAAAATATTAAGAATAGAACTGCCATATGATTCAGCAATTCTACTTCTGGGAATATATCCAAAGGAAATGAAAACGACAATGTAATTGCACCCCCATGTTCATACATACATTATCTGTTAACAGTCAACAAATGGAAACATTGATTTGTTGCCTCCCACAGGTACCCTGACTAGGTCCAGGGATCATGCCTTCAACCGAAGTATGTGCCCGTCTGGAATTGAACCTGGGACCTTTCAGTCCTTGGGCTGATGCTCTATCCACTAGCTAAACCAGGAAAGGCCCTAAAAAATTAATTTTAAAGATGCAGATTAGAAAGATTATATTATATTAGATTAAAAGCTACGCCATTCAAAACTGAATCATAAGAAAGCAAACTATATTTATATCAGACAAAGTGACATCAAAACAAGGAATATTTATCTGAGTTAAACAGGGACACTTAAGAGTGGTAAAATATGAAGAAGACATAATCTCAGATGTTTATGTACTAGTAACAAATTATAAAACATGTATCACAAACTAACAAAACTGAAAGGAGAAATAAACTAAAAATTAAGATGGGGGATTTCAATACTCCTTTATCACTAATTGATAGAACAAGTAGGCAGGAAATCAGTAAGTATACAGAAGATAAGAACAGCCCTATCAATCAACTGAGCCATAATTGATATTTATGGAAAAGCCACCTAACAACAGAAGAATACACATTCCTTTAAAGTACATTTGGAAAATTGGCTAAGATTGGCTATATTTTAGGCCATAAAACACATCTCAGCAAATTAAAAAGATTAAAATTATACAAGTTCTATAACAACAGAATTAAATTAGTAATTAACAGAAACATGTCTGAGAAATAAAATTCAAAATATTTGGAGCCCATAAATCTTTAATTTCTTAAAGAAATTACAGAGATATTAGAAATTATTTAAAACTAAATAGAAATGAAAACACAGCATATCAGAATTTGTGACATGCAGCTAAAATAGTGTCAAGAAGGACATTTACAACCTTAAATTTTATATTATCAAAGAATAAGTTGAAAACTAATAATTTAATTTTCCAACATAGGAAGCTAACAAATATGCCCAAAACAAGCAGAAAGGAAGGCTTAAGGAAAGAGCAGAGATTAATGAAATAAAAAGCAATGTAATCAGAAGCTATGCTGAAACATTAATGAAATTGATAAACCTCTACAGTTAGATTATTAAGAAAAGAGAAGATGACATAAGTTATCAATATAAGGAATGAAAAAACGGGTGACCACTGCAGACTACAGCAGAGGGATATTATGAACAACTTTTGGTCAATAAACCTGACAACTGAAGTGAAATGGACATAGTCCTTGAAGGACGCAAATTATTAAAACTAGGTCAATCAATATATAAATATATCGAGTAGCTCTATAGTCCTAATTCAAATTACTTTTGCAACTGGAAGCATTCCTACAAAGAAAACTCCAGGCCTATATGGATTCACTGTGAATTCTATTACACATTTGAAGAAGAAATAATATCAATTCTACAGAAACTGAATAGAAAACTAGAGGAAGAGTGAAAACTTCCTTATTTTACCAAAATCAAACAAAGGCTTATTACAAGAAGAAAAAACTATAGCCCAATATCCCTCATGAATGTGGATGCACGAATCCTTAATAAAATATTATCATTTCTGAATCCAGCAATATATATAAAGTTTAATATACCATGACCCAGGAATGCAAAGTTGGTGAGGCAGTTAAGAATCAATCAATGGAGAACTTGGCTGGAGAACCTGGCTATGCTGATCAACTGAAGGCTGCCTCCATGTCATTCCTTCTTCGCCGACTCCGTCCACACCTTTGGGAACCCCTGGACCTGCTAGGGCTGGACCCCAACAGTCACATGATTCAGGGGTGGTTTAGCAGTATTGGGGGCTGCTCCCTGGCGACTCTGCTGTAAGTCCAGGCCGCAGCACCCACACAGGAACCTCCACTGCAGCCAAGCAGGCAAGTCACAGATGACCCCTCAAAGTGTCATTAGTGGGGATCAAAACCAACCTCTTTAGCCCTATCCGGTTTGGCTAAGTGGTTAGAGTGTTGGCACATGGACTGAAGAGTCCTGGATTTGACTCTGGTCGAGGGCATGTACCTTGGTTGCAAGCTCAATCCCCAGTCCTGGTCAGGATGCACATGAGAGGCAACCTATTGATGTGTCTCTCCCTCTACCTTACACACTCTCTCTCTCTAAAACAAACAAAAAAAAAAAACAAAAAAAAAAAAGAATCAATCAATGTAATTCGCAATACTAACAGGAGAAAAATTACATGGTACTCTCAATAGATATAGAAACAGCATTTGACAAAATTGTTGACAGTAAACTAGAATTAGAAGGAATGCTTAATATTTTAAGGCTGTAAGATTACACAGCACGGATTACAAACTCTAATCCACGGGTCAAATGCAGCTCGCCAGAGGCAAAACTCAGGCATGCCCAATGGTTTGTGTATTGCCTAGGGTATGCTTGCCCTATAATAATGGAGCTGAATTGTTACAACAGAGAATGTATGGCATGCAAAACTGAAAATATTTATTTACTGGCACTTTACAGAAAAAGTTTGCTTATCCTATTATAGAGCAATTATAAAGAGACCCTAAAGTGATTAACCAAAGAATAAAAACTAGTAAAATCCCAACAAGACACTAGGAGGTTCAAATAGAACTTCTAAAAGGGAGAACAATTAGTAATGGACTAAAAACTCAATAGGCTAATCAGAACATTGGACACTGAATAGAAAATTACTGAACTGAGGAAACTACCTATAATACATTGCAGAGAGATTTTCAAAATGTAAAAGCAAGGTTAACAGAAATAGAGACTAGAATGAGAAAGTTCAAAATCAATTTAATATGAATTCCAGAAGAACATAGAAAACATGAAGAGCAAAATTTGAACAGATAATATTTATGAATTTTTCAAAGTCAATGAAAAACACAATTCTGAAGGTTTAAGATGCAAAATTCCTAGTTCTAACAAAAATCAAATACATTAGTAATTATCACAAATGTAGATGACTAAAACTTTAAAAGACATATGCTCTATTGGGAAAACAATTCAGTTATTTTCTATTCCCATGATACATTGGAATCTGAAAAGTGAAATAATAGAAAAAGACATAGTAGGGAAAATAGTAACCAAAATAAAACTATCAATTAAAGTAGAATTTAAATCAGAAAGCTTTAATAGGAATATTATTTCATTCAATATTAATAAAATCAATGATTCTTCAAGAAGAATCTGGAGCTTATATACACCTAATAGCACATGTTCAAAATGTATAAATGCAAGATGTGTAAAGCAGAATTTTCTGTATTTACAGAAGTATATTAGAAAACCTCCTAATGGTTAAAAGTTATTCATATTAATATAAAAGTCTGGTAAGGCATATGAATCAAGATAAATATGCAAAGTTAATATCTTTTCTCTATACTGGTTACAACTAAATAGAATGAAAATTTAAGAAATCACATTCACAGTTACAACAGAACTAAGTACCTAGGAATAAATATAACAAGAATTAACAAGAAGATAACTATAAAGTATTGTGAAAGGACCAAAATCAAGACTGAAACTAATGAAGATTCATATATTTCTAGGTGGTGATTTAAATAATAAATAATAATTAAAAATAATATAAAATGTCTCCAATACTTATATAAATCAAACCCATTTTCAGTCAGAATGTTACATTTATTTGGAGGGAGCCAGGTAAATTATTTTAAAGTTCACATGGCAGGATATATGTCCAAAAAAGGCAAGAAAACAATGAAAAAATAAGAATAGAATAGGATGTTTCTACTAGATAGTCAAACTTTCTATAAAACCTATTTAATCAAAGCAGCACAATATTGGAAATGTTTTTATTATCATCCCTCTAAGGATATTTTTTATCTTCATTTCTCTAATAAAATTTTAATACCACAAATATACAATATATCTGCTTATGTACTTTATGAATAGTCAAGATTTATGGATGAAGAGAATACGATTTATCCTCAAGAACTGATTTTTGCCTGTTGGAATGCAATATCGCTCCCATTGAGAATGTGTAGTATAATGGAAAAAGGTTGGCTTATTATACAAGTGCTGCTGCTGCTGCTAAATTTGTTCTCTATCTGCAAGAAAAGAAAATGAAGCCCCTAGTTCACTCCAAATGAATTAAATAAGGATGAAGGAGAAAAAAGTTTTAGAGAAAAAAAACCTCAATATATGTATCACAGTAATAGTGGAGACCCTTTTGAAAGCCCAGAAGTTATCAAGGACAAGGCAGACACATTTGACTAAATGCAGCACCTTTTTGTACAGTAACGGGCACCTTTATTTTATTTCACAAATTTTTATTGAGCATCTCCTATGAGTGAGACCCTTTCTAAACTCTGGAGCCTCAGCAGTGAACACAGGCCCCTTAGAGCTTACATTCTGGTGGGTCACAAAGTCAATGAACAGTCCAATAGATATGTAATGTGAAGTGGTGATAAATGCTGGGAAGAGAATACATCAGGACGAAGGGATAGAGAATGGCATGTACTGTTTTAGTCGGTCATATTTCAGCCGACATGTTAAAGAATGCGGGAGTGAGATGTGTGAATGTTTGAGGGAGGGTTCCAGGCCCATTCTGAATTAGGGTGTGGTTGGCAGCTGTGAGGAACAAGGCGGCCACGGGGGAGGGAGAGAGGGAGGCCGGGTGGAGGGGAGCCAGAGCTGGGTACTATAAGGCCTCCAAGCCCATAAGAACTTTGGATTTTTACACTGAGGGGGGACTGGAAAGCCTTTGGAGGGTTTTGAGAGAAGTAACATGATCTAATTGACATTTTAAAGGTATGATTCTGACTGTAGAGGAGAGTGGCATCAAGGAATTCAGTTTGTGCCTTCATAATCATTCAAACTGTGTATACATTTTGGGGGGACACCCTGTGTGTCTGCAAGAGAACTTTTTAAAGTGGATTTACTGGGGCAAAGAATATCCCCTTCAAAATTTCTAGAGCTATTGATAATTAATATCCATAAAAGTTGCATCAGTTTACACCCTCACGAGCAGATTGTCAGGAAAGTGTGTGATGTGTGAAATAAAAAGCCTCATGTTTGTTTGGATGAAAACATTTTGGAAGTAGCACATGTCTCTGTTGTGTTAAGCTGAAGAATGCTCCCTGTAATTTAACCTTTTCTTAATGATTCAGGTTCTTTATTAAAAAAAAAACAAGTTCCGTTTGGAGGCTGACACAGCAGTTCGTGGTGGTGGCCTGGATGACCTGATGAAGGAGGTAAGTCAGATTCAAGATAAAACTGTAGGGGAAATGAATGAACTGACACAGAGAAAAAACTAGCAGATTGGGAAAACATTTTTCAACAAAAATGGCAGATAAGACATTAATATAAAAAATAAAGCACCTATAAACAATAAGGACAAACAACCAGTTAAAAAAACGAGTAATTCACAGAAGAGGAAGTCCAAGAGCTTCATAAAGCCTATGAAAAAGGCTCATTCTCACCAGTAGCCAGGAAAGCAATTAAAGCAAGAGTTAGATGCCATTTTTCTCATTAAATAGACAAAAATGTAAAATAGCTACTGGTCACAGTGTCAGTGAGATAGTGTGGAAAGTCGAACTCACACTTTCTGGTCAGAATGTGAATTTTCAGAAATTTTTGGGAAAGTGATTGAGTAACACCTATTAACATTAAAAATACACATCTCCTTCGACTGGCAACTCGCTTTTGGAAACCCACCCTAGAGAAATAAACTACTTATCATGTACAAAGGTGTTTATTACAGCATCACCCGGCAATTGTACCGTGTGCCGAAGGCAAAATCCTGGAGACAAGTCAAATGTCCATCTTTTTTTTTAAAATTAAATCTTTATTGTTCAGATTATTACATGTGTTCCTCTTTTTTCCCTCCATAACTCCCCTCCTCCCAGTTCCCAACCCACCCTCTGCCCTCACTCCCCACCCGCTGGCCTCATCCATAGGTGCACGATTTTTGTCCAGTCTCTTCCCACATCCCCCTCACCCCTTTCCCCCCCAAGAATAGTCAGTCCATTCCCTTTCTATGTCCCTGATTCTATTATAATCACCAGTTCATTCTGTACATCAGATTATTTATTCACTTGATTCTTAGATTCACTTGTTGATAGATGCGTATTTGTTGTTCATAATTTGTATCTTTACCTTTTTCTTCTTCTTCCTCTTCTTAAAGGATACCTTTCAGCATTTCATATAATACTGGTTTGGTGGTGATGAACTCCTTTAGCTTTTCCTTATCTGGGAAGCTCTTTAGCTGACCTTCAATTCTGAATGATAGCTTTGCTGGATAAAGTAATCTTGGTTGTAGGTTCTTGGCATTCATCACTTTGGATATTTCTTGGCACTCCCTTCTGGCCTGCAAAGTTTCTGTTGAGAAATCAGCTGACAGTCGTATGGGTACTCCCTTGTAGGTAACTGAGTTTCTTTCTCTTGCTGCTTTTAGGATTCTCTTTGTCTTTTGCTCTTGGCATTTTAATTATGATGTGTCTTGGTGTGGTCCTCCTTGGATTCCTTTTGTTTTGGATTCTCTGTGCTTCCTGGACTTGTAAGCCTATTTCTTTCACCAGGTAGGGGAAGTTTTCTGTCATTATTTCTTCAAATAGGTTTTCAATATCTTGCTCTCTCTCATCTTCTGGCACCCCTATAATTCGGATGTTGGTATGCTTGAAGCTGTCCCAGAGGCTCCTTACACTATCTTCGTATTTTCGGATTCTTTTTTCATTTTGCTTTTCTGGTTGGGTGTTTTTTGCTTCTTCGCATTTTAAATCTTTTGACTTGATTCTTGCGCTCCTCTGGTCTGCTGTTGGGAGTCTGTATAATATTCTTTATTTCAGTCAGTCTATGCTTAATTTCTAGTTGGTTCTTTATCACAACATCGAGGATCTCATTAGATTTCTTGAGGATCTCACTATATTTATCAGCAGTCTCATCAGTCTTTTCGAGGGCCTTACTAAATTTATCGGCGGCTTCTAGACAGTTCTTTAAAGATCTTAAAAGTGTGGTTTTGAACTCTATATCCTCCATTTCTGTCATTTGTGACCTGTTTCTTTGTCTCTGCATTTTTTTATTCTTTCTTGGTGCACCCCCTAGTGGTCTTTGTGCGCAGTCTTGTTGTAGTTAAGCCTTGATTTTTGTAGGTAACACTGGCTGGGATTTGAACTCCAGGCCAACTGGCTGTGAGAATCAGCTGTGTCTGCAGTGGGAGAACTTCTGTCCTCTAGGGAGGTGCTAATCTAGCCTTTGCCTGAGGCTATCTGGCAAATGCCTCCATGCACAGCTTGGGCAGGGTGGGTCCCAGGGGATCAACAGGGCTGGCCGGAGTGAGCAGTTATGGCTGCTCTCAGTCCCGTTCCCAGAGGCTCTGCCTCTCAGTGTCCCAGCAACTGCTGCAAACCTCGGAGAGAAAGCTGCCCTCGAGTTCTGACCGATGCCAGACAGTCCCACTTCTCCTGTTTGAGTCTGGGTCTCCAGAGACTCACCCGGAACTGGAGCTCAGAGCCTGAGACTCCCTCCCGATTGAAACAGACAACCGCGCCCTCAGCCGCCAACCCCCTCTGTGGGCACCTCCGCACCTTAGTATTTTACTTCCACACTGCGCCTCCTCTGAGTCTTGGTATGCTTTTCTCTTTCCTTCTAGTTGTAGAATTTCCCCTCAGCCAGCCTTCCTGTGGTTCTGGGTGATGTCCGTTCCATCTTTTAGTTGTATTTTTGAAGTGGTTGTTCGAGGCAGCAATCTCCGGTGTTTACCTATGCTGCCATCTTGGTTTCTCCCAAATGTCCATCTTTAAGGAAACAAATAAGCAGTGATTCATCCAGACTGCTGGGCGCTGTGCCTTGACAATGATGCTGAGTCTAGAGTGACGTCTGCTGACCTGTAGCGATTTACATCAGTGCCCAAAGAAATCAACTTGCCCAATCATGTGTGTAGTTTGACCCGATTTGCATATGTGTTTATATAGCATGGATTTAAGATAGGCTTCATAGGAAGTTAACATTGATAAGTGACACTGTGAGTTTTTAATTTTTGAAGAGTAATTTAATAAAGAGTTAAACAAAATAGTTTTGAGACCTGGGTTACAAAGCATATAATCTATAGTGTGGAATCCATAAATTTGACTTCCTAGTCTTGGCAGATGCTCAGGTTTCTAGATGATGATGAATAAAAGTATCTCTACTCCTTAAACACTAGAAAAATAGGCTTATATTTCTTCAAAACCTAATTGGAACCTTCTAGCTGCAGAGTAAGGACATTGGTCATTCTTTCTATTCTTAACTGTTTTAAAGAGGGAGAATAATAGAATTTCATCCTATATAATAAAAGACAAAAAGGGTAATTAACCATACCTCCACTATGCTTCCCACTGGCTAATCAGGGTGATATGCAAATTAACTGCCAACAAAGATGGTGGTTAACCGCCAACAAAGATGGTGGTTAATTTGCATACATAGGCACAATGATGGGAGATGAAAGGGGAAGGACGGAAGAAGTTGCCTGCGGCTGATGGTGATTGGAAACCCAGCCGGCAGGCAAGAGCCAGGTGGCAGGGCAAAGGCAGAGAACCCAGGCTGCCTTTGCCCTGCGCTAACTATGCAGGTGGGAGAGGGGCGTGGGGCCACTGGGAGCAGAGCGGGAACTTCCCGGGGTTTGTGTCAGGCAGCTGAGAGCGGGGTGCGAACTATGCAGCTGGGAGAGGGGCACCTGGCCGCTGGGAACAGGGTGGGAACTCCCCAGGGAGGGCTTCAGGCAACGCGGCAGAAGTTCCCACCCCATAGCTGCTTGCTCATTCACTTACTCGCTCATTCATTCACTCATTCACTCACTCATTATTCACTCACTCACTCAGCAAACCCTCTCAGGTTCCTGGCACCAGGCCAGGCACTGAAGTTCAAGCAGGATAAGACAGAGCTATGTCCTTAAGATGTTAGTAATTCAGTAGGGCGAAGCAGGCACATGAACGAGGCAGTTGTACGCACAGATGCAGTGTACTGGGTTTGGTGAGGGCTGTAACTAATGCGACTTTGTTCTCTTGATAAAATGGGGCCTCGGGAGCCAGGCTGCCCAAGCCTGTAGGCCTGTGCCTAGGCCAGGAGTGGCCGGCATCCCAGAACATGACAGAGGGTGCAGGTCGGGCTGAGGGGTCTGGCCCCACCCCTCACCCTCACCCCCGAGTGCACAAATTTTTGTGCATGGGGCTACTAGTTAAATATAAAACTGAATAGTCTAATCAACTTTTCAGCTTATCCTTTTCTCTCTTTGGATCCTGTTTTTAAATTCTATCCTTATTCCCTTTTACCAACTCCCTGCATTTACTTCTTAGATACATCAGTTACAACCTGGGGTGAGAGATATTTTGAAGCAATGAGGGATCACATTTTTAATGCAATTCTAGTCTAGGAAATGTATTTTCCATTTAAAAATATATTTTTTAATTAATACCAGCCACACTAATTTTATATAAATTGCTGATTTCCTAATATCTTTGCATTTCTTATTTAGTTTTGTTATCTTTTAACTCACTTTCCTGCTTTTATTTCCTTATGCTGTTCTCCTAAACATAAAGTAACTAATGGTGAGGCTTTCACTCATTCTTTTTTTTCTTCCCATCTTTGCTAGTATAAATTGACAAAAACTGTATATATTTAAGGTGTAAGACTTGATTTCCCCTTCCTCCAGGCTTATTGATGTAACTGACATATAACAGTGTATAAGTTTAAGGTGCAAAAATATAATGATATACAGGGTGTCCCAAAAAATGTATACATACTTTAACAGCTGATAGCTCAATTTTGAAAACAAAATATATTTTAATAAACACTGCCTTTGTAATTATTCAAAGTGCATGTATACATTTTTGGGACACCCTATATGTGCATATTGTGAAATGATTATCACAAGTTTAGTTAGCATTCATCACCTTACAAATTTTCTTTTTTTCCCTTGTAAAGAGATTTTTTAAGGTCTACTTTCTTAGCAACCAACTTGAAGTTTTTGATGCATGTTTTTGTTTGTTTTGTGAACAGCTTGTTTGACATTTGTATTAGTTTATCTGTAAATTAAAATTTTTTGTCATTAGTTTTCTGTTAAGTTCTACCTTTTATCTAAACTGTGTTGAAAGTACATATACTTATTTTCTTAATATCATTGCATCATTTTGCTAAACATGGTGTAATTTTGATAGTTCACCCTTATTCTTTCAGTTTTCTGGAGGCCTTTTGTATTTCCATTCTTGAATCTTAGGGGATTAACATTTGTTTTCAACTGGCCTGTTTTTGGTGGCCATTACATGGTTCACACAGTTCTCACAGTTGGAATTCTTATTCCATGACTTAACTGGCCTTCACTGACATAATGGGAATGTGTTCACTGTAAGTTAGACATTATAGAGGTGATACAGAGAGGTGTCTATGAGTTCATCTCTTTTGGGTCCTTAGTTCAGTAGGATATGCATTCAGATATGGAGTCACCTGAGCTGGACTATTGTTTTTTGTAGTTGATTTTGACAGGGTCCCTGCTTCTTAGCAGAAATCTGAGAGAAGCTGAGTTTCTCATTGCCTTCTGAAACCTGCTAGCAGGCTGGCAGGTGAACCAAAGAGAGTTATGGAAAAGTGACTTACGGGTCAGGAAAACCTGAATATCTTTAACTATATGAAAAGCCTTCTTGTCACATTTCCCCCTGATAATAGCATAATATATATGAAAGATAAGTCAACTAAGCCTGGTAAAATCTCTAAATGTGAATGTTCCAGAGTTGTGCAAGTAGTTTACAATATAAAAATGCCATGTTCCATAGTTTTATCCTGCCCTCTTATTTGCAGTGCAGTCTTGCTAAATCGATGTGGTTCATTTGTGACCTCTAAAATTACTAGTAACTTAGGCTTTCCCTGTGGCTGGGCTGTGAGCACGTGGTGGGGATCCACACAGTGGTTTGAATTGTGCTAGAAGCTGTGGAGCTGCAGTCTTCAGCTTGTGGTTACTTAGAACGAGCCATCTATGAAACATTTTATACGTTGGGCAGGGACTAAAGTATGGGCTCTCTTGCCAAACCTCTCTAAAGGATTCTAGCATATTAGATTGGTTTGAGAAGGTTCTTTGGAAGACATCTGGTGAGTCCAAAATAATTTTACACTCTAAATTACAGACTCATAAAATAATCTACTCCAACCACTCAGCTGATTCCTAAGAATCTCTTCCACAACACATCCACCAAAGATCATGCAGTCTCTTACTGAGAGAGGAAGAGAGAGAGAGAGATAGAAACACTGATAGAGACATCAACCAGCTGCCTCCTGCATGCCCCTACTAGGGATCGAGCCACAACCCAGGCATGTGCGATGACTGTGAATTGAACCTGGGACCTCTTGGTTCATAGGTCTATGCTCAAACACTGAGCCACATCGGCTGGGCTGATCACGCAGCCTTAATCTCTTCCAGTCTTAAACACTTTCCTTATGTTGAGACAAAAAGCTGTTACCTTGAACCTTTCATTCATTGGTGTTATTTCCTTGGAGCCGTACAAAATATCCTAATCCATGATGGACATTCATATATTTGAAAATAATTCTTATTGTCTCCTTGTATGTTTTTCTCCCCCAGGTGAAACTGTGGAACTGCCTACTCTCTTGAAATGATTTGGGTCCCCTTACTATCATCATCTGTCATCTGAAGGTACTTTCATTTATCCATATCCCATGACAAAAATGAGTATAATATTCAGAGTAAGGACTAACCAGCACAGAGTGAATAGTATAAAAATAAAATTTCTGAAAACCTCCTCACTGCCTGTCTTTGGAAAGTGCTCTTTACAAGTCCGTCAGCTATCTACAAATAGCCCCTGCAATGGTGTCTTCAGTCCTTCGTCTCCTCGAAGTCCCGGCTATGCTATAATCATCCTTTCTTTTTGCAACTCATTCATTGTGCAGGTTTTCCCTCTATCTTCCTGACTTAGTAAGTTTTCTCCTCCAGCCTACTACGTATCACAGGTGTAGTTCTTGCACCTGCTCTAGCTCTACTTCTGCTAGCTCTGTACTTGCTCCTTTGGGAGCTCCTACTCTTAGGCCTTCAATTGTTACCTCCGTTGGACTGACTCCAGATCTCTCCTGAATGATAAATATTATTGTTTGCCTCTTCAAACTCAATTTGTGGTTCCCTCCCAGTTCTAAAACTAGCTCCTAGTATGTTATTGGTTTTCTGTCACCCAGTTTCAAAAGTTAGGGAGTCATAAATTCTCCCCCTTACTCGTATGTAGTCAGTCATCATGAAGTAGTGATTCTTCATTGAAAAAATATCTCACATCTCATCCTTCTGTTTATTCTCTTTCCACCACTTATTCTTCCAAGCACCTCTAACTAGACTTACTGCTTATGATGTTTTTCCTTTTCACTCTATTTTGCACAATCACAAAATTATCATTTTAGTAATGCAACCTTATTCACTTGACTTTTCTTCACAAAGACCTCAGAAAGTTTCCATTTGCCTGATGAGTATAATACAAATTCGAAGCTTGTGTTGCCAATCCTTTCAGAATTTTCTTTTAACCCCCCTTTTCAAGATTGTGCCCCTGAATACTTCCCATAAACCTGCTGCTACAATTCAGTTCCTTCTTCCCCTGGAGCATGGCACAGCAGTCTTTACCCCTTTGCCTTTTTTTTTTGCTCTTTCTACACCATCAGCTTAGCAACATCTTATCCATCTTTTGAGACATGTCACATACCATCTTTCCCTTCCCCACGAAGATAATCTCTTTGCCTTCTTATACCAAGAAGGTGATGACTTTTATTATATTGTCCATCTAAACTACATTCTGACACTTTAGTCTACTTTTTAAAAATTGTCATATTATGTCACTATATATGTTACAAGCAATTTAATGCAGGGACTCTGACATTGTTTCTGTATATCCCATATTACTAGAACAGTGCCTTGCAAGCATTAGGCCCACCATGAGAATTTGTTGGTTGGTTGGTTAGGCTATCACAAATATAATACTTGTCAAAAAACATTATACATGTTTTTAATAAAAATGTTTTATTTCAGAAAGTATCCAGGCTTTCTTGACTAAGTAATATAAGTATCAACTTATAAAAAGGTTGGAAACAGGTTTGTGGCTGAGAGGTCTAAAAATGGTGAAACTTCTAAAGATATATGGATCATAAGCATCCTATAATTATAATCCATTTAAGCGATGGCTGGGATATGACTCGGATCAGGGCGATAGGATCCATAATAATCAGTTGTCACACGGGCTTTCCTTTCATTTATCTTCACTCTGCCTCCTTTCATTGTACTTCCTTCATTTAATTGCCTGTCTCCTTTTTTGCTTCTGCTTTTTTACGCTTGACTTGTGGTTCTTTCTTTCCCTTAACTTGGTCCTTTCCTTCACCACTTTTCTTGTCTTTGGCATCAGTTTCTTTCGTATCTTTAGTCTTTCCTGCATCTTCCTTTTCTTTGACCTGGTTTCCTTTAGCCTCAGAACTCTCAGTGTTTTCTTGAGGTTTCTGTCCTTGTGGTGTCCCAGCCTCACTCTTCTTTACTTTCGCTTTTGGTCCTTTTGGTGTTTTGGCCCCACTCTTCTTCACTTGAGATTCTGGTCCTTGTGGTATTTCCACCTCATTCTCCTTTTCTTGAGATGCTTGTCCTTGTGGTATTTCCACCTCACTCTCCTTTTCTTGAGATGCTTGTCCTTGTGGTATTTCCACCTCACTCTCCTTTTCTTGAGATGCTTGTCCTTGTGGTATTCCGGCCTCACTCACCTTCGCTTGGGCTTCCTCTCTTCTTGGCATTCCCATATCACTCCCCTTTACCTTGGCCTCCATGTCTACCTTCCCTGTGTCCAAATCAGGGTCTTTTGCGTTTCTTTCTGACTCTGTTTTGTGCACCAAGGACTCCTCAGAACCTGTGAAGGAGATTTCCTTCTTTAGTGCTTCCTTGTTTTTGTCTTCGCTACTCTTTGACTTCGCAGTGCCTCCACTTTTTAGAATCGAGACTCTGGGATCTGATTTTTTTGCAAGTTCTCCATCCTTGTAACCTGGAAATATAACTGAGCACACAACAAACGTGCACAATTCAGATAAGGACTTTCTCTCTATTCCTACTTTCCCCCCTGATATTGGTTTCCTTTCTTTCTTTATTTTGTGTGTTTTAAAACTGACAGACTGGGGATAACTTGAGTTTTTCCTGAAAATATAAAATGGTGGAATGCTACACGTGAAATTAAGTGTTGATAACATTCCAGACTCTTTCGATAAATTGGAAGATTAATGAAAGATAAAGTAAAATGTAGTATAAGCGAGCTGGCATTTGTTCAGTATGTTCTACCAAATGAATAATGCTGAATAGGAGCTAAAGAAGGATGTATTCGGAAAAGAAATATAATTTAATTTTAGAAACAATTGTGGAAAGAAACAATGTTGTTTCTTAAAATAGAAAAAGGAAGTTCAAAATATACTTTCCATATTAAATAAAAGCACATCTCATTGTGCAAAAGTAATAATAGTGCTAGTTGATATTAATTAAGTGCTCACCACATACCAGGCACTCACTGTTCTGAGCACTTTATACACATTAACTTATGTAATCCTCACAATGACCATTTAGGGTAAGGACTATTACTACCCCCATTTTACAGATAAAGAAACTGAGGCACAGAAAGTTTAAATAAATGTGAATATGGTCATGAAATTAGCAGGTGCTGGAGCTAGGATTTGAACTGAGCAGTTAGACTCCAGAGTTCAGTTTTAATCACTACTACTAGACTGTTTCTTGCAATATGGGCTAACTCACTTTGCAAAAATTTCAGGGACTTTTTATTATGTTTAGGCAAAGCAGCTCTGCTATGTCTTATTTATGCGTTACCTAAAAAGATTGAATTTTTTAGCTAGCTTTTAAAATTTTTTTATTATTATTTTTTTTAGCAATTTGACTGTCTGAATTAAGAAAAACAAAATCTGTGCTATCAAGAAGAATTGTGTGGATTCATGCTATGGAGCAGAGGTGTGTCTTGCTTTGAACAAAGCTAACATTCAATATTAATATAGTAGAAAGAATACTGAATTTAAAAGCCGAATCAGAACACCTGGGTTTAGTATTCCTGCCAGCAGGGTTTATTTAGGTAAGTCGGTTAACCCCCAAAGACTCACGCCTCATATTTAGTTTGTTTGCTCTGCCCATTTTGTAGAGTTAAGTTTTCTAGACAGATAGTTTAAGGAGGATGGCTTTTAGAGTCAGACTAGTTCAAATCTTGGCTCCATACCTAACTAGCTGGGTGACCTTTTGTAAACTTTACTTTCTTAACTGTAAAATGGGAGCAATAGTAGTAACTTCTTCACAAAAGTGTTGTGAGGATTAAATAATATCATCTAAGTAAAGCACTCAGTACAGTGCATGGGACATAGTAAGTAGTCAATAAGTATTGGCTATTACTTCAACCAAATGAGACAGACCAGGCAAAAACTTTCTCAAAACTATTAAGACGAGTTATTCTTAGTTCCAACCAAATAATTTAGAGGAATGATATATACATTACAGGAAGACTTCTTGCATAATAACTAATTATTTGACTTTTTCAATATTAAAAGCTTTTTGGTACATTTAGAGTTTGTTGTTTGAAAAATTGACATATATAGAACTGTATTTTATCAGTAGTAAAAAGTGAGACACACCTGTATTAGATAGAGAGGTAACTGAATCAAAATGGATGTCGTAGTTCAGTGTTTCCTGTTTGACATTTTAAACTTTTGACATCAAAATAAAAATTTTATTTGAAACTCTGAATTAATGCTTTCTGAACTTTTTATTTTTTTGGTGTATTTTCCTCTCTACCTTGTTCATTAAGATATAAAAACTAGATATTTTATTTTAGACAAACTCATTTCCAATTTTCCAATGAAAGTCAGTGCTACTATATCCCTGGTGCTTCTGTACTGAGAAAAACAGCCCCGGATATCTTGCTATCTGTCAGTATCACCAGTGGACACCTTCTGTTTGGGGTGTGGTGTGGAGTGAAGAGAGTGTATTTTCCCACCAAAGCGTCTAACTTTATGAATTCAATGGAATGTACTTCGAAACAAACTGACTTTTCTTAGTTTATGAATAATTTTTAGTTTTACCATCTCTTGGAGGTAATTTATTCCTTGTTTACTGTCACTTACACTACTGCATTACCCATTTTTAACCTAAATTTACCTCCTAAATAATATAGATTCTGTCAATCAAAATTAAGTATTCTAGTATTTAAGGAAACAATCAGTGTCTGTTTTAGCTACAATTTTGTAGAATTTATAAAATGTTTATTATTTTTCCCAATACAAAATACCTCCAGTCACTTCTCATAGGATCTTCATACCCTTGAATGTTTTAATATTTTTGATCTCAAACTAAATGAAAGAAATTAGTTTTGCTGGGGATGTATTTTTTAGGAATCTAGTTATCCCATAAAGTGAGGTTCCCTTTATTTCAACTTTGTATTACGGAAGGAAGGCACAAATCATCATTCCACCAAACCCTAAATTTCTCTCTCTCTTCTTCCAGATTTCTAGATGGTGCATCAGTCTTTCCGCCCCCTTGCTCCCCACGAGTTCCATAATACAAATCTTTGTAAATCCTGGCTAAGTGTCCATTCATTGCAGGTGGTAGCTTATACAACAAAATTCTAATAAAATTAAAAGATTTAATCAAGACCTTGACAATCATTGTAATGTATTCAGGCTGATTAAAAAGTTTAAATTGGAAAAAACATTTTAATTGATAAGTTTTGTCAAAGCTGAAAGATATCAAGAAATAACTATCACATTTAATCATCATAATTGTTATGATTCTTAAATAATGTAGAAAATAGATCAGGGGTTTTCTTAGGAAACTAACATTACTTGGTTCTTAATCCAGTGCCCGCCAGTGAGAGCACAGTCAGATCTGGACTGTAGAAGATTTGAGAGATGAAGCATCCTGGTTCTCAGACCACGAACCAACATTTAAAAGGTCACATACTTATCAGCTGACTATACAGGAGAGAAAATAAGGGCCTCAACCTGAGAGGTGATCAAGTCTGATGGGCTGATGTGTCATAGATATTTCTTTGAATAAAGGAATTCAACCTTAATCCTCTTTTATTAAAAATATTAACAGGGAAGAACATGTTTGAAATATTGTCAATAACAATATATCTTTTAAAGTAAAGAAATGAAAAAGTTAAACAGATTGTATTTCTGGCAATTAAAAATCATTTACCAAGAATGAATTCATTCCTAGGAAGGGACTTGGCCTGTGAGCCTTTCTCATCGCCCCTTCCTTTTTAAGGGACATGCTTGGTCTTATCACCTTCCCCAGGTGGGGAGGGTGGGGAGGGCACTTGGGGAGCAGGCACCTCATGACTGCTGGGAATGCCCTCTCTCCCAACTTCACGGCCTCTCCCCCAAACACAAGCCAACCCTCGTTCCAGTGGAAACTGAGGAAGAAGAGTGAGGTGTAAATAGGAGCATCTTTTGTGTTTGCCAGTGGTTAGAATGTTTGAGATGCTTGAGTGTATCTCACTACATCTCAGTCTTACTTGCTTCTTATGATATGTTTACAGAGTTTTAAAAATTGCCTTTCTCTTTCATTTCATATGATGGATTTCCTTGAAGAGCTGAGCCTACATTAAATAATCCCGACATAGAGAAATTTGAATTTAGAAAACAGTTAAAAGCCACGCATCAATTTAAATGGATGCCTTTTATTTTTAACCGTTTGTGTGCATTTAATTTACAGCTTCTCTAGTAGATGCATATTTGTATTTACAAATATTTGCTTTATAGATAAGGCTTCGGAGTAATCACAACAAAGGCATTTGTGGTTCAGTATAAGATGCAGTGTGTAGAGGCAGAAGGTGTGTTCACGTTGGGACAGGAAGCCCTGTGTTTGCATCCTGCTTTTTACCAACTCCTTAACCTCAGAAATGCCTGAGCCAGTTTCCTGATCTGTAAAGCAGGGGGTAATAATAGCTACCAAGCAGGGCTATGGTAAGAATAAGAGATACTTACGGGCTTTGAAAATGCCTAGCACAGTGCCTAGTGTATAGTAGGTGTTCACTACCTACTATCCCTCAAAGTAAAGTTATTTAGGGGCAATAGAAAATAGATAAGATTTTGTTCTGAACTATTTTTTTCTATTCATATGATACAGTAGGCCTTTACTTACAACTGAAAAAGACTTTTGAATTACCAGTGAGGAACTAATGGGATTCAGAACCAACCTTTCTTTTATCGTGTTTTGCTGGGAGTCAGTGAGGCGACTCAGAGTCAGGAAGATGGCCAGAGATTATGCCACTCTTTTGTATGAACTTCATCTCCTCTATAGCAATCTCTCCAAAAATAGTTATTGAAAGTATTGCTTCATTTTGGAGAATGGGGACATTTAAAATGGCCTTAGAAGCACAAGTATGTATTTTGGGAGTAGAAACAGCCAGGCCAGAAAATAACTATAAACAATGTACAATATCATTTAAGAATAGATAAGGAACTTACCCATAGGAGATAATGCTAAAAATAAAACACAAAAGAAAGATTAGTGGGAATTTCCTAACTCAAGGAGAACCCAGTTCTAATGATACCCTCTGTGGGTAAATGTCCTGCAGGACCAGCGGGGGATGTGGAATCCCCCAGTAATTTCAGCCCCAGGATTGCTGCTGGCCCACGCTCTACATCCTCCTCCACAGCAACACTAGGGTGTCATTTAGTTGGTGTGTGGGATTGAATCCTTGATAAGCAATATCCGCTTTACTAATTTCATACCTTCCCATTGTAATTTCCTACTTTCATTGTTTTCACAAGTCAGTCCTCCCCACCCCACCCCGCATTCTCCATCAGATCAGTTTGAAAATGTGTGTTGTTGGTCAATTGTCAAAATTGTGTCTTGTCCTGACACCTATTCTTTTTTACATGCATAGCTAATCTATATCTTTTATTAATCTTTATTGTTGAAAGTATTACAAATGCCCCCTTCCCTTCCCCATTGACTCCTTCTAGACTGCACCTGTTGCACCCCCCTCCTCCAGGCCTTTACCACCCTATTGTCTGTGTCCATATATACCCATACAAGTTCTTTGGTTAATATCTCCCCCCCACCTCCCCACTTTCCCTCTGAGATTTGACAGTCTGTTCTTTGCTTTTATCTTGGAATCTATTTTGTTCATCAGTTTTTGTTCATTAGATTCCACATATAAGTGAGATCACATGATACTTCTCTTTCTCTGACTGGCTTATTTCACTTAACATACTCTCTAGGTTCCTCCATGCTGTCTCAAAGGGTAAGAGATCCTACTTTTTTACTGCTGCATAATATTCCATTGTGTAAATGTACCACTAGGAATATGTCTTAAGAAACCTGAAGAACCAATCAGAAAGAATGTATGCTCCCCTATGTTCATAGCAACACAATTTACAATAGCTCAGTTCTGGAAACAGCCAATGTGCTCATCAGTAGATGACTGACACCTATTCTTTACATCAGTTTTAGAGGATTTTCTTTTTTAGTGAAAATTATTCATTGCCAGATTATAACACAAGGAAAACAGGCTATCTTGTGGGTAGACTTGATGGGAATATATGCCAACAATCTTTGGTAGTAAATAGCCCAAATAAAATATAAGACCATTCTATTTTGTTATAAAATAAACATAGATAAGAGAGAATCAAAGTATGAGAATATAATTTAAGAAATAATGACTAAGTTAGAAGAATGTGGAATACAAAAAAAATTGGAAACAAAATCTCAAGGGTCCTGGATACAATAATAGGTAAGGTAAGGAAATGATCCAAACTTACTGATTTTTCCAGAATCGTCAACTGAAAGAGAAAGACAAACACATCAGTAGATACTGGAATTTCCTATATTTTCCATTCCATAAGTCTCTGCACTGGGTAGAATTTGTGTCATGCATTTAAGTTCCATTTATTTAAATGTGGGCAACTTCCACTGCTCTTGTCCTTTAGCTGCTTTATTTAAACACTTTTTATTGAAATACATTTGCACATTTAAGGTGAACAGCACATTAACTTGACACATTTACATATAGTAATATGATTGCCTGTGTAGGGACAATCTATACTAATAAAAGGGTAATGTGCTAATTAGACCGATTGACCGGACATCTTCTGGACATGCGACTTCCTTCTGGACAGTTAGGGGGCAACCAGGCCAGCAGGGGAGCAGTTAGGGGACAATTAGACCAGCAAGCAGAGATGGTTAGGGGCAATCAAGCAGGCAGGTAGAGTGGTTAGGGGCAATCAGGAAGGCAGTCAGGTGAGAGGTTAGGAGCCAGCGGTCCCAGATTGCAAGAAGGATGATCCCTGCGGGATCAGGCCTAAACCAGCAGTTGGACATTCCCCTAGGTGTCCTGGATTGGAGAGGGTGCAGGCTGGACTGAGGGACCCCCCTCCCCCCATGCACCAATTTTGTGCACCGGGCCTCTAGTCTACATAATAAAAGCCTAAGGGACTGTTACGGTGGAACCACCAGAACGACTGGTCACTATGATGCACACTGACCACCATGGGCTGATGCTCAATGCAGGAGCTGCCCCCTGGTGGTCAGTGTGCTCCCACAGGGGGAGCAGCCGCTCAGCCAGAAGCCAGGCTCATGACTAGTGAGCCTCTTCCACCTCTGCGGCAGCGCTAAGGAGCAATGAGCTGAGCTGTAGGGTCTGCTGGTAAGGAGCCTGCCGCTAAGAAGCAGAGAACCGAACGGTAAGGAGCCAGCAGGTGGACACCCCTCGAGGAGTTCCGGTCTGTGAGGGGGCACAAGCCGGGCTGAGGGACCTCCCCCACCCAGTGCATGAATTTCATGCACTAGGCCTCTAGTGTTACATAATGATACTTTCTTTTTTTGTGGTTGGAGTCATATGTTTTAGTCTCTTAGCAAGTTTGATGATTATAATACAATATTATTGTCTACATTTACTATGCTGTGTATTAAACTTCTAGATCAGTGGTTCTCAACCTTCCTAATGCTGCAACCCTTTAATACAGTTCCTCATGTTGTGGTGACCCCCAATTTCATTGTTACAAATTGAACATAATTAAAGCATAGTGATTAATCACAAGAAAAATATGTAATTATATATGTGTTTTCCGATGGTCTTAGGTGACCCCTGTGAAAGAGTCGCTTGACCCCAAAGGGGTCGTGACCCACAGGTTGAGAACTGCTATTCTAGGTCTTATTTATGACTCATTGCAAGCCTGTACTTTTGAACATCTGTCCTATCTCACATCCCTTACTCTCTGGAACTTTCTGTTTTTATAAGTTTGGCTTTATTAGATTCCATATGCAAATGATACCATACAGTACTTGTCTTCCTCTGTCTGTCTTGTTCATCTATATATATAAAAGCCTAAGTGACTGGCTAAATGTTCAACTGTTTGACTGTTTGACAATTTGACCAGTAGCCATGATGCACACTGACCACCAGGAAGCAGACACTCAACGAATAGGCATGGAAACATGGAACAGACTGATGAATCTCAGAGGGAGGAGGGGAGGGGAGAAGGTGGGAAGAGATTAAACAAAGGTCTTATATGCATACTAGAGGCCTGGTGCACAGATTCATGCATGTGTGTGGTCCCTCGGTCTGGCCTGCGGGAATGGGGCCGAAACTGGCAGTCTGACATCCCCCGAGGGGTCCCGGATTGTGAGACCGTGAAGGCCAGGCTGAGGGACCCCACTGGTGCACGAATCCATGCACTGGGCATCTAGTTTACCAAAATATGCTCAAGGTTCATTTATGTTGTTGCAAATTGCAGATGTCCTCCTTTCACATGGCTGAATAATATTCCACTGTGTATATAGGGCTCATCTAATTGATCCATTCATCAGTTGATACAGACAGTTAGGTTGTCTCCATGTTCTGGCTATTATGAATAATGCTATAATAAGCAAAGGAGTACATACATCTTTTTAATACCCCATTTTCATTTCCTTGTTTAAAAAATTTAACTTTATTGTTGAAAGCTTTACAGATGTTCTCCCCTTCCTCCACTCCAATGACCTCCTCCCTCCCAACTCCTGGCCCCTCCCCAAGGCCTTTCTTTGGTGTACACTGGAAATTGCTGTACCATTTGGAGAACCTATTTTCTTTTCTTTTTTTTGTAGTTTTATAACTTTGTTCAACAATCAGCATTAACTATAGATTTTTGAAAGTGGTAGCCAACATATAGACCTTGTTTAGTGAATCTTCATCCTCATTACGTGCTCTGGACTACCACTCCCAGACACATAAGGGACATTCCTTATTCCTTTGGCTGAGAAAGCCTTGTTGAGCTTGGTGTCAATGCACACATCTGGAGTTCCCCCTCTCCTTCATGGCAAATTTCCAGATCTCTCTGAGTTCCTGAGGGGCATGCTTCTTGAAACCTACTCCATAGATGAGCTTGTGAATGTTGATAGTGTGTTCTCTGGTCATTGCCTTATTGATGCCAAAAAGCGCTCTTCTCATCACCCTTCTTAGTGGGAGCCATTTTGTTGGGTCCAGGTTGTAAAGATTCTGGTAGTTCTTTTTTAATTATTGAGGAAACTCAATATTGTTTTCCTTAGTGGCTGAACCAATTTACACTTCCACCAATAATGTATGAGTTCCCTTTTCTGCACATCTCTTCAACACTTACCTCTGTGTTCTTGACAGTAGTCATTCTAACCCATATGAGGTGATAATTCATTGTGGTTGGCTTTGCATTTCCCTGATGATTAGTGATGAAATCTTTTCATGTACCTGTTGTCCACTCGGATATCTTTGGCAAAATTTTTCTTCAGTTCCTCTTCCCATTTTTAAATTGGATTGTTTTTTGATATTGAGTTGTATTCTATTCTATTCTATTCTATTCTATTCTATTCTATTCTATTCTATTCTATTCTATTCTATTCTATTCTATTCTATTCTATTCTATTCTATTCCTGTTCTGTTCTATTTTTTCTATCACCATATTCCCCCTCTATTCCCTCATCCACCCCCCTCGCCCCTTCTGTCTCCCCACAATTACCATACTTTTGTCCATGAGTTCTCTCTTTTTCACTCAACCCTTCCACCCTCAACCCCCACACCACCACCCCTCCACCAGAGGTGTCTGTTTATTCTTTATCTATGACTCTGTCTCTATTTTTTCTTTTGGTAGTTCAAATTGTTCATTAAATTCCACATATGAGTAAAGTCAATATTAACCCCTTATCTGAAATTAGTTTGTAAAAAATTTCTCCTATTCTGAAGGCTGCCTTTCATTTTGTTGTTTCTTTTGCTGTACAGAAGCTCTTAAGTTTGATGTTGTCCCACTTATCTGTGTTTGCTTTTATTGTTTGTGCTTTTGATGTCATATCCAGAAAATCGATGCCAAGATCTACATTTCTTCTAGAAGTTTTTTGGTATCAGGTTTTATTTTAAAATCTTTGATCTATTTTGAATTAACTTTCATGAGTGGTTTAAGATAGGGGTTCAACTTTATTGTTCTGAATGTATTTATCCAGTTTCTCCAGCACCCTTGTTGAAGAGACTGTCCTTTTCCCTAAGTTTTGGAAGATTATGTTTCTAGAAATTTATCCATTTTGTCCAGATTGTTCAATTTGTTGTATAGTTGTTCATAATATTTTCTTACAATCCTTTGAATTTCTTTTGTCAGTTTTTACTTCTTATCTTTCATTTCTGATTTTATTTATTTGCGTCCTCTCTGTTTTTTCTTAATAAGCTGGTTAAAGGTTTGCTTTTGGTTTCATTGATCTTTTTTATTGTTTTGTTAGACTTATTTCCACTCTGATATTTATTATTCCCTAATTTGTATTCACTTTGGATTTTGTTGTTCTTTTACAAGTTCCTTTAAGTATAAAGTTAGATTTTGGGGGGAAGATTTTTCTTGTTTTTTGAGATATGCCTGGAATGCTATGAATTTCCTCTTAGACTGCTTTCTTTGTGTCCCATGGATTTTTGGTTGTTGTGTTCTCATTTCCATTTGTTTAAGGTATCCTTTAACTTCTTCCTTGATTTTGTTGTTAACCCATTCATTTTTTAGTACTTCATTATTTTGCCTACAGGTCTTCAGGTGTTTTCCAGTTTTCTTCTTGCAGTTGATTTCTAGTTTCATACAATTATGGTCAGAGATGCTTGATATGATTTCAATCTTCTTACATTTATTTATATTTATTGTTTATTTAATTTGATAGGATATATATATATATATAATGAGAGAGAGAGAGAGAGAGAGAGAGAGAGAGAGAGAGAGAGAGAGAGGAGAAACATCAATGTGAGAGAGAAACATTAATCAATTGCATCCTGCATGCACCCTGACTGGGGATTGAATCAAACCTGCAACCGTGGTATTTACCCTGACTGGGAATTGAACCCCCCCACCTTTTGGTGCACTGGATGATGCTCCAACCAATTGAGCCACACTGCCCAGGGCTATTTATTTATTTTTAATCTTCACCTGTGGTTATGTTCACTAATCTTAGAGGAGAAGGGAGAGAAAGAGCTGGAGAGAAACTTCGATGTGTGAAACATCGATCGATTGCCTCCCACATGCACCCTGAGGAGGATTAGAACCCACAGGTATGTGCCCTGACGGGGAGTTGAACCTACATCCTTTTAGTGTTGGGGACGATGCTCCAATAAACGGAATTACACCAGACAAGGCTCTTACATTTATTGAGACTTGTTTTGTGTCCCAACATGTGGTCTATCCTAGAAAATGTTCCAGGTGCACTTGAAGAGAATGCATATTCTGCTGCTTTTGGGTGAAATGCTATAAAGATATCAGTTAAATCTATTGAATCTAGTGTGTCATTTAAGGCCACTGTCTCCTTGTTGATTTCTGTCTGGAAGATCTATCCATTGATATCAATAGGGTGTTGAAATCCCCTACTATGACTGTATTGCTGTCAACTTCTTTCTTTTTGTCACAAAGATTTGACATATTTAGGTGCTTACAAGGATTATATTGCCTTGTTAGATTGCTCCCTTTATCATTATGTAGTGTCCTTCTTTGTCTTTTACTATAGCCTTGGCTTTAAAGTCTATTTTGTTAGATATAATAAATATTATATCTAACCCTAGCTTTTAAAAAAAATTCCATTTGCATGAAATACCTTTCCCATCTCCTCTGAGGTGGGTCTCTTACAGATAGCATATATATGGGAGTTGTTTCCTTATCCATTCAGCTACCCTATGCCATTTGATTGAGTACTTAAGCCATTTACATTTAAAGTGATTATTGATACATAAGTATTTATTGTCATTTTATTTTATTTTTTTTTATTGCTTAAAGTATTACAAAGGGTATTACATATGTATCCATTTTATCCCCCCGCCCTAGACAGTCCCCTAGCCTCCCCTATCACCCAGTGTCTTATGTCCATTGGTTATGCTTATATGCATGCATACAAGTCCTTTAGTTGATCTCTTACCCCCCTACCTCCTGCCCCCAAACCCTCCCCGGTCTTCCCGCTGCAGTTTGACAATCTGTTTGAGGCAGCTCTGCCTCTGTATCTATTATTGTTCAAAAGTTTATAATGGTCTCTATTGTCCATGAATGAGTGAGATCATGTGGTATTTTTCCTTTATTGACTGGCTTATTTCACTTAGCATAATGCTCTCCAGTTCCATCCATGACGTTGCAAATGGTAAGAGTTCCTTCCTTTTTACAGCAGCATAGTATTCCATCGTGTAGATGTACCACAGTTTTCTAATCCATTCATCTACTGATGGGCACTTAGGCTGTTTCCAGATCTTAGCTATGGTGAATTGTGCTGCTATGAACATAGGGGTGCATATATCCTTTCTGATTGGTGTTTCTGGTTTCTTGGGATATATTCCTAGAAGTGGGATCACAGGGTCAAATGGGAGTTCCATTTTCAGTTTTTTAAGGAAACTCCATACTGTCTTCCATAGTGGCTGCACCAGTCTGCATTCCCACCAGCAGTGCACAAGTGTTCCTTTTTCTCCACATCCTCTCCAGCACTTGTCGTTTGTTGATTTGTTGATGATAGCCAGTCTGACAGGTGTGAGATGGTACCTCATTGCTGTTTTGATTTGCATCTCTCGGATGATTAGTGACTTTGAGCATGTTTTCATATGTCTCTTGGCTTTCTGAATGTCCTCTTTTGAAAGGTGTCTATTTAGGTCCTTTGCCCATTTTTTGATTGGATTGTTTATCTTCCTTTTGTTAAGTTGTATGAGTTCCCTATGAATTTTGGAGATTAGGCCCTTATCAGATATGTCATTGGCAAATATGTTTTCCCACACAGTGGGTTTTCTCATTTTATTTTTAAACCTTCTTCTCCTTCTTCTCCTTCTTCTTCTTCTTCTTCTTCTTCTTCTTCTTCTTCTTCTTCTTCTTCTTCTTCTTCTTCTCCTTCTCCTTCTTCTTCTTCTCCTCTTCCTCCTCCTCCTCCTCCTCCTCCTCCTCCTCCTCCTCCTCCTCCTCCTCCTCCTCCTCCTCCTCCTCCTCCTCCTTCTTCTCCTCCTCCTCCTCCTCCTCCTCCTCCTCCTCCTCCTCCTCCTTCTTCTCCTCCTCCTCCTCCTCCTCCTCCTCCTCCTCCTCCTCCTCCTCCTCCTCCTCCTCCTCTTTACAAGCCCTTTGTCATTTTTTATAATACTGGTTTGGTGGTAACAAACTCCTTTAGCTTTGTCTTGTCTGAGAAGCTCTTTATTTCTCCTTCAATATCAAATGATAGACTTGCTGGGTAAAGTAGCCTTTTTTGTAGGTCTTTGCTTTTCATTTGTTTCAATATTTAATGCCAGTCCCTTCTGGCCTGAAATCTTTCTCTTGAGAAATCAACTGACAGCTTTATGAGAGCTGCCTTGTAGGTAACTAACTGCCTTTCCCTTGTGACTTAAGATTTTATCTTTGTCTTTAAACTTTGCCATTTTAATTATGATGTGTCTTGGTATGGGCCTCTTTGGGTCCATCTTGTTTGGGACTCTCTACGCTTCTTGGTCCTGTGTGTCTTTTTCCTTCACCTGGTTTCCTTCACCTGGTTATATTGGTTCTCAATCTCTTGCTCACTCTCTGTTTGTTCTGGTACCCCTCTGATATGGATATTGTTGCACTTCATGTTCTCCCAAAGGTCCCTTAAACTATCTTCATTCATTTTATTTTTTGCTGCTCTGACTGGTGTTTTTTCTACCTTGTCTTCCAAATAGCTGATTTGATCCTTTGCTTCATCCAACCTGTTTATTCCTTCCAGTGTATTCTTGATTTCAGATATTTCATTCTTCATTTCTACTGGCCCTCTTTTATGGTTTCTATATCCTTTTACAAATTAGTGAGCCTCCTTATAATCATTACTTTGAACTCTATAGCTGATAAACTGTTTGCCTTCACTTAATTTAGCTCTTTTTTTTCTGGAGATTTCTTCTCTTCTGTCATTTGGGCCTCTTTCTTTGTCTCTCCTCTTTGGCTGCATCTTTGTGTTTGTTTCTATGTATTAGGTAGATCTGCTAAGACTCCCAGGCTTGCTAGGGTGGTCTTATGTAGTAGGTGTCTTTTGGCACAGTTTCCTTGATCACCTGCTTTAGTAGTGTTCCTTGTGTGGGTTATGTTGGCCCTCCTTTTGTAATTGAGTCTTGATTGCTATTTTGTGCATGAGATTGAGTCTAAAGCTGGCTGACTGTGAGGCTCAACCTCCAACATGGCCTGCAAGCTGCTGTGCAGGTGCTGAGCATATAAAGCAGAATTCCCCTCAGCAGGGTTTGGTGCCTATTGAGATCGCCCCTTGGATGTGCTGCTTGAGAAACTTATTGGCTCCTGCTCTGTTGTCTGAAGCTGGACACAGAGTTTATTGGTCTGGGCCTCTTGGGGGTGACTCTGAAACAGGCTAATGGCAGGTGCTGTCTGTGACTAGCTCTGGCAACCTTTAGGAGCTATCAGTGATCCACATATTGTGACCACCTCTGCTGGGCCTGATGCATGTGGCAAGAACCAAGCTGTGCACCAAGTCTGGCTTTTACCAGCACAGGGCCTGGGGGCAGGTCATCAAAATCTCAGAGCACCCAGAGATCCATCTCTCCTTCCCGTGCAAGTTGCCTGTTAGGCTCAGTCACTGAAAGAGCCTCTGGCTTTATTTCTCAGCCAAGTATAAGCTTCACAGAGTGGGGCAAGAGGGATCCCAGAGGGCCGGGCTATTGCTCTCCCCACCTCCAGCTGATGTCATATGGAGGCATGTGCTCTGCCTGAGAAAGATGGCTTCTTCATATGTTTTTATGTTGCTGATTAGTGTGTTTTCATTTGAGCTTGAAGAATTCCTCTCAGCATTTCTTGTAAGGCAAGTCTAGTGTTGGTAAATTCCCTTAGATCTTGTTTTTCTAGGAAAGCTTTTATTTTTTCATTCATATTTGAAAGATAACAGCTGGAAAGTATTCTAGGCTGGCAACTTTTATCTTACAACTCTTTGAATATACATTTCACTTTCTCCTGGTTTGTAGAGTTTCTGCTGAGAAATCTTGTGCTAGCTTAATGGTGGTTACTTTGCAGGTTATTTCTTTTTTTCTTTGCTGTCTGTGAGAAATTATTTCTTTATCATTGACTTTTGATGGTTTCATTGCAATGTGTCTTGGAAAAGTCTTTTTGCATTGAGGTAATAGGATGTCCTATTAGCTTCATGGATTTGTATGTCTAATTCCTTCCCAAGGTTTGGGAAGTTCTCAGCTATTATTTCTTTAAACTCTGTCCCCATCTCCCTATCTTCTTCTGGCACACCAATTATTCTTATATTTGCATTTTTGATAGAATCTGATGGCTTTTGTGGTTTTTTCACTTTTAAAAAATCTGTTTGCTCTCCTTTTATAACTGAATTATTTTTATATTCCTATCCACCAAGTCATTTATTCTTTTTTCCATTTGGTTTGCCTTGCCACATACTAGTATACACTCTATTGCTTCCTTCATCTCATTTATGACTTTTTCAGCCCTAGAATTTATTCAGTTCTTCTTTATAATTTCAGTTTCTTAGATAAATAACTTCATCTGTTCATTGATTTCATTCCTGAGTTCATGAAATTGGTTTTCTGAGTTTTCTTCTAGCTCATTAAATTTCTTTATAACAGAATTTTAAATTCTTTATTAGGTATAATGTAATATTCTGTGCCTCAGAGTTTGGTTGCTGAAAAATTATTATTCTCTTTTTGTTGTGATACTTATTTATTTTACATGGTGTTTGATGATATGTGCTTCTGCTTTTGCATTTGAAGTAGCAAACACATACTAGCTAAGAATTTATATTTACTTTGTTTCTTACAATTTAGGCTGGCAATTAGAAACTTTTTTTTTTTTGCCTGTGGCGGGGGCAGGTTTGAAAGGGTCAATGGGGAAAAATGGAGACATATATAATACTTTCAATAATAAAGATTTTAAAGAAAGCACCCTCTTTTTTTTTGATTCTAGAAGGTGACGCTATAACAATTTGTGGTATTTCCTCCAGGACCTGGCTCTGGGGCTGCACTTGGGAACACACAGGTGCTTTCAGCAGAGTTGGGGGAGATATGGCTTAACACCCCTCTGGCTTTGGAGAGTGTCCACAGGCTGGTGGGGTCCTTGATTGGGGCACTCCCGGAGGTCTGTAGCCCAGCAGCCACCTCTTACACTTCCTGTCTGACCAGGTCACTCCCCTGCTTAAGACCCACCAGCGATTGGCCATATCTTGCTTGACCAAAGTCATTACCATACCACACCTTTCAAAGGAAGACCCCAGGAACACAGGCTGTCCCCCATAACTTTTTTCTTGAATGTAAAAGAAATGTTTTATTTATACATGGCTAACATGCTCCAGGGAAAATAAGTAAAAACATGACAGGTCAAAATCCCCTATAACTCTTTGATAGCTTCCCTTCACCTTATTTTTCATTCTGCTCCAGCCTCACTTGCTTTCCCTCAAAGAGTCTGAAAATATTTCTATGCCAGAGTGGTTTACTTATTGTCCTCTTTGCTTGAAATATTCTCCCCTCAGATATCTGCATGGCTAATTAATTCACCTCTTTCATGATCTATCAATTGCTGAGAATAGGATGTTGAGTTCACCAGCTATAACTTTGAGTTTTTCTGTTTCTCTTTTCAGCTTTATCAGTTTTCTCTCCAATGAATTTTGAAACCCTGTTGTTTGGGACATTCTGGTACACATTTGGGATTTCTGTGACTTCTTGGCGTATTGATTGTTCTTTGAATAATTATGTAATGTCCCTGGTAAATTTTTGCTCTGAGGTGTATTTTATGTGATATTAATATGATTGACAGGCCAGCAGAGGACATTTGGGTGATTTCTGAGACTCTGTCATAGTTGATGGCTTTAAATCCTGCCTTTCACATTCCCTCTGAAAGACAAGTGAGGAAATGTGCCGTCCTCTTCCTGTGGGGCAGGGGGGGAAGCTCCTGACAGCCCAGCCTGGCTCGCTGCTGGAATTGCACTTGTGCCTCGCATTCCCCTAAATTCCTTTGAATTTTCAGCAAATACTTTGTCGCGTGAGCTGTAGCAGCTGCCCAGATGCGACCCCTTTCCTGGGGGGGGGGCGGGAGGGGGGTGTTGTGGAGGTAAGGATGGATGGACAGCTGGAGAAGTCAGACCATATGTTTAAGTATTTAAATTCTTTTGTAAATTTGGTTGAATCATCCGAGAAGGAGCCTAATCTCTTTTCTATTTGTGTGAGATCCGAGAAGGAAAATGGGGCGTGGGCCCTCATGATGCCCCGTCGTCCTGCAACCTCCCGTAGGGTGTACAGACCCAAGGGGAGGGAGCTTTGGTCTCAGGGGGAGGGGGACCCCAAGAAAAGTATTGGGGGGAAATGGCATGGAGGTTTGAGTGGAAGTGACAGGCTCCCTTGGTGCAGGATTTAGAGGGCATAGGAGGATAGAGGATGGGTTGAGAAGGGGGCTTAACAAGAAGTGGAGAAATGAAGGGGGCAGAGGGTGAGGGTGAGGAAGGCGAAGAGGGGTTGCATATGGAGGGGAGAATGGGGAAAGTGGTCTGCAGAGTCAGAGGAAGTAACATCATGGTGGGGGGGGGGGAGGTGTCATTGACTGGTGTCCTATTAATTACCAGAGGGGATTGAGTTTCAGGAGTTTTCTCATTAAGAAGTAGGATCGGAAAAGAGGTGACGGACCGACAGAGGAAAGGACAAGATCTAAGTGTCCAGAAAGCCTGGACATATGGAACCTCGGACCACTTGCCATTACGCTGAATTAAACTGTCGAGATCAGTTAAGATTTGGAAATCAAAAGTGCCATTTTCCAGCCAATGGCTCTGATGATCTAAAGGATGTTGTGGTCAGACCACGTTGGGAAAAAAAATGACATTTTGACAATTTTGAGTCTTGGAATATCTTTCCATTTATTTAGTTTGGCTTTGATTTGGTGTTTTATTAATTTTTTGTTTTTAATTGGTACATTTAGACCAGCAGTGTTTTTTTAAAAAATGGAAGCACAAAGGTTTGTTGTTTGCCTGAGCATTATTAAAGGCAAGTACCAACTCAATTTATTCGGGGAGAAGAAGTCAGAAAAGGCTTTCTAGGTGCTGCTCCTAACCCTTACTCTCTGAGCGGCAGTGATGGTCCAGGTTTACGTCTGATAAACTCCACGGAGAGGGCAAAGGCCGACCTCTTCTGTCTCCACTCTATTTTACTTAGTGTTTCCTTTGTTTACATTGTGCAGCCTGTCCCTCCTTCTACTCATATCTTCTCATTTAACTTTTTCACCTTTATGTTTCGGAGTTTTATTTTGTGACCTGTAGCTTCAGATTGAATATAAATGTCTTAGTGTGTTATTTCCTTGGTCTTTCCTGTCGTCTCACCCTCACATGTGTGCCAGCATTGTGTCCTTTTGTTTCTCTTCCATAACCTCATTCTCTAAACAAATGAACAACTTTTTTTTTCTCTGTTCTTGACACATTGATTCCTGTTCCTATGGGCCTCTGACTTACCAAAACCAAAACCAAAACCAAAATTAAAAAGAAACCACCCCCGAGAGCCCCCTGTTCCCAAACCACTGTAACTTAAAGAAGTACGAGAAAACATGGAGGAAAGAGATGGAAGATGACCTGACTCTCTGGGTTCAGTGTTGTCAGATGTCGAGAGTGTCAGTGCAAACAAAGGAACCCAGATGTAACAGGACCAGAGGAAACTGAGAAAGACAGTGAACTCACCAGCTGCTACTGGAGCAAATGCTGAAAAAGAAAATACAACAAATTATTATCTTTCTGAATTATGTATTCAGTTCTCATTGATTAGCAATGCACCGGCCCTTTTGCTTTGTGTGTGTGACCTCCTGGTTCATAGGTCTAGGCTCAACCACTGAACCACACAGGCCAGGCCTTTTCCCTCAACCAAATATCATGAAAATTATTTTATTCCATATTTAAATTGTTCCTTAGGACACATGGAATTATAAATTTAAAGGGTACTATATTCTATGTATTTGCAACATACTGCAAATTTCCTTTCTGGAAGGGTTAGATTAATTTAAGCAGGATCCATGATGTATGAATGTATAAGTTTTAGCAAAGCCTTGCTTATTACAGTTAAATTTTTCTCTTCATTAGGTAAAACATATTACGTCAGGGTCTTAATTTTCTGTTTCTTATTCAATTTTTTTGTTGCCACTCACTGGCCATATTATAGCTTCTGAATTCTTTAGTAACTTAAGTGTACTCTGTAATAGGGAGGCACAGGGGGTGGAACAATGTGAGCGTGAAATCCTTTCCATCAGGGAAAATGTCTACAGGTGCCGGGGTCCAACCCCAGCGGGTCCAGGGGTCCCCAAAGGTGTGGACGGAGTTGGCGAAGAAGGAATGACATGGAGACAGCATTCAGTTGATCAGCAGCCTAGCCAGGATCTCCAGCCAAGTTCTGGTCTCGATCTCCAGAGAAGTTCTGCTTTCATGTTCTCTTGCTAGGTTCTCCAGCCAGGCTCTGTCCAGGATCTCCAGCCAGGTTCTGTCTGAGATCTCTAGCCAGGTTCGGTCACCAGGTTCTAGTCAGGCTCTCTTGCCAACCTCTGCAGTCAGGTTCAGTCCAGGATCCCTTGCCATGTTCTCTCCAGCGAAGTTCTTCTGTCTGTAGGTTCTGTGTAGGTTCTGTCTTCTTGGCTCTGTGTTCTAAGTTCTGTCTCCTGAGTTCTGTGTTCTAACTTCTGTGTCTTTCTGTCTGGTTCTGGGTTCTGTCTTCTTGATTCTGTTCTAAGTTCTGAGTGTTTCTGTCTTGTTACAACTGTATTTATACCAGTTGATTCAATCCTATCAATCTCTATTACAAAGGTTAGGGCGTTTCTTATCTCCATTCCAGGGAGTAAAGATTATGTAGCTTAAGCATGATTGTTTGTAGTGATTAACTACCCGCCTGGCACTTAGTTAAGGAGTTTCATCCCCTCCCTGACTTCAGGGAAAAATTCCTACCTGGGGAAACAACCTTTCTAGGAGAGGCATCCCCTCCCTGACTTCAGGGAAAAATTCCTACGTGGGGAAACAACCTTCCTCGGAGAGGTGACCTTGGTTAAAACACAGCGCCAAGAAGGTGAGCAAACATATTAAGAACCGTATGCCATATATGCCAGGTCCCTTGAAACAGCAAGGATGGACCGGCTCCCGGCATACAGGACACTAGGATTAGCAAATAGATGAATAACAACTTACCAATCGGTATTGCTGTAACTGGCAGAACAACATGAAATAAAAACATATTAGCAAAGTTTTTGGATAAAGGCTATAGATATATATTCTTCCCGTTCTTATTCTTTCTAAGGCACTAACAGAACGATCTTTGGAGGACACCGACCTCCCCCGGGAAGACATCCGGGGTGGAACCAGAGTGGGTGGCGTTGGTTTGTGGTGACGGAGGAGCCCCCGTGTGACGTGACTGGCGTCAGTGTATTTCCATGCAGCAGAAAGGCCCGGAGAGCTCATACACATGTGCCTGGGCCATTCTTTTCCTCTCTTTCCTCCCATGGAGGATTTGAAGTTTTAAACAATTACAGATCTGAATGCTAATTGCAGGTGACCTCTTTCCTCTTCCACACTGACATAGCTTTTTCTATTTCTTGTTGGCATCTCCACATTTGTTGTATCCCACCCTATATATCTTTCTTTTTTGCAGAATGAAAAGCTTGTTATTAAAAGCTATTTGAAATTTTTTTTAGAAAACAAAGTATTTCTTTTAAACTTAGTCTTTTAATCAGTTTATTTTATTATTGAATAATTAATAACCCATCAATTTGCCAAGTAAGAGGGACAGGGAATATTTATAAGTAAAAACATTAAATGGAATTGGTCAGAATTAGAAAAAAGTTTCTCCTCTTTTTGGGATTCCCAGTTTGTACCAGATTTAAGAAAGAAAAGGGAACTTACTGATAGGTACAGCTGCACGTGCTGGAATCCAAACAAATGATTAGTATGGGTTGACACTGATAACAGAATTGACATTGATAATAGAATTCTTACTGATACTGTTTCCAGAAAGGAATTTCTGGAATGAAAAGGATGAGCAAACTCCAAAGCCTTTTACCTGAGTTAGTTAGTCTCCCTTTTCTAGGACTGTAGTCACTTTGAAAGGGTGGGAGGGAGGTAAGTTATTTTCCTTTTGTCATCCAATTTCTCTTGGAAATTGAAATAGCACAGAGCTGGAAAAACCTCATGTCCTTTAAATTTTGATTCTATTTTCATTCTACTCCCTTTTCTCATTGCTAACTTCCATGAGTTTTTCCTTGTCATCTCTACCTTACATTTAGTTGAAAGTGAACTATTTTGTTGAAAAGTCAATAGGGCCAGTCCTAGGAGATTGTCATCTCTCTCATTTCTACTTCCTACAAAATTATTTCTGTTCATCAGTTTCATTTCTCAGGTGCTATTTAGTAATCTGAGAGGGGAGAAGTGGTCGATGTGTGTGCCGAGTGAGTGAAGGCCAGCAGTTCCAGCACAGCCAGAAGTGAGCAGAGCTCCACTCTTCCTGCTCCTCCTCAGCCATCTCTACTCTGTCCTGACCAGGAGTGCGTTTCAACATGTAAACTCTTGTTTGTTTCTAGTAGGACATTTTAACTTACTAGGAAAAAATCAATCATTTGCCGCCTCCCTCTTCTCCCCGCCAATAATCTTTGTGGTCTATGTTTTGTATAAATTAATAAATATTCTAGCAGAATTTGGGGAAAGGGTATAAGAAATAAAAATGTCAGTCTTTCCTTTGAAACAAAAACAGCCATGTTTAGGAAAAAGCTCATAGTGGGTGCATAACAGAAATATCAGATAGAAAGTGAATTTCTTAGGTGTCATTAAAGTGGACTTTAATTGATAGCATTCAGGGAGTGAAGACAGACACATATTCTCAAGTACTACCAAACATATTTTTCAGACCCAACAACTCCATTTCTAGAAGTGGGATAGATGAACTACTTTTTCTTCCTATTCTCCTCAACTTCTGTGGATGAGAAACATGTCAGAAATGTTTAAATTCACGTGTTAGCTCTGAGAGGGTCTTCTGCTTTGGTCTTTGCTCTATTCTCAGTGCCTGGCACAAGGTAGGCCCTCAGTAAATGTATTTTAAAAAATACGATATCAATTACTTTAACTTTGTCAATTTAATTCTATTTCTGTCATCTCCCACATTTCTATTCCCTACAAAAAGCATTTATAAACTCTAATAACAAAAATATTAACAACTAGCATATTTTTCCATAGGTGACTATTTACAAAAAAACATGTTCAAAGCATTATTTCTAATTTCAGGTCTCCTTTAGTCACCTCATTATTTGATTTCCCATTAGAGTGATTTTTACTTTCTAAAATATTCACCAGTAACTTTAGAGGAAGTAATTCAATTAAAAAAAAAAAGATTGAAAAAAATTGAATGTCAAGATCTTGCAAGTTCAGAAAAGGATGCAATCAGTACAGGAGTCAACCCCAGAATTGATGAATATCTATAGAACTTACGTGGCTGCTCTTGTTTTACTGTGAAAACAAAATGAAATAAATACATAAATAAGAGGTTTCTGGATTAGGAACAGGGTTACTTATCAAACTTTTTATACTGGAAGTCTTAGATACAGGACTTTGAAAGATCAACAAACTCTTTTTGGAATCAGTTAAATATAGTGAGAGAATAAAAGTCTTCAGATACTCCACTCAAGCTATTCTTTCCTTTTGACTTCTGTCTGCTAATTCAAACTTTCAAAAATCATTCACTGGAGAGTAGTATATTAAGTGAAATAAGTCAGTCAGAGAAAGACAAGTACCATATGAATTAATTTATTATGTAGAATATAATGAACAATATAAACTAACAAACAAAATAGATAAACATCATTGACTGGTAAGACTTTATTGTCCTTTTCTTATTCCTCCTTTTTTATTATTTGGAATTATTGTGCTGGTTTATTATGATCATTATAATTCTTGCTTGCTAATTCCTGCTCTTTGGGTTAATTTTAGAAATGTTTCTTTTTTCTGCAAGTGTAAATATTTGAGGGCTGGTTGGCCATATTTCTCACCATCTGACTGGGACAGAGGCACTGCTTGAATTTAGATTCAGGTGAATAGACCTGAATCTGAATCCCAGCCTCTGCTCTCATAATTGTGGGATCATGGGCAAGTCACCCAGTCTCACTATTTCCTTCTCTGTATAATAGGAGTAACAATGCGTATCTGATATAATGAATATCTCTATATATAAAAGCCCAGCGACCAAACAGCAGAATAACCAGAATGACCAAATCAATCAGTTGCTATATGTGCACTGACCACCAGGGGCAGATGTTCAATGCAGGAGCTGCCCCCTGGTGGTCCGTGCACTCCCACAGTGGGAGCACTACTCAGCTGACTGGGATGAGTGGCACTCCACAGCGGGCTGATCCCCGCAGGCCATGCCCCGCCCCCCCCCCAAGTGCATGAATCTGTGCACCGGGGCTCTAGTTTATGTATAAAGCCCTGAGTACAGTGCCTGGTACATTGTAATACATATTATTTATTACTTTAGTAGCATAATTAGTACCAATTAGTTTCAATATAGCCTCCAAATGACATTGATAGCTGAAATGGAGCCAGCTACTGAAAACAGGAATAGGGAAATAAGAAGCTAGGAGAGGAATGCTGAAAAAAATTAATAAACCATAGAGTCAGAAATATAAATCTTGTTCTTGGTACATTCGCACTAAAAACAGGCACAGAGGGGACTTCTAGGAACCACCAAAACCAAAGATAACAATAGAATTTGAGAGCAACATGGGACTCACCTTTAGATATCCCAGGTCTTGCTTCAAATAAAAAAGGCAAAAAAGCAAATTAGTGTGGTTGTCTGATGAAACAGAAACACATTTTCACTGATGTCTTTTCAGGATGAGCATCACACACTGAACAACAGTGGGCAGAGGCGGGTCAGGCAGGACTACGCTGCCTCGGGACTTGGGGAAGGAGGTGCACAGCCAGTGATGGAGCTCCTCGTACCTTTCCCACCCAGGGCTCTGAGTCGGTCATGTCAGGGAGTATGTCACCGCCCCCTCCTGTTTCCGTTGAGCTTTCCTGGCCCCCTTTTGCCATTTTTCTCTCCCAACCTCCACCAACATTTTAGATTTGCCCAGGCTGTCACTCCCTTGTCTGAGAGCAAGTTCTCTGTTCTCCATTAATCGCACACTTAGCATGGTCTCTGAGACCTGGCACTTAAATGCATGCTGAATCAGTGAAGAAATTCTCCAACCGTGGCCAGCAGCAGAGCACTCTTCCTCTCCCTCTGTGCTCCCCAGGCTCCCACTGGTCAGGAAGATTTTGTGTTTACAGGGAAAGGGCAGGGGCATCTGCAGACAGGAAGTGATCCCTGCCATGCCCTGCACGAGGCTGAACAAAAGAGACTGCCGGGGAGGGGTGATCACATGGTATTTTGTGCCTAAGCGCTGGCAGAATTTTAGCTATAAGGTTTTGAAAACTTGATGAGGCTAGGAATAATAATTTCAAAGTTATAAAGAATTTCCTGTTTGTAAGAGGAGAAATAATTAATAGATATTTAGGGCAGCTTGTTGTTTTGTTCTGGGAAATCCTGGGAAGGGCCAGGTAGGAAAAAGCAAAGCAGGGATAATAATATGGAAAGTGAGATTTGCAAAGGAAATAATTGATAGCCTATAGCTCCAAGTAATCAAACCGCTCCATGTAATAATGAGAAAACCTACCCAGAAGGAAACTATTGTAAAGAATGAATTTGGGTTGGACTAAGGTTGAAAATGTTCATTCAGTGTGTAAGTGTGTGCGTGCTCCTGTTCAAATACCACTAGCAAGCAACTTTATTGAAATGTGAGATAAAATTGAACTTTTGGGGCTCAGTGTGGAGAAGGAAGTCCTCATTCCTCGTGGATCAGTGGCTTTTTCAGCACCAGAGGCTGCACCTTGGAGAAGAAGAGCATTCACCATGGAAGTAAGAGGAGTTCCTTCAAATAGCCTCATGGACAGGGATGAAAATAAAGGAGACCAGAGAAGGGTGGCTCTCATAGACTAGGGTGCGGATGTGTGCTCACTCCCTTAGAGATCCCAGGGTTTGAAGGGGAGATGCACTGCAAGAGGGGCTGGGTCTTTTGCAGGTGGACACAGTGGTGATCCACAGCCCAATCTGCTATGACAACCCACTTCCTTAGGTCAGTGTATTGTTTTATTTGCTTTGTTTTCATTTTGAGATATTAAAAACACTCAAATTGCAATATCTCAGGAATCAATAGTCGTACTATCTGTAATGTAACATTGGTCATATTTGTTCCTACTTTCTTCTAAGAAAAAAGATATTACAGAGATGGCTAAAATCCCTTTGAATCGCCAATACCAGGTTCATTTCCTTCCTATTGCTCTTTGGAGGCAACCACTATTATGAGTTCAATGTGCACCCAAGAACTTTTAAAAGTAATTTAATAAATGTGTGGATTCCTAAGCAATATTGTAGGTTTAAATACATTTTTTAATTTGCATGTGTCATCTTTAATATTATTTTATATCTGAAAATGCAGGAAGGGGCAAAGTAAGTTTCCAGCAGTGAGTATGCAAAGTAGACTTTATTCTTGTATTATTATTCTTATATTATTTTCCTTATGAACAACTGTACACCTACTTTTGCATCTGACTTGTTTCGTTCAACACTATATATTGAGAAGTTTCTTTTATTATACACATAGACACACAAAGTTATTATTCATTTAAAACGGCTGTATAGGTCTCTTTTCTGGGTGTATATTAATTTATTTTTTATTTTTTTCTTACTAACATGTCACAAAAACATCTACATGTCTTCTTATGATCATAGTTAAAACTGTTCTTTAGAGTTTATAATGAGAAGTAGAATTCATGGGTATGTGCATATTTAGTTTAGATACTGACAAATTGCTTTTCAGAGAATGAGAGTTCTACTTGCCACACATCCCACTAAATAATTGATTTTATCAGGCTTTAAAGTTTTGGCCAATATATTTTGAGAAAAGTAGTATCTCATTTCTACATCGTATTTTTATCATTAAACTTTTCTTATGTTTATTAGATATCAATCTTCCTTATTTTGTGAAGTTTATGTTTATCCCACTTAATTTATTTTTCTTACTGATTGTGGGATTTTATATATATTTTTAATGCTGATAATTATTCATACTGCAAAAATTTTCTCAGACTGCCTGCCTCTTGTCTTTTTTGTTGTTGTTAATCCTCACCCAAGGATATTTTTTTCCATTGATTTTTAGAGAGAATGGAAGGGTGGGGAGAGACAGAAATATTGATGTGAGAGAGACATTGATTGGTTGCCTCCTGCACACACCCTGATCAGGGCTGGGGATTGAGCAATTGAGTTAAGTACCCTTGACCAAAATTGAACCTGGGACCTTTCAGTCCATGGGCTGACACTCTATCCACTGAGCCAAACCAGCTAGGGCTAATATGTTTTTTTCCTAGGAAATGTGTGAGGTAGAACATCTTTTTTGTTGTTTTTATTGTTGTTCCATAAAGACACTCAATTGACCCATGGTTATTTATTGAAGCCTCCAACTGTTTTGAGATAATTTTGTCATATAACAAGGCTCTGTCTTTGGGAAATTGATTTTGCCCCATTCCTCTGGCAACCATCAGTCTGGTTTCTGTATCTATGAATCTGTTTGTACTTTGTTCATTTAGTTTTCTCTTTAGATTCCACATATGTGAAACAAATAATATGTCTGACTTATTTCACGCAGTACAATATCCTCTCAGTCTATCCATGCAGTTACAAATGGTAAGATTTTATTCTTTTTATGGCCAAGTAATATTCCATTGTATATATGTACCACAACTTTTTATTATTTTATCCACTCATCTACTGATGGGCACTTGGGTTGCTTATTTTACTGGCCAATTCATTTTGTTCATTAGATTCTACAAATAAGTGAGATCATATGATATTTGTCTTTCACAGGTTGGCTTATTTCACTTAGAATACTATTCTCCAGGTCCATCCATACTGTCCCAAAGGGTAAAAGAGGTCCCTGTTTTTTAACAGCTGCATAATATTTTGTTGTAAATGTTCCACAGCTTTTTTATCCATTCATCTACTGATGGGCACTTGGGCTGTTTCCAAAGCTTAGCTATTGTAAATAAAGTTGCTATGAACATAGGGGTGCATATATTCTTTCTGATTGGTCTAGTTTTTAATATTAGTTTAACTCATTACTGTATTTTCTCTGCTACTTCACTTAAACATTTTTTTCTATCTTTTTTTCCCTTTCTTTTGGATTAATAAAGTTTTCTGTATTCCTTTTATTTTTTCCCTATGGGTTAAAATATATGTGTTTCATTTTTATTATATTAACAGTTAACTTTTATTTTTTAGTGTACATGCTCAAATATATATATGTACACAGTTTTTAACAAAGTGTAAAATTAAGTACTTCTGTCCTGTCAAATGGTCTTCATCCATAGTCACCAACCTTGTGTCTAAGTTATTTTTCTAATGCTTTAGGTCTATTGATTTTAAAACACACTGATACATTTCTCCTCCTTCACTTTCTTCTCCTTCCCCTCTTTTTCTTCTTTTCTTCTCTTTATATTCACGTTATAAATTGAACATCATTTTTGCCAGTTAATCTTGAGTTCTTATTTTCACTGAAATAATTCTTTCACTGAGAATCAGCTGTTAGTAACTTTTACATTCTTGAATATATGGAAAATGGCTTCATTTCCCTTCATTCATAAATGATAATTTGGCTGGTTGACTCATATAGATTTATAGTACTTTTCCATCAGTTCTTTGATGATATTGTTCTATTGAATTCTGGAACATTATTATTACCAATGGATAGTCGAGTATTACCATGATTCTTTAAATAATCTGCTTCTCTGGTGGTCTTTATGATTTTCTTTTGATCTCTGTCAGTGCAATATTTGTCTTGGCCAGCATGTATACCTCTGTGTGTGTATTTTAAAGTTATCAAATTCTAGGCCTCACTTTTGATCATTTGCGGAGCTAAGTCTCTTTTTTTTTTCTGGAATATTGTCAATTATTATCTCTTAAACTATTAGTTGGCATATTATCTGAATTCTCCCTTCTGGAATTCCTATTTCACTTGACCTTCTCATTCTGTTCAACCATGGCTTTATTCGGTTTCATATTTTCAAGCTCTTCACGTATGTGTTCAATTCTGAGGTATTTCCTCAGTTCTATCTTCCAATTCACTCATTTTAGCTATGATAAGTATAATACTTAAGTATTACATATATAACATATTTCTACCATTTTATTATATTATGTAAGTATCTGTTGTTTCAATTTCAGTAACTATTTTTTATTTCTAAGATTCTGCTTTGTGAGAACTAAGATGGTGTAGGTAAACAACTGTACTTTCACCTCCTACAACTACATCAAAATTACAACTAAAATACAGAACAACCATCATCCAGAATGGCTGGAAATCTGGCTGAATGGAAGGCTTGCAACTAAAGAAGTAAAGAAGAAAGCACAGTGAGACTGGTAGAAGGGGCAGAGGCACTGAATGGGCTGGACTGGCACCCACATGTACCACTATTTTAATTGAGAAGGAGATCCTCTCTGCAGAGGCCCCCTGGGAGGATAAAGGGGTCCCAACCCCACACCAGATCCCCAGCTCAGGCTCCCAGATCTGGGAAAAGAGGTCCCTGTAAATACAGGCTGTATAAACCAGTGGGGATTGGAACTTGTGACATGGAGGCTGCTGGATTTCCAGCTGATATTCTTAAAAGGCTGGCACATAAATTGAACTTACAAGGTCCCACTAGGGCAGTGGTTCTCAACCTTCTGGCCCTTTAAATACAGTTCCTCATGTTGTGACCCAACGATAAAATTATTTTTGTTGCTACTTCATAACTGTAATGTTGCTACTGTTATGAATTGTAATGTAAATATCAGATATGCAGGATGGTCTTAGGCGACCCCTGTGAAATGGTTGTTCAACCGCCAAAGGGGTCGTGACCCACAGGCTGAGAACCGCTGCACTAGGGAAAGGCTCTGGGAGACCCAGACATATACAGGGGAACTGGATTGTCTGGCAAAAGGGCATGAATTTGGGGCGGCTTTCTCCCAGATGGAGCTGCTCACAGGGATTATTGTTCCTATGCTGGGACCTCCCCCATCACAAGGCTGACCAGTAGCCGTTTCTGTTGGTAATACCCTGGTGATTCCCTGAGACCCTAACCCACCCAATTTGCAACCCCACCCAACCTTTGTGTAGCAGCGTTTGCATAGGAATGGCCTGTCCTTGCTCAGGCTTCACTATGCTAAAATCTCCCAAACAAGCTGCAGCTGGGTCAGGGAGCCCTAAACCTATCAATAAAAGGCCCAAGACCCAGCACTAATTCCAGCCTGCCTTGCTTCATAGCTGGGCATCATCTGGACACTTCTAAACCCGATACAAATCCAAGGAATTTGCAGATATTTCTGTAGCCCCAGACAGTGGCTAACTTGGACAGCTTCAGACCATAGCAGATTACAACTCTACACATTCATAAGTGACACACTGAAGGGTCAGACTCAGTGAGCACCAAAGCCCCATTGAAGCAACATTGAAGCAAGTCCTGCTCCGTAGGGGTGTCTCCTGTACAACAGCTCTCCCACTGTAGTCTCAATTGGGCCTCACAGCCAATTATCCTGGATGTCAGCTCCTCCCAGTGATACCAGCAGCAATCAAGTCCCCACTACAATAAGACAGTGGTCACAGCCCACAAAGGGGCACACCTAGAGTGTCTAGCTCAGGTAACTGGGGACACCTACTACACAAGGCCACTCTACCAACTCAAGGAGACATAACAGCTCTACCCAATACATAGAAACAAACATAGGGAAGCAGCCAAATGAGATAAAGAATCATGTCACAATGGAAGAAAGCAAACTACTAGATATAGAGTTCAAAATCATGGTTATAAGGTTATTCAAGAATCTTCATGAGACCTCCAAGGGCCTTAGTAAGACTTTCAAGGATCTTAGTAAGAATGAAAAAAAAGAAAGAAAAATGATCAGTCATAAATTAAACATACACTAACTGAAATAAAGAATAATTTGCAGGGATTCAACAGTAGAATTGAGGATACTGAGAATCAAATCAAGGATTTGGAATATAAGGAAGAAAAAACACCAAATCAGAAGAGCAAAAACAAAAAGAATCCAAATCATGAAGATAGTATAAGGAGCCTCTGGGACAACTTCAAGCATACCAACATTTGCATCGTGGGGATGGCAGAGGAAAAAAGAGAGAGAAAGATATTTAAAACCTATTTGAAGAAATAATGACAGAAAACTTCCCCTACCTGGTGAAAGAAATAGACTTACAAGTCCAGGAAGCACAGAGAATCCCAAACAAGAGAAACCCAAAGAGACCCACACCAAGACACAACATAATTAAAATGCCAAGGACTAAAGACAAAGAGAGAATCTTAAAAGCAGCAAGAGAAAAGCAGTTAGTTACCTACAAGGGAGTGCCCATACAACTGTCAGCTGATTTCTTAACAGAAACTATGTCGGCCAGAAGGGAGTAGCAAGAAATTATCAAAGTGATGAACAGCAAGGACCCACAACTAAGATTATTCTACCCAAAAAAGCTATCATTTAGAATTGAAGGTCAGATAATGAGCTTCACTGACAAGAAAAGGCTAAAGGAGTTCATCATCACCAAACCAGTATTACATGAAGTGTTGAAGCATTTTCTTTAAGAAGAAGATGAAGAGGAAGAAGAAGGAGATGAAGAAGAAGAAGAAGAAGAAGAAGAAGAAGAAGAAGAAGAAGAAGAAGAAGAAGAAGAAAAAGAACAACAAAAAGGCAATAAATACATATCTATCAACAATTGAATCTAAAAATCAAAATAAATGAATAAGAAATCTAATGAACAGAATAAATTGGTGAATAAAATAGAATCAAAGGCATGGAAATGGAACAGACTGGTGATTCCCAGAGGGTAGGGATGTGAGAGGGGGCGAGAAGAGATTAAACAAAGGTCTTATATGCATTACCTATGGACACAGACAATAGGGTGGTGAAGGCCTGGGGTAGGGCTGGAACTGGGTGGAGGGAGGTAATGAGGGGAATAAGAGGGCCATTGTAATATTCTCAAGAATAAATATTTATAAAACCCCAAACAAACAAACAAATTCAGCTTTGTTCTTTTTTTTATATCTGCCTATTGTTTTCCCAAACTACCATGAATATATGTTATTTTTCTTAAGTTTTTAAATGGATAGTCTTTATTTTATTTCCCATGAGGGAAGCAGAAACCTATAAGAACTCTAGTCTTCGCTACCCTTTCCTGTTATATTAGCTCTATCATATGCTATATACCATATTAGATGTCTTACCATTCTAACTTTAATTTTTCTCCTTAATCACCTTCAATTAGGCTGTTGTTCCCCTCAACCCTATCAAGGCTAATAACAAACCCCATTTTATTATTAAAATTCAATGACCAATTCTCAGTTAAAAAATATTATCTCTTAGCAGTTTTTTAAAATTATTGACACTATTACAGATGTCCTCATATGTAATAGTGTCATATGCACCTCCCCTGGTCTTCATTGTTGTTGTCTGCATCCAAAGGCTATGTATATATGTTCTTTGGCTACTCTCTTTCATCCAGCGCAATCCACCTGCCCCTCCCTCTGACCTCTGTCAATCTGTTCCATGTATCCATACTTCTGGTTCTATTTTGTTCCTCAAATTATTATGTCCATTAAATTCCACATACAAGTGAGATCATATGGTTTTTGTGTTTCACTGACATTTCACATAGCATAATACTCTCTAGGTCCATCTATGTTGTTGCAAAGGTTAAGAGTTCCTTCTGTTCTATAGCTACATTGTGTGACTATGCCACAGTTTTTGTAAAAAGTAATTCTTTATTGTTGAAAGTATTACATATGTCCTTTTTACCCTATTGCCCTTTTAAATCCTCCTTCCCCCAATCCCTCACCACCCTACCATCTGTGTACATGGGTTATGCACATTACGCACATGAGTTCATTGGTTGATCTCCCCCCCTCCACCCTCTCCTGCGTTCCCTCTGAGGTTTTACAGTCTGATCGATGTGTCCATGTCTCTGGGTCTATTTTTGTTGATTAGTTTATGTTGTTCATTAGATTCCACATATGAGTGAAATCATGTGATATTTATCTTTCTCTGACTGCCTTACTTTGCTTAGCATAATGCTCTCTAGTTCCATTCATGCTGTTGCAAATGGTAGGAGTTTTTTATTTACAGCTGCATAGTATTCCATTGTATAGATGTACCACAACTTTTTAATCTACTCATCTACTGATGGGCACTTGGGCTGTTTCCAGATCTTGGTTATTGTAAATCACACTGCTATGAACATAGAAGTCTATATATTCTTTCAGATTGGTGTTTCAGGATTTTTAGGATATATTCTCAGAAGTGGGAAGGCTGAGTTAAAAGGCAGTTCCATTTTTAATTTTTTGAAGAAACTCCATACTGTTTTCTACAGTGGGTGCATCATTTTGCATTCCCACCAACAGTGCATTAGGAATCCCTTTTCTCTGCATCTTTACCATCACATGTTGTTTGTTGACTTATTGAAAGTAGCCATTCTGGCAGGTATGAGGTGATACTTAAATGTAGTTTTAATTTGCATCTCTCTGGTGATTAGTGATGTTGAGCATTTTATCATATGCCTATTGGTCATCTGTGTGTCTTCATTAGAGAAGTGTCTATCCAGATCCTTTGCCCATATTTTAATTGGATTGCTTGTCTTCCTGGTGTTGAGTTGTATATGTTCTTGATATATTTTGGAAATCAACCCCTAATCATTAGCAAATATGTTCTGCCATACAGTGGATTCCCTTTTTATTTATTTATTTATTTTTAAAAATATACTTTATTGATTTTTTACAGAGAGGAAGGGAGAGGAATAGAGAGTCAGAAACATCGATGGGAGAGAAACATTGATCAGCTGCCTCCTGCACACCTCCTACTGGGGATGTACCCGCAACCAAGGTACATGCCTTTGAGACTGGAATTGAACTTGAGACCCTTGAGTCCGCAGGTCGACACTCTATCCACTGAGCCAAACTGGTTAGGACAGAGTCCCTTTTTATTTTGTTGATGTTTTCATTTGCTGTGCAGAAACTTTCTAGTTTGATATAGTTCCCTTTATTTTTCCCTTTGTTTCCCTTTCCCTAGCAGATATATTGGTAAAAATATTGCTACACAAGATGTCTGAGATTATATTGCCTATATTTCTTCTAGAATTTTTATGATTTTATGACTTACATTTAAGTTTTTAATCCATTATGCATTTATTCTTGTGTATAGTGTAAATTGGTGGGCTAGTTTCATTTTTTTGCATGTGCCTGTCCAGTTTTCTCAATACTATTTATTAAAAAGACTATTTTTACTCCATTGTATACTCCTGCTTCCTTTGTTGAATATTAATTGACCATAAAGACATGGGTTGATTTCTGGGCTCTCTCTTCTGTTCCATTGATGTATATGCCTGTTCTGTGCTTATACCAGGCTATTTTAATTACAATGGCTTTGTAGTGTAGTTTGATGTCAGTATTGTTATACCTCCAACTTTGTTCTTCTTTCTCAAGATTGCTGAGGCTATTCAAGGCCTTTTTTGGTTCCATATACACTTGTGGAATATTTGTTTTAGATCTGTGAAATATGCCATTGATATTTTAATAGGAATTGTATTGAATCTATAGATTCCTTTGAGTAGTATGAACATTTTAATGATGTTAATTTTCTCAATCCATGAACATGGTATATGCTTCCACTTGTTTGTATCTTTCTCTATCTCTTTCTTCAGTGTCCTATAGTTTTCGAAGTACAGGTCTTTTACCTCCTTGATTAAGTTTATTACCAGGTACCTTACTTTCTGTTGCAATAGTAAATGGGATTACTTTCTTACTTTCTCTTTCTGAGAGTTCATTATTGGTTTATAGAAAGCCACCAATTTCTGGGTATTAATTTTGTATCTGACTAATTTTCTGAATTCATTTATTAGATCTAGTAGTTTTTTTTGGAGGAGTTTTTAGGGTTTTCTATGTACAATATCATGTCATCTGTGAATAAAGAGAGTTTTACTTTCTCCTTTCTAATTTTGACATCTTTTAGTTCTTCTTATTGTCTGATTCCTGTGGCTAGGACTTCATGTACTATGTAGAATAAGAGTGGTAAAAGTGGACATCCCTGTCTTGCTCTTGATCTTAAGAGAAATGGTTTTAGTTTTTGCTCATTGAGAATGATTTGGCTGTAGGTTTGTCAGATATTGGCCTTTATTATGTTGAGGTATGATCCCCCTATTCCTACTTTGCTGGGAGTTTTTATCATAAGTGGGTGTTGGATTTTGTCAAGTGCCTTTTCTGCATCAATTGTTCTGACCATGTAATTTTTACTTTTCATTTTGTTTATGTGATATATCATACTTATTGATTTGTGAATATTGTATCAACCTTGCATCTCTGCAATAAATCCCACTTGGTCATGGTATATGATCTTTTTATATATTGCTGGATCTGATTTGCTAATATTTTGTTGAGGACTTTAGCATCTGTTTTCATCAGGGATATTGGTCCTTAATTTTCTTTCTTTGTAATGTCTTTATCTGGTTTTGGAATTAGGATATTACTGGCCTAGTAACAAGAGCTTGGGAATCTTCTCTTCTCTTGAATTTTTTAGAATTTGCCTGTGAAACCATCTGGTCCAGAACTTTTGTTTGCTGGGAGTTTTTTTTTTTTTTTCTCTTCTAAGTGATCTTTTCAATTTAATTAGTTGTAATCAGTCTATTCAGGTTTTATGATTCTTCCTTATTGAATTTTGGAAGATTGTATGCTTCTAGGAATTTGCCCATTTTGCCCAGGTTTTCCAGTTTGTTGGCATATAGTTTTTATAGTATTTTATTACTGCACCTGTCAGTGGCCTACTTGGTGAGGGCCCCTCAGCAGTGACAGGCTATGAGGTGTACTGAGGGGAGGGAGTTGAGGGGCTCTGGAATAGGCCAGACTCAGTCAATCCTCCCCCATCAGGAATCATGCAGTGGAGCCCTCAGCATTGGCCAAGTTCTTGCAGATTCCTTTATTTTTTATTTTTTTATTTTAGTAAATCTTTATTGTTCAGATTATTACATTTGTTCCTCTTTTTTCCCCCCATAGCTCCCCTCCACCCAGTTCCCACCCCACCCTCTGCCCTTACCCCCACACTGTCCTCATCCCTAGGTGCACAATTTTTGTCCAGTCTCTTCCCGCATCTCCCACACCCCTTTACCCACCAAGAATAGTGAGTCCATTCCCTTTCTATGCCCCTGATTCTATTATAATCAACAGTTCATTCTGTTCATCAGATTATTTATTCACTTGATTCTTAGATTCACTTGTTGATAGATGCATATTTGTTGTTCATAATTTGTATCTTTACCTTTCTCTTCTTCTTCCTCTTCTTAAAGGATACCTTTCAGCATTTCATATAATACTGGTTTGGTGGTGATGAACTCCTTTAGCTTTTCCTTATCTGTGAAGCTCTTTATCTGACCTTCAATTCTGAATGATAGCTTTGCTGGATAAAGTAATCTTGGTTGTAGGTTCTTGGTATTCATCACTTTGAATATTTCTTGCCACTCCCTTCTGGCCTGCAAAGTTTCTGTTGAGAAATCAGCTGACAGTCATATGGGTACTCCCTTGTAGGTAACTGAGTTTATTTCTTTTGCTGCTTTTAAGATTCTCTCTTTGTCTTTTGCTCTTGGCATTTTAATTATGGTGTGTCTTGGTGTGGTCCTCTTTGGATTCCTTTTGTTTGGGGTTCTCTGCGCTTCCTGGACTTGTAAGTCTATTTCTTTCACCAGGTAGGGGAAGTTTTCGGTCATTATTTCTTCAAATAGGTTTTCAGTATCTTGCTCTCTCTCATATTCTGATACCCCTATAATTCTGATGTTGGTACGCTTGAAGCTGTCCCAGAGGCTCCTTACACTATCTTCGTATTTTCGGATTCTTTTTTCATTTTGCTTTTCTGGTTGGGTGTTTTTTGCTTCTTCGCATTTCAAATCTTTTCCTTGATTCTTGCGCTCCTCTGGTCTGCTGTTGGGAGTCTATATAATATTCGTTATTTCTGTCCGTGTATGCTTAATTTCTAGTTGGTTCTTTATCACAACATCGAGGGTCTCATTAGATTTCTTGAGGATCTCAATAAGTTTATAGGCGGCTTCTAGACAGTTCTTGAGAGACCTTAAAAGTGTGGTTCGGAACTCAATATCCTCCATTGACAGTTTTGTCCTGTTTCTTTGTCTTCGCATTTTTTATGCTTTCTTGGTGCACCCCCTAGTGGTCTTTGTGCGCAGTCTTGTTGTAGTTAAGCCTTGATTGTTCTAGTTAATACTAGGGGGATTTGACCTCCAGGCCAACTGGCGCCTCCGCAGTGCCTGCACCCGCAGCTCCTGCAGCCCCGACTGGCAAACTCTGTCCAGATTCCTTTAAAGAACTCAAGCATGTTTTCTACAAGGCATTTAGGTGCCTGCTCTTGATGATGTGGAAACAGTCATTCTCATATCCGAGAGAAAAGGATCTACACTTAACAGAGGAGAGAAATTGCAAGCTCAATTAAGTAAAATCCATTTCTCAGCCTCAGCTCAGTGGGAACAATAGCCACCAGGAGGGTGGGCAAGATGGAAAAGCAGATTCTACTTCCTTCCTATTCTGATTAGTGGCCTAAGATTGCCTTATTTTCATTGATTTAAAATGACTAGATAATTATGGGTTGTACCTAAGATATTACAGAATGGAAAAAAGATATGTGTCAGAGAACATGCTTATAACCTACTAAGTGCGGACTATTTAATAAACTAGCCATGGATGGCCAAGTCATCTCAAACTTAACAGATGCTAAAGACTGCTTCCTCTAAACCTGCTCTTCTCTCCAACTTACCTAGTTCAGTAAATAACCAACCCCATTCTTCCAGTTGTTTAGGCCCCAAACTTAGGGATAACTTGTGGTTGTTTTTTGTTGTTGTTGTTTTTTTTGTTGTTGTTTGTTTGTTTTTGTTTGTTTGTTTTTTGCTAAACCCACATTCAATCCGACAGCAGGCCCTGTGACCTCCCCTATGACCACTCTACTTTTGACCACACTCACCTGTAACTGGTATTTTTAGAATTCCAGTCCTTCTAACTGGTGTTCCTGACTCTTCTCCTGAGCCTCCTGCCCTTGTCACTCCCACCCCAGTTAATCTTCAATACAGGAGACAGAGAGATCTTGTAAACTTGTAAAGCAGACTTTATGACTCCCCACTGAAACCCTGAAGTGGGCTCTCATCACACACCTTGCATTTTTACCAAGTGCTTCAAGGGCCACATAACCTGGCCTCTGTCTCTCTGACTTCATGATCTACGGCTCTACCTCCTTCTCTGCATTCTAGCCAGGCTGGAATGTGCTCCCCACAGCAGGCCCCGTGGACTTGCTTCTCTTGTCTGGACTCTTTTTATCCCCTCTCTGTCCCACCTTTCTCTGGCCTAGTCAATTATCCAATTTACATTTCTGCATGGCATTTATCTACCTGACATCTAGTATGTATTGGCTTACTATTATTTGCCTGGTTTCATTTCAAAATGCCACCTCCTTTCATGCAGGGGCTTTGTCTTTTTAACCTCTGCATTCTCAGTGCCCAGGTAATGCCTGGCCTGGAACAATACATATCTAGTAAATGCATTAATATGTTTGAAGGTTTTAAGTTTCTCACTTTAATGCTCTTCAGATTGCTACAGCTGCGTTTCTCTGGGTTGGAATCCTCCAGTTTGTTGAGGATTGTGACGTGTCAGTCATAAGGTGCTGGATTTCCTCATACATTTAATAATTTTTTGGAAGTCTCTTATTCCTTGGTAGTTATCTTTGTGGACGTTTTATCCTATGAATCTGGGTTGTGGATCCCTTCTCGTGGGGCATTTCATGGTTGCTACTGCCCCAGCCACTGGGACTCACCATCACCAAATGAGAGCTCACGCATTTGACTGGAGGTTCCCACACTGCATGGGTAGCACACTCCCAGCAGGGCTTTGCTCCCAGTCAGAATGAGGCCTTCGCCCACGCAGCGGGCCTTGCTCCTGGGCTGGGGCAGGTGGGCGGGCATATTTTGGTGCCTCTCCCGGACAGGCAGTGTATTTTCTGCTCCTCGCTTCGCTCAGCGATGCTCAGTTCCAGCTCTCGCTCTGCTGAGTCCTGAGACCTTGGTGCTGTCTTGTCAGATGTTGAAACTCTAACTCTGTCTCTGGGGTGCAGTTGCTCCCTCTGCCCTCATTGCTCACCATTCTTGCTAAGGGGATTATCTTTAGCTTTTCCTCACAATGTATTTCTATTCAGTTTATGCTCCTCGGAAATCATCTAATCTCCCCTTTTATGCTTAAGCTTGGCTGTGTATCCTATATAATAAAAGACTAATATGCAAATTGACTAAACCGCAGAACAACTAGTCACTATGATGCACACTGACCACCAGGGGGCAGATGCTCAATGCAGGAGCTGCCCCCTGGTGGTCAGTGAGCTCCCACAGGGGAGCACCATTCAGCCAGAAGCTGGGCTCACTGCTGGTGAGTGCAGCGGCAGTGATGGGAGCCTCTCCTGCCTCTGTGGCAGTCGGACATCCCCCTAGAGCTCCTGGACTGTGAGAGGGTGCAGGCCGGGCTGAGAGACACGATCCCCCCTGAAGTGCATACATTTTGTGCAGTGGGCCTCTAGGTTTTAATTTAAAAAATTAATAGCCAAGTCAGGTGGCATATTTCCTACTTCCTTTGGCATACCCTTTTCCTCCTCCTAATCCCTTGGGTCTTGGATTGTTATATCTCCTTGCCTTCCTATCCTTTCTGATGCCTCCGCTGAAAGGAACACTATTTATTCAATTTAGATTCTGGATTATGATTTCTATCTGCAGGACCAATAAACCCAATGCTGACATCACATAGGCCTTGGTCTCTGGTCCCAATTATGGGGCATGTGCCTAAATGTGAATGCCTGAGGTTTTCAATCTCACCCTTGGGTTTGCATCATTGACTCTGTAGACTAAGCATTTTCATCTGTGCGGAGAATATTTGGCTAATCAACTTCCTAGCTTACAATTCAGAAAGAATGTGTAGATGGGGACTTCAGAAGGACACTAGATCATTCTAAGTAAACAGTTTCAATTCTCCCTTTTCAAATACCAATCCCCATGTCCTAACATTATTGAAATTATTAAAACAATATTATTATAAAACATATTCAGAATGTTTATAGATGGAAGTGTGGGATGGATGTATATAAGTATGTTTGTAATCTGTCAGAGTGATCAAGATGTCCATCATGGCTTAAAAATTGGGAAATTTTACCTAAAGTCAGGATTAAGAGAGATGCTTTGGCACTCTAGATTTGCATTCTTGCATGGAGAGATTGGCTGGAGCTGAGTGGCAGCTGCCCTTTAGACTGTTCTGCACAGTTCCTAGGGGATGTAAGTCATCTCACTCATTTCCGTTACCTGCCTAGGCTTTGTTGATACTGAAATTTTAACCTGGATAGGAACTTAGTGTTTTAATATTAATGTGATTTAATTTCAATCTGGGAAACCCAGGGAATATTGGGATTGCATAAAAATCATTTGTAACATACATATGAGATTTGATTTATGGAAAATTAGTGCACAGTGTGAAAGTGACTTCCTGAGTTCTGTATTCAATATCACCCTGTTTGTGCTTGATCTGGTTTAAATATTGTCATTTTTTGGTGTCTGTTACCTGGGAAACTGAGTTAAGAACTGAAATAATGGTAAATCCTACAGTTATGAATCAAAGAGATTGTCTTTCAATTCTAATCTAGAGGCCTTTGGGTAAGGTGGGTGCGAACAAATATGAGAAACATGAGTCTCACTCTCTTGTGTACTTAGAGATAGAAACATCAAAGCTCAGAAAAAGTCCCACATATGACCAACTGATAAATAAAGAACTTACTTGAGGTTCTCTGTGAAATCGCTAAAAAATAAGCAAAAGAAATCCATGTAATTTTTCTTAAACAGAAAAAACAGTATGTCTAATATAGTCTACTGGCATCTGTCATCTGTGAGGGGAGTACTTGGGTGGGCATAAGAAGAAAGTGCCCCAAAGTATTCAATGCAAACTTAGATATAAAGATTAAGCAGTGATGATGCATGAAGAAGCCAACAGGGTTTCCTTAAAAGGCCTCTTTATTTATTGGACCTGAACAATTTTGGGTATAGTCTCAGGTGAAAACCACTGGATTTTTCTGTTTTCTTTGAATAGCACTATAACACTCAAAGGCCTCTCTCCATTTAAATATCATTTTTGGACTTCTTGTCTCTCTCTCAAAAATTCTGCTTACTCTATGATTTTTTAAATATTCTTCAGTTTTTTTGTTGACCAATGTTAGCTTAGTCTTCTTTTTAATCAGTATTCTCTTAAATTATCTGCAACGTAGGGGAAGCTGGGTCATAAGGAAGCAAGAGGGCAATAGAAAGTCATATCACTTTAACAGAACTAAGTCCCTCCGACCTTGAAGACCAAAGTAGAGAGCAGATGTAGTACTTACTTATGGGTGCCAGGGGTTGACCTGAAAAAACAAATTAGATATTGTTAGATACTTGATGGAAAGAAACAAGCGTAACAGGATTATTTGTACAGGGGAGCAGCTTCTTGATAGTGACACAGCTCTTTTGTTCAGATCATGCTTCTGTGACTATGTATTCTTAGGCAGGTATGTGGCCTCAGTTTCTCAGCCCTTACAAAGAGGTGAGCGGAGTTACTCTAAAGGTTAAATAGACCCATCGTATTTCTATTTTGTGCTAACATTCTAAAGAGGTTTCACAGATTACAAGTGCTGTATGATTAAGTCATGTTTGTCAGGCTGTTCAACTAGTGGTTCATTGAAGAGGACAATGCTAATTCCAGCAGGAAGTAATGGATCATAAAAAATGTATATAAAAATGTTGAATAAAGCCTTTCAGCCAATTCTTTCCCCTCTCCCCTTGCTTCCAAAAAAAGATTAAATAGACAGCTGCCAGTGGAGTAGTAGGGGGTGAGAATGAGCGTGCGCACACACACACACACACACACACACACACACACACACAGGAGAAAGAAACTCATGGACATGGATAACAGTGTGTGATTGCTGGGAAGGGGTGGGGAGGGTGGAAGGAGGTGGAGGATGGTATAGGGGGATAAATGGTGATGGACAGAGACTTCACTTTGGTGGTGAGCACACAATACAGTGTACAGATGATGTGCTGTGGAATTGTACACCTGGAACCTGTATAATTTTGTTAACCAATGTCATCCTAACAAATTCAATAAAAAGGGAAAAAGATGAAATGGGATAACGTAATTAAAGCACCTGTGCCACACAGGACATGTAAATATATAGTAAGTCAATGTAAATTTACTTCACAGAACAGAAAGCGGGATGCGCAGCAGGCAAAGGAAACAGAGCAGTGGGTCTCCGGTTGCTGCACAAGAGTTAGCAACGAGCAGGCCAGGGACGGTGCCTGGCCTTGTGGAGAACAAGAGGGACAGAGAGCAGTAGGAGCAACTACAGTTACCCCCGGGCAGTGAAGGTGGAGCAGCTGACACACCTTTATAACCTTTTCTTCCCACTATTTTCCCTTCTATTTGCAGAATTCCTTCTCAGTAGGTTATTATACCAACAGGGAAACTATCCCCTTTGGTTTTATTTACTTTTAATGTAAACCAGCAGCTTTTGAAATTCCCCCAAAATAATTAGTAATGTCGTGGAACTTTGGTAACGGGAAGCTAGATGTATCTCATGGCCAGAAACCCCAGCGCTGGCCCTCAGAGCCCAGTTACAGGAGCCCACAGTGGAGGGACCAGGGAAAGACGTACCCAGGGCATGTGGAGTTGATTCATCTGGAAAACAGAACAGAGAAAATTATCTCCTTTTCCTTTCATCCCTGTTCAATTTGATTTTCAATGTGTGAAGTCCCTTGTAACAGGTCATTTTAAACGGCTGGGAAACCTTTTCTCTGTTCTTGATTTTTTATGTAAACTATGGAGTTTGATGTTTTCATAAAATTATGAAGAAGCTGAGATAATTATTGTTAGTATGCAGGCAAGATATCAAAATGTTACACCCCTAAAGCCCTTATATACTCAGGGAAATTTTTCTCAGATATCTTAGAATCCAAATGTGGAAGAACAGACCTGGTGAGGCATGAAGTTCAAAGAAAGAACTGTTTTAGAAACTTCCTCTCTCTTCCTTTCTCTCCTACCATTCATCTCCCTTTTCTGTAGACAATCTGCTATTGATGGTCTTTATGACTAAGCACATTTTCTCCCTCTCAAATTTATGTAAATCAATAGTGTTAGAACTTTCAAATACATCATTAATAACCCAGAGGGATTTTGACAGTGAGATAGCAAGAGGCCAAGATGGACTTCACTCCCTCCCCATCTCAATAGGGCACAGACTCTTGGCCCCGCTGGAGACCAATGGAGCCCTGCAGCAGAGAATCACATGAACACACAGACTTACGGGTTTTGTGAGGAGTTGCTCCCACTGAAACACAAGCAGAGAGATTCCTTATTACCCTCTCTTACTTATTGTACTATTCATTTTTTTTCTATCAGTATATTTCTTAGTGATATAACTGCTTGTAAAGTTTTTCTGATTACAGGCATTTGAACTTTCCAAAAAAACTTATAATCAGCTGGGGATATGCTGCTTAATGGGGAATCAAAAGGCTAAGAAAATAGGAGTTTCAAGTTTCTGGCTGGAATCAAGTTCCAATAGACATCGCTGGACTTCGACCAGGACCCCACCGAGAAGCAAATGGACAATTTACTAATTGCTTGTGTAGGCGACCCATCTGGAAAGCAGAAATCTTCTCTATACCTTTTACTTTCATTTGTTTTCCTTCTGTATGGAAAGTCACTAATTGAGAATCTTTAGAATCATGGGGAAAGATTCTCTGCTTTTTAATTTGTATGCGAGCCAGTGAATATTCTAGAAACTTCTTAGTAACCTAGTGGAATTCTGAGTCATGGAAACATAAGGGGTCGAGGAATTAGGAGCTTTAAACTACTACAGTCCCAATACAGACAGGCGAATTCTGGTCCAAGATCTGTCAGATACTGCTGGAGACAGATGAGTTCCATCATGGAGAGAGAGAGTCAAACTTACAGGAGGATTCTGTAGCTGAAAAACAAAGAGAGAAATCAGCATGGAAAGGCTGCTGAGAGAGGAGCCAGTTTCCCTGCTATTCTGCGAGGGAGGTCAGAAATGGCTGCGAGGGGTGGGGTGGGTGGGTAGAGGGGCGCAGCAAACCCCTGCGGTGCTGCAGTCCATGGCTGGGAAGGTGGCTGCCACCAGGTCTTGGTGGGTCTGCCTCTGCCTAGTCTGAGAGGCTGCAGGACAGTGAGATGACATATCTCTTCCCTGTGTGAAGGACTGACTGATAATTTAAAAAACCCTATAGGCTATTAGTACGTTAAACTCTGTGGCTTCACCTCTCCCTAATTCTGCCATCCAATGCAAGCTTTCATTCAGTAATGCAAATAGCCTCCCTCCTTGTTGAAAAGCCACAAGAAACTTTGGATAGCTTCTTCTGAATATATATATTCAGCCTCGATTGAGGGTTTATATATCCCCCAATTTATTCATTCCTTAGTAGGGGCAGCTAGAGAGTGGAAGAGGGAACATGAATTTCTACACCCTTAAGACACAAAGTATTCCAGATTCTGTAGGGAGCTGAATTGAACTATCATATAAGAATAGGCATGGAACTTACTTGCCATATCTGAAGTATCAGCTGATATGAAAATGGAAGGAAAAAAGAAGGGAGAAATTAGTGTGTTTAGAACCAAGAGTCGTCAGTTCTCCTGCGATGGGTCTAGAAAGGGTAACTGCAGAGCGGAGGCAGTGAGCTCTAAATTCTGCCCACAGCTCCCGTGTCTGGGCGTAGCACCCGCCTCGCCCTGACATCCTCAGGCTTGATCCTTCTGGTCTGTGGCAGGGAATAACCCTGAGGCCCACCCTATTACTGGACTTCTGTCACTCTCATTTCCACTCACCTCAGTTTCCACCTAACCTTTCAACTCACTCGAACATATTATTCTTACTCCTCTTTACGAGTCCCATTTGGAGCACTCATTTTTGTTAATCAAGAAAAATCAATGCATTTTGCACTGTCTTCAAACGCCTTGTGATTTAGGGGGAAGCTGGGAAGAAACGAATGTAGCAGTCCATGTTCAGGTATACATTTTTTATTTTGGAAGTGTTTACACACAGGGGAGGAGGAGTTAAGCAGGGAAGAAAAGTAGTAGAATCCACATACCTATATCGTTTTTCTGGCACATGGTGGTTATTAGGGAACTTTGGGCTGGAAGAGACCCCCACTTTAGCTACAGTGAGACTCTCTGAGGTGAGCTGGCTTATGTATTCTCCTTATGCTATAGGGCCTATAGGAATTATGAGGCCTCCCGAGGCTGTTGGGCTTGGTGATCATCAGGAGACTGAAAGAGCAGCCTGGATGGAGGGGACTAGTTGGTGACTGATGTCTCTGATCACTGACAACAGGTGGGGTATTTGGGACCAGCATTTAGGGCGCACCATCAGCTTTGGTATCAGAAGGTGTTTGTATTGAACACTGCTTGCCCTCTCCACACTTTGAGTTCATGTTGCTAAGACCTCTCATAGGACTGTGCACTCCTTGGCACCAGAGGTTAATCACACCGTTCTCTCTCTAATTCATGGCTTTATGCCCAGTGCCTGGCACAGCTTCTGATTCACAGGAGGAGCACAGCTAGTGAAGAAATGCTTGCACACCTCTGACTTGCCTTCTATAATTTCCTCCTGTTTGGCTTAAACTTTGGAATGCTGTCGCTGTCACTTCATGTCCAGACTCGGAATTTCCTATGACTTGGGGGTTGGTTTTGATACTGGACGTTGGCACTGTCTTTGCCCGGCTAGTCACAGAGTGAACTTCCTCTTCATCTGTTCTGCTCCTGTTTTGTAACTGCCTGATGCTTCTGCCAAATCCTGTAACTGCAGCCTCCCTGTCATAGCCTGTTTTCTGACTCTCTCTGTGTGTGTATGTGTGTGTGTGTGTGTGTGTGTGTGTGTGAGTGTGTACACGCATGTTTGGGGTGAGAGGGCAGGCTAGTACATGAGGAAAAAGAAAAGCCTTGGGCAACTCAGGATAGACTAGGCCCTGAGTAGTATTCACTGGTAGACTTCCCCTGAGATACTGGGAAGAATATTCAAATGGATTGTCTTTTCCCTCTTGCATACTTATTTTTAAAATTTGCCTTCATTTTCTCATTTTCTCTATATTATCTCCATTTTCTTTGAGTAGGTCCTTTATCTATAATAATAAAAGCATAATATGCTAATTAGATCAGACAGCTGAACAGTGGAACAACCATCCAGATGACCTTCCGGATGAAGCCAGGACTGTGAGGGCTGAGCCGCTTGGATGAATTTCATGCATTGAGCCTCTAGTAAGCTATAAAGCACTCCAGAACTGGAAAGCTACCCTTATTATTATTATTATTAATTCTTATTTTTATTTAGTTCAGAGAGGAAGGGAAGGGGAGAGAGAGATAGAAACATCAGTGATGAAAGAGAATCATTGATTAGCTGCCTCCTACATGCCCCACACTGGGGATCGAACCCACAACCTGGGCATATGTGCCCTGACCAGGAATCGAACCTTGACCTCCTGGTTCATAGGTCGACACTCAACCACTGAGCCATGCCGACCAGGCCTACCCTTATTATTTTAGAATTCTATATTGTTATAGAAGCTATCATCACCATTACTAGGGGAATTTTATTACTCTTTTTATTAAAAAAGTAACCCTGGAGAATTTTCAGCAGGTGGAAACTTGGAAGGATGAAAACATATTTAATACCAGTGCTCTTATAGCCATAGATATGTTTAGGATAGGAAACAGGCTCTCTAGACACTGAAGAAGATCAATGACACCAGAGGAAAAAATAGACAAGGGACTTACCACTGGATCCAGCATATTGCACTAAAAATAGAAACAAACATATTGTGGTTATTGAACATGAAAAACACATGCATCACTGATATTTTTGATAGGAGAGCAGTGAAAACAGTTTCCCGGGAATTACTAAACCCCAATCTTTTGGATTAAATCTGTTTAATTCTGCTGTACTATAGCCTTTCTATAAGAGTTGGATTTTCCTCCAGGGAAGTCCTAACTCATAACTCTAGTTGGAAGGAAAACCACTTCATTCTTGCCTTTCATTAGAGGTGTCTGAGGTGAAATCTTAGTTGTATTCCCTTCCCTCCATCTTCCTCACTATTTTTTCTTCATATCACTTTTGTTTCACTCTCAGCCATCTTTCTATTGTCTTCTTGCTCATTTCTTACACCCTCTCCCAGATTCTCTCTATTGCATCTTTGTTTTGGAACGTTCTTGTAATGATTATTGACAAAGCACTGTAATCACTATTAGGAAAATGTTACGCTACCTATTAGGAATTTGAGTAATACATATGAGTTGACATATATACAGGTGACTTACCAATAGGTCCTGGAGATAGCACTGAAAAGAAATTGAAATTGGCATATTTAGTATGGGTGTTCAGATGAAGAATACAGTTTTCATTAGTTTTATTCTAGGGTGGGCCTTTGGCAGGTAGAGTAGGGGAGAGGAAGTGGTGTCTGTAATGAGATCATTATGGAAAACTAATCCAGTCATGTTAAGTATAGACCAGAAGGGGCACTTTGCATATTCTGTGATATTTCAGCCTGAAGTGAGGGTTTCTCTAGGATCCTGTGAACCTAGAAGACATTAGGGAAAATTGAAGCTCTATACTTTTCGTTCCTGTCAGTAACAGTAGAAGATACTGCTTTTTCAAAAGACTGTCCTTGTACTAAAATCTTTATTTTTGACCAACTAATATGTTCCAGGATAGGCATTTGGGTAGGAGGGAAGGATCCGTCATCTCACAGTTTCCATCTGACTGCTGCTTTGCTTAGTGTCTGTGGGCAGAGTCAATAAACCTCCATTTTTTAAATGAGAATTTGGCCTTCAGTTGGTTTCCTAGCACTGATCCCCTGGTGACCTGATAGACATTGTAAGTCTGCTGTGTTATTTGCCAACATTGCTTTTACCTAAGAATTATTCTTGATTGGTAAATTGCACATGAACTGGGAGAACTATAAATTCCTGTTAGAAACCCATACCTTTGGCTTCCCTGAATGCAGTGACCATGTATTTGGGCATGTGTCTGAGAGCCCTGAAGGTTATGTATATGGAGTTCTTACAGGAAATTTGGCTCCTGGATCTTCTAAGCCAGGGCAGCTCCAGTCCTGAGCCAATGAAGGCCAAAGAGAATAGTTCCTGGCTGGCTCTGTGGACACCTGCAGAGACCACGGGAAGACGACTCCCACCCCAGAGGTATGGCTGGTGCCGCCCTGCTGGCAAGTGTGCCTTGTGTCCTATGAGTAGTCTGGTGCCAGGTGAGGGCTGTGATAATCTTCTGAGTCTGCATGGTTAGTTGAATTTAAAAAGATCACCCCTCCTCTCAGTGGGCATTGCAGCATCTTTATTCTCCACAGCTCCTCAACGCATGGCACTCATGATGGGAAAAATTCTGGTTCTGACCCACAAACCATTCCCCCCAAAACTAGAAGATAGCTTACCAGTTCTGAATATCCTGGGCTCTGAGCTGTAGTCAAGCTAGAAATTTAGGTATTTTGCAAAAGTAATTTAATATTTGCCTTGATTGTCTCTATAAAAAAGTGCCCGTGATCCTGGACTAGAACTTCTAGGATTCTTGCCCTTTGGTGTGAGCCACTAAATCTTTGGACAGATAATCATTTCAAATTTTATTTTGTGTCTTCAGTTTCTCTATATATTTTATTCCCCTTTTCCACTTTTAATTTGTGACTCTTTGTATCCTCCTTTCCTCTTTTTCTCAGCTTTATTTACATTCATTTACTCTTCTTTTTTGTCACATCTGCCTAATTTACTTAATCTTGCCTTCCAATTTTCTTTCTCTTGATGTTTTTCTTAACTCATATCTTCGTTCTCTTTTATACTTTGTATTGTACTTTCACTTCCTTTACCCATAAGTCATTTTGTCCCCTGAATTCTAACATTTGAAGTTCATTTTATTATTCTTTGCTAATAAACCATTAAAACACCCAAAATGGAAGTGGAAGGATCTCAACTATGAGTCAGGGAAACTTCAATTCTAGTTTTGTCATTAGCTAGCCACCCCTCTCCCGATTGTTTCGAGAAATGATTCCTGAGCCTCAGTTTCCTCATTTCTAAAGATGAGTATGTAACTCCTTCCCCCACTACTAGTGGAACGTTTGTAGACCCAATAATTTGAGAATTAGGAAAACTGTAAGACATTATAGAAGTCACTCGAGGAATATGGTAGGTATAAATACAGGACTCATAGTCATTCTGTCAGATGACTATAGGGGGACCTCAAATCATATTACTTTACATTTATAATTAAAAATTTCTTAATTTTTGTTAGGAATACTATAATTGAGTGTGTGAAGCTGTAATTGTTTGCTGTTACTTTATAAACATGTAATTATGGACAATCTCATCTTGGAACCTAACCATTACTTGTAATATTTCCATGGAAAAATGCATTAGGGCAAGTTGCTAGGAGTTGGTGAAGATAGATTCTAACTATCTTAGAGAGAAATTGTCAGAGCAATTATAAATGCAAAGTAACTTAAAGTTTTCATTATTTTACAAAATGAATTTAATCTAATAATAACAATTATTTGCACAGAAATTTTGTGCCATATTCTAAATCTTTATTATATATTGGTTCTAAAGAGCTAGATTATATACTTAAGTGGTAATGGCTCAGAAAGGACCATCCCATGGGGGTCTTTTTCTCAGTTTGTATTTCAGCTTCAAAGTGAATATTTTTCTAAATGTGGAACTTGGGCAAATCCAAGCTCTCAGAATCCTGGGTAGGAGAATGAGGCAGTGGAACCACTTGATACCGGAACCTGTGGGCCTGAATCATTGAAATAAAAATAGAATGACATTCTAAGCATTGTAAAGGATCAACAGGCATAGCTGAGACATAAATGACTTACCGATGGTTTTCTGAGTGAGCTCTAAAATAAATAAAGAAAAGAGAAGAGAAAAGAAGTAAAACAAATCAGTAAGTGATTTAAGGCTCTGGGGTTCACTGCATTTGGGTAGTGGGGGTGTTGACTCTTACTGGGATACTCAGGGAATCTCATACATATAAGGGCCTCCTCTTCTGAAGAGCCACTAAGAGGATAAGTAGCAAAGGTACTACGTAGAGAGCATACATTTACTCCACTTAAACCCTTGTAGAGGATTGAAAAGGAACCCTCTCCATTTAAACTTAATTTTCTTCCTTTCTCTCATTATTTCACTATGTATATCTCACTCTGCTTTTAAAAGCCCTGTGGGTAACACTGATAAGGCACTGGGACCCTTCTACAAGGGCTCACCCTCCACTCCACAGTTTATGTTTAGCAGTGGCATGTACAGTCACAGGCTCATCAGTGACCTACTGAAATGCTAGGTAGAAAGAACCGAAAGGCCAAGGCAATGTGGACCTCAAAGCCTGCAATCCCAACATGAAATCAGGGGAGGATCCCCACAACACTGCTGGGAATTAAAATGCCCCTCAGCAGAGAATCAGTAAACTTACTTATAGGTCCTGTCGCTCCAGCTGAGGAACCAGCGAGGGGGAGGGAGAGAGAGAGACAGGTCAGTATGCGTCACTGTGAAGGAAATACCCACCTCTAACACTCACTCTGGAGGGGATGTCAGAATGGAAATCTGAGGGAGATCGAGGGTTGCTTGTACTGCAGTCCTCGGTCAGGCACCATGGTGCACAGTATAGGGACCTACAGGAATAGAGGCCTCCCCTTGTTTTCAGTGATGACAAAACATTTGAGTGGGAAAGATTCATTCCACACTCATCTGTAATACCTCGTCTTTCCTTACAGTTTTCTTTTCTTCCTGTGCCCCACCCCATTCCATGAGGGACTTGTTATTTGAAAAGTGGGCCCTCCTTGCTGAGAGAGCATTATGAGTGCTAAGAGGGTCCTCTTCTTTCTATTTTCTTAGGTTGTCCCATGGGTGTTGCCTTCTTGCTACTCAATGCAGAGATCCCGTTAAATGGTGTCCTAGGAATGCTAAGGGAGTTGGGAAATATGGTGCAAAAAATAGGTCACTCCTCAAGGCCTTGCCGGTCAGAAGTCAAAGGAAGGGGGGAACCAGAAGGGGGAGAAATTGATACTTACGAATAGGGGCTGAAAATTGCACTGAAATACAAGAGGAGAAAAATCAGTGTGATTTTATATTAACAGAATTCTCAAGCCACCGATATTCTCTTCAAAGAAGCTGTGAAGCAACTCATGCAGAAGGAGAACTATTACTGCAGCACCTGTAGTGTGGAAACCATAACCCTCCCACCAGGTCACGTCACTCACTGTTCATAGTAAGTGAGGAATCAGACTGAAGGTTGTCAGCTCTTCTTCACTCCCATCCCTTCTCTCTTCCCTGTCCACCCCTCAGCTGTCTTAGGGGGTAGAGATTCTTTAGGATGGGGTAACATGTCAGTTTATCTCTTTCTCATCACCACTGCCTCCTTTGTCCTTATTATGCTTTATTCTTTTGCCTTTTCCTAGAATGACCTGTTTTTGACCTTCCCCCAGCTTAGAAAGAGCCAACAAATAGCTGTTTTGATTATCTTGGTAATTATTTTAAATAAAATTATTTGGCTTTCCCTTTTCTTAAGCTCAGTGACAATTCAGGGATTTTTTCCTTTTTTCAACAGGAAGTGTCAGGAGATTCAACTCTAAGCAAGAGGCATGAATGGGAAGCCTACAGCTATGGAAAAGGAAACATCTAGAGTGAGGAGACGGCTCCATGTCCCACAGAAGACTCAAGCTTGTCAGAATTAAGAAACAATAAAGGAACTCACTTATGGGTCCAATAGCTCCAACTAAAATAGGACAAAAACAAGACAATTAGAATGGTTCTCTGGCATAGGAGATACAGTATGCATTGCAATTATTTGGGGGAAAACATCAGAAATGTAGGCAACAGGAGCAAAATTTCCATTCCATTGGAGGAGCAAATAAGGTTTCTTCTTTCATCCTCATCCTGGGGGACCTCAGTGACTACTGTGATCTGACAGGGGAGCTGCGGGTGCAGCAGGTAGCAGGGTGGGTGTCCTGTTTGCATCTCTGCGATTGCACAGGCTGCTGCCTTTCTCCCAGCTGGGCTCACTGGAACATGCTTACGAAGACTCTTCTGAAGCAGGCAGTGGGAAGTTCTGTCTCCTGAGGGTGGGTGACCATGGCTCCCTTATTCAGCAGAGTGACTTGGCCTGAGTGTCTCAGTCCAAAAGGGGATGGGAACTGCTAGATGGACTCCAGACCTTCGTAGGTATGGGTAGTGGTGGAGGGATGGGGGCACTAGATCAGTGATGGCGAACCTTTTGAGCTCGGAGTGTCAGCATTTTGAAAAACCCTAACTTAACTCTGGTGCCGTGTCACATATAGAAATTTTTTGATATTTGCAACCATAGTAAAACAAAGACATATTTTTGATATTTATTTTATATATTTAAATGCCATTTAACAAAGAAAAATCAACCAAAAAAATGAGTCCGCGTGTCACCTCTGACACGCATGTCATAGGTTCGCCATCACTGCTCTAGACCCACATGGATCTTGCTAACATGCAGATTCTGATCCAGTAGCTCTGAGCATGGCTGTTAGGCTGAGGTTCTGCGTTTCTGACAAACTCCAAGGTGATGCCCATGTCGAATTTTGGACCTACTTTAAGCAGCAAGGCCACAAAGGACTGGCAACGTCTCAGAGTACACATACATTTCCATGTACCACTGACTTTCTTTTCTAGATCCACTGCCTCTCACTCATCCATCACTCTCTTTTTCCCCCCTTTCAATTATTTATATGTTGACACTATTACAGATGTTCCTGATTTTCCCCCCTTTGCCCACCTCTGTCCAGCCCCCACCCCCTCCCTCTGGACCTCACCACATTGTTGTCCGTGTCCACTGGCTATTCTCTTCTTCACCTTCTTTCATCCAGTCCGTCCCAGCCACCTCCCCTCTATTTCCTCCCAGTGCTTCTGCCAGAGATGTATGTGGTGATGTCGCTTAAAATGCTGTCAGGATACTTCTTCCAGACTTATTCACAGCTGGGCATGTGCATTCCACACACCCATCCGTGGCAGCCGGGACCCTCAGTCAGGGGGCGGGGCTTACTGCCCTCTTCCTCTGAGTGTTGCTGGGATTTTCAGCAGGAAGCCTTCTGACCTTTCTAACTTATTCTTAGCACTTACTTTTGCTGTTCAATCTCAAGATGTTGAGAAACTTAAGAGCATAGTACTTCCTCACAGAGGCATCCCAGCCACTAAGATAGCAATGGGAGTACAGAAGGGGAAGGGAGTGGAGTATTTGTGCAGGGAAATAAAGACATCCGGGCAGAGGACTCCCACATCCTGACGTGTCGCCGAGCAGAGCACGTGCGAGTGAAAGGTCAGAAAAGTACTTACTTATGGCTCCTGCAGTGCTGGCTGCAACACAAAACAAACAGGTAAGTCAGAGGGAGCAGATGGAGGGGATGCGTATATCAGGCATCACACCTACTAGATTGGCAGGCGGGCAGTGAAGGTGTAAGGCATGTTCTCCACCGTCCCCTGCGCTCAGTACTGTCCCATCACCCCCTGCATGGGGTCCTTGACCTCTCTGAGGCTTTCCTATTATTCTCATTTCAGGTTTTGCAAGACATGACTAACAGGTTCCAGTTTCCAGCCCACCTGCAGCTGGTCTGACAGGCTACGCTGACCTGCCTGGGAGATACAAAATCCCGCTCTCCCTACTCTTGCTTGCTGACACCGACACACTGGTCTCAGAATGTAATACAATTTCCTAAACTCTCACAATGTCTCTTGGCCTGGCTCCTGGTGGTGTAGATGTAATATTTTGGTGCTGAAACCCTGGATACGCCGAGGGAGCCTGTGGGGACCCCCACTCCCAGCGCAGGCTTCTCCAGACCGCACCGCCATTCAAATTTCTGGGAAGAGCCACCTCCCTTAACCCTCTGATTTGTGGGCTTTTGCCTCATAAAAGTCCTGTGCATGGGGCCAGCGGGTCCACTCTTCCTGGACCAGGTCCCTGGCTACCTTGTCTGTGGGACGCCCTAACATAGCGGTCAGCCTTCCTCTTCTCTCTGGTGCTTGTCCGGTGGTTGGGGTGCCTTCCCTTCGGACCTCTCACCTCCAGGATGGGCTTCTTACCCATCTCTCTCCCTCCCCACACCAACCCATTGTGGGAACCAGCACCCCTTTGGGTTGCCTCTTATGGAATCTTAACCGCCTTAACCTCACAGATGACATCAGATCCAGATGGCTCATTTCCTACGGCAACACGGCCTGGTCCCAATAGAAATTGAACAATGAGTCTGTCGGACCTAAAAAGGACACTTTCAATTTCAGTACCTCACTGACTTAGACAGCTGTTGCCAGGGCGCTGGGAAGTGCTGGGTGATCCCTACATCCAGGCCCCCTTCCCTCTTCACAGTTGCCCTTCTCTCTGCCAGGACTGACAGCTTAGCAAATGCTCCTTTTTCATTCTGAGCCTTCCTCGGGTTGAACCTCTCTTTGCCCGAGCTGGTCATTCGGTGCCAAGACCTACTGCTCCTCTCTTACTGACCATTCTCTCCTGCAGTCTCCTCTCTTCTCTTTTAAATAGAAAACCACAGTATTTGTCTCTTGAATAAGTAGGAAAATCTGACCCTCAAACTTTAAAAAGAGAGATTGATTTTCTCTTGTAATACAGCTTAGCCCCAATACCAACTCCAGGGCAGATAATTCTGGCCTATAAATTGTAGCATGTTCTCCAATTACTTTTTTTTTTTTTTGCAAATGTTTATAGCCCGTTCACTGCCCGCCTGCCAGGATAGGGATTTAAAGGAAACTTTCCTCACAGTCCTGGCAAACTGCTTGCCTCTCACAAAGGCAGAACAACATGCTTTCCTGATTTGCACCACCCTCCTCGCCCCCACCCCACTTTCCCTGGGAACAGCAGCTGTTTAACCCTTTCTTTGCTACCAGACTGCAGACACTTGTTTGCAGAACTGCAGGCACTTGCCTAACAGTCCAGCCACTACCAGGAGTGGAGCTCATTATCACCCAAACCTTAGCCCACTCTCTCTGAGGAAAGTTACACATAGAAAACATGATAAAGAAATCACTTGGGTCTGTTAAGGGCCGAGAAATTTTGGGATACATTTATCCAATAGACAGCCTCAAGCCTTAGGAAAAAGTTATCAAAAACTAGCCTTAGGACCCCAGATTCCCACTGAGCAATGGGTAGAAATAACTTGCAGTGTTTTTAACACCTGAGACGGGGCAGAGGAAGAGCAAGAAAGCCATCCCTTAGAAACAAATGGCTCAATTTGAAGCCATATGTCACCTCAAGGGCCGTGCTTCCTCTGCCACAAATGTAGCCATTGGAAGAGGGACTGTCCCCAGGGCTGGAAGGTCACCAGGACCAGAGCCTACCCACACGATGGCCTTGAACTGATGGGGCCCAACACCCCAGTCAGCCCCCACTAAGGGATGGAGCCAAGGGTGGCCTCGATGTGACAGGTAAGACAATTAATTCTTTTTTAGATATGGGGGCTGTTTACCCTCACCAAGGCCTCTTTCTTCCAAAACCTGTGTGATCACTGGGGTGAATGGGCATCCTCAATGCTAACCTTTCACTCTACCTCCAACTGCAGCTATGCCTTTCAGAAGCTACAGGGAGGAATACAGCCCCTCCCCTTGCAAGGAAAGAATGTGGTGATTTTGAATCCAAGTGGCTGGCAAGCCAGTGGGGCCTGCTCCCTCCTCCTACCTGCCTCTCATAATAAAGGCTGCCCATAAGGCTGTCAACTACGGCAAACTTAATGAGATCACTCAGGGCCCTGACGGAAACCGAGCTCTCTTCTTCCCCTGCCTCACGGAGGCCTTACAGAAATGTACCACCTTAGACCCCACCTCCCCTGAGGGAGCCCTTCTTCTGAACACCCATTTTCTGTCCCAACTAGAGGCCTGGTGCACAAAAATTTGTGCACTCGGGGGGTCCCTCAGCCCGGCCTGTGCCTTCTCACAGTCTGGGACCCCTCGGGGGATGACCACCTGCTGGCATAGGCCCGCTCCCTGGGGGATTGGGCCTAAGCTGGCAGTCAGACATGGCTCTGGAAGCCTGGGAGCCCTTGGGGATGTCCACTTGCCAGCGGGGAGCAGGCCTAGCTGTAGTCGGACATCCTTAGTGCTGCTGAGGAGGCGGGAGAGGCTCCCACCACCACCGCTGTACTGGCAGCCATCAGCCTGGCTTGTGGCTGAGCAGAGCTCCCCCTGTGGGAACGTACTGACCACTAGGGGGCAGCTCCTGCATTGAGCATCTGCCTCCTGGTGGTCCGTGTGTGTCATAGTGACCAGTCATTCCCAGTAGTTTGCATATTACCTTTTTTATTATATAGTATTATTATATAGATCAGCCCTCAACATATGTTGCAAAATGCACAAAGTAGACACAGGCCCACAAACCCCTCAAAAAGACCCCGTTAACCTGGCCTTCAAGGTCTTTAATAATAAAAATGAGGAGACCCAAATCCAAAAACAAAGGCGAGGTCAGGCCAAGGCTGAGGCCCAGAAGGAGGCCTTTCAGCTCTCAGCCACTGTTCCCACAAACCACATACAGGGTGCCTGTCCTCCTACCAAGGGTAAGTCAGGGACTAAGCCTCTTCGGGGCCCCACTTCAAATGCAACAAGGACGGACACTGGGCCAAGTCCTGCCCAAACCTTAGACCCCCACCCGAGGTGCAGAAGGGAAGGCCACTGGAAATCAGACTGTAGTCTGGCCCCTCTAGGTCGGACCTTGGCCAGTCCAGCAAGAGTGCCCTCTGGATCCAGTTAAGAGCTCCCAGACCTCCTGGGACTGGCCACCAAAGACTGAAACTTCCTAGGCCCTGACAGGGCCCCATAGACTGACATTACCAGGACAGAGCCTCGGGTAATGATGGTGGTGTCAGGTAAGCTGATCTCCTTTTTAATTGACATTGGGACCACTTAGTCTACCCTCCCTGAATTCACTGGCACCCTTGTCCCCTCCTCAGTCTCTATTATGGGGATTGATAGATTAGTCTCACAGCCATTAGCTGCCTCACTTCTATACTGCATTTTACTAAACACTCCCTTTATCCACTCTTTTCTTGTCCTACATTGGTGCCTCACCCCTATCCTGTGGAGGGATATTCTTTCCAAATTTCTTGCCTTTATCACCCTAAGTTCCCTTGAACCTTCTTCCCACTTGTTAGCCTCGGCCTTCCTCCTCTTCCTGACACCCACCGCCAGCCCTAAAGCTGCCCCCTTAGACCTCTTACTGGTGGACCTTGTCATATGGGACATCTTGATCAACTCCTATGAAACTTTACTCTTGAACTTCAGCCCTCTTTCAAGTGCTGGGCAAGCTATACAGTTACCCAAACAGCCCACTTCTCAAAGCCTGTTCTGTTCTCAGCCTGGCTTACCATATCAGCAACCTTCCCAACAACTGACAACTCCCAGTTCTGTTCAGGTCGACCTCTTTCCTGTGCTAGCTATTTCCCATGGCAGAGTTGCAACTCACAGTTACAATCTAACTATCGTCAACTTCCCTCCCACAACCTCATACATTCTAAATTTTGGGTAAAGACTCCCAAAACCTATTTCTTTCAGTCGAACAGATCCTGACATCAATACTTCACAGCAGCTAACATGGACTGTCCTGCCACAAGGATTTCGGGATGGTCCTCACCTATTTGGTCAGGTCTTAGCCTCAGACCTTCCACACCTCGACTTAATTCCCAGCACCCTCCTCTAATATGTCAATGATCTTCTGTTATGCAGTTCTTCTCTAACTCCCTCCCAACTACACATCCATGCCCTTCTCAATTTCCTAGATAATGGAAGGGGCCAATAAACTAGCTGATAGGGCCTCTAAGTCCAACCACAACTTTCAGAATTCTGGGACACCTTGCTACAGAATCTAAACTGGGCCTCCTGGCTTCTACCTCTATCAGACCCCGCCAGTGCTCTTCCTGGCACTCATCTTTGGCCTGTGCATCCTAACAGCCCTTTCCTCCTTCCTCCAAAACCACATTCAGGCAATTGCCAATAGACTTACAAGGAGGTGATGCTATTCCAGACCTACACCAGATACCATCCCCTCCCTCAATCACCGACTAATTAGGGACATCTCTACATCCCACCTAAGCAAGATGAAGCTACAGAAGAATGAGATTGGCCTCCCTCATCAACCCCAGCTTAGAGAAGTCCCAGTTTACATGAACCCCAGCTTATAAGAAAAGAAAAAGAGGCTGGAATTTAGGCATATTCTCTACCTTTCCCCTGTGCTCAGTATTTTTCCATTACCCCCTGCTTGGGGTTCTCAACCTCCCTGTGGCATTCCTATTATTCTCATTTCTGGTTTTGCAAGACATGACTAACAGATTCCAGTTTCCAGTCTTAGCCTTCTGTGAGAGAATGTAATAAAATTTCATAAACTCTCACATCTTTTGGCCTGGCTCCTGTTGGCATGGACCTAACAAAAGGTAAGTCTGCATTCCTCCCCTTTTTCTTTAGGAGACAGATGAGATCAGAGACCCTGCAATTAGTTTTTTTGGTTTTCAATTTTTACTATGTTCTTGCTATCAGATCCTTCTTAGTTTCTGTTTGTTTTTGATAAACAACTCCATCCAACCCAGGATTTTTCTTTTACCTTGTAATTAATTAATTAATTGATTAACTAACTAACTAACTATTATTTTTACTAGAGGCCCAGTGCACAAAAATTTGTGCACTCAGGAGGGTCCCTCAGCTCGGCCTGTGCCCTCTCGCAGTCTGGGACCCCTCAAGGGATGACCACCTGCTGGCTTAGGCCCACTCCCCGGGGGAATGGGCCTAAGCTGGCAGTCAGACATGGCTCTGGAAGCCTGGGAGCCCTCGGGAATGTCCACTTGCCAGTGGGGAGCAGGCCTAGCTGCAGTCGGACATCATTAGCGCTGCTGAGGAGGCAGGAGAGGCTCCTACCACCACTGCTGTACTGGCAGCTGTCAGCCTGGCTTGTGGCTGAGCAGAGCTCCCTCTGTGGAAGCACATTGACCACTAGGGGGAAGCTCCTGCATTGAGCGTCTGCCCCCTGGTGGTCAGTGTGTGTCATAGTGACCAGTCATTCCTGGTCGTTCTGCTGTTAGGGTCAGTTTGCATATTACCCTTTTATTATATAGCATAGAAGCCTGGTGCATGGGTGGGGGCTGGCTGGTTTGCCCTGAAGGGTGTCCCGGATCAGGGTGGGGATCCGGCTGGGGTGCCTGGCCAGCCTGGGTGAGGGGCTGAGGGCCGTTTTCAGGCTGGCCACAGCCCCAGGGTTGGAGTCCCTGCTGGGGTGCCTGGCCAGCCCAGGTAAGGGGCTGATGGCTGTTTGCAGGCTGGCCACAGCTCCTTCATGGTGGAGGGTCCTGCTGGGATCCCTGGCCAGTCTGGGTTAGGGGCTGATGGCTGCAGGCTGGCCAAGCCCCCCAGCAGGGACCCTCACTTCATGAGGGTGTGGCCATCCTGGGTGAGGGGCTGATGGCTGTTTGCAGGCTGGCCACAGCCCCTTCAGGGTGGGGGGTCCTGCTGGGGTGCCTCGCCAACCTGGGTGAGGGGCTGATGGCTGTTTTCAGGCTGGCTACGGCCCCCAGTCACCCAAGCTCCCAGTGGAGGCTGGCTGGAAGCAGGTAACTGGGATTTATTTAGCTTCTATAATTGAAACTTTGTTGCCTTTTGTGGAGGCTACAGCCGGCCACGGGAAGCTTGGCTTCCTTCATCGCCAGGGCAAACAAGCCTCCTGCTTGCTTCAGCTCCGTGGCTGCCGGCTGCCATCTTGGTTGGGTTAATTTGCATATAGCTGCTCTGATTGGCTGGTGGGCATGGCTTGGGCGTAGTGAAGGTATCGTCAATTAGCATCTTTGTCTTTTATTTGTGTGGATTAGCAGAGTTTTCACTTTGCTAATAAGAAAATCATCAGTTTTTAGGGGATCCTAGAATCAGCCTCTACTTCCTACACTGGTAAGTGAAAGGAGAACAGTAAAATAATGAGTTTTGTCCTCCTTTCCTCAATATTTATGAGCCTCTTTAACCCCTTCCCCCGCACCCCAATAGTAGGTACTCTGTAGAAGATTAAAAAGAACTGGGTTGAGAAATAGGTGAAACTTACAAAAAAGTCCTGGAGTTGCTTTTAAGCTTTTTGTATCACCTATAATGAAAATTGACAAGAACTGAGAAAAATAAATGTTTTCTGCTTAAAACAAAAAGGAAAGAAAAGAAAATTGACAAATATAAGAGTAAGCTAAATTTTCAGAGGGCATGGAGTGTAGGCAATCCCATTCCCCTCTCCCAGGTGTGACCTATAAATCCTCTTGATGTTGAAGACCTGAGTCTCAGCTTTGCTCCTCTCTAGCTCTATGATTGGCTAAGTTTCTAAACCTGTGAAACATTATTTTTCTAATCTTTAAAGTGGTAATGGTATCTCCTGTTTGACTTATACTGCAGGGCTGCAGTGAAAAATGAAAGGCAACGGACAGGAAAACTGAGAAGTTCTATGAGAAATGATATGGAGAGAAATAGTGAGTGGCTTCACAGGATTTATAAAACTCTTCTGCAAAGTGGTAAGTGTTCACTGCATTGGAGGCATTCTGCTTCATTTAACTTTTCTCCTACCATCTCTTTTTCTTTCTTTTATTCCTTATTGTCATTTGGAAAGGTCTGAATGCTGCATTTCATGAAAAAAATTGTTTTGGTTTGTTAATCTGTGTGATTTTACTCTTTAAATAAACTGTGTTTCTCTCTCTCTCTCTCTCTCTCTCTCTCTCTCTCTCTCTCTCTATATATATATATATATATATATATATATATATTCCTTAGTCACCTTGAGAGTTTATTATGTCCTTTGAAATTCCAGTGACTTTTTCAGTGGTCTGACTGTTGTTTCTGTCTCAATAATCACTAATCTTAACTCAAAAACCTCTATATTGAAGCAAGTTGATTTATGAAATGAATTAATTTTTCCATGGAATTTCAAAGGTTTTGCATGTATGTGAAATTATGACTGGCACTCTTAGAAACTATTTTGGTCTTTCATTTTTCTGTTCTGAAGATTTTCACTGAAATTCTCCTTTTCCCTTTTCTTACCACTCTTCCTCTTTTACCTGCTCAACTCTTTGCTCTTTATGTGCCTTTAGTTCTCTTTGTTGAAATTTCTATGAGTGTTGAAGCATTATTTAAAAAAATCGTATCTAGTTAGAAAGCTTTGTGTGAGTTAAAAAATTGGCAATTGATGTCTCTTAAAATAATTACATACAGTTGTTGCCTGTGTACTTACAGCTCTTTTTATTTTTTATTTTGTTGTGTTTTGAGGGAAATCGTAGCGATAAGATCTACCTTAGCACTTGGAATGAGATGTCAGTTTTTGTATGTGGTATTAAACTGAAGTAATATACAGCATTCCCACTAGCAAATACAGATGATTTAAAAAAGACAGCTCTCATATATTTAAGATTTTTAAGATTTAGTAATATTAGCCTATATTAGGAATGGCAAATATATATGAGTTATGTGCTACTTGTGTTGAGTTAGTAGTAGGCCCTTGGCGATGAGAAGAATTTTAGGTTGCCTGTGGACTGAGCAGGAAAGAGAACTATTATCAATTACTGAAGTCTGCCATGGGGAAAGGCCTGGGAATAGGTGGACCATATCATGTATTTACTATTCCTGACCTAAAGTAATTCAGAATAATGAGGACAAAGAAAATTTTTGAACTGAGAGTTTTGTGGCCTTGCTCAGCTGAAGACAGATAAGCAGGATAGTCAAAGGTATCCGCTTATTTCTTTTCTGAGTGGAGAAGCAGGTAAAAAACATAAAGACTTGAGTATCTTGCCAAAATACCATTGTGTATTTTTGGATATTCTGTCTAATGAAGATATCAGAAGCAGTTCTCTTAGAGAGCACCACTTTTTCCATACTGGACAGAAATACTGGTTGTCTTTGTGAGGGCCCAGCAGTCTCATGAATTGGGAATTTGTCCATTATAAGAGGGGATTTATCAATATAGTGGGGCTATTGGCCATTTGAAAAGTTGGCCACCCCATATCTAGAGGCATTCAAATTCAAAATTTAAAATAATGCAAATGGTAAGATTTCATTCTTTTTGTAGCTGAATAATATTCCATGGTATGTATGTACCATGTCTTCATTATCCAGTTGTCTATTGATGGGCCTAGAGTGTATACTAAGTGAAATAAATCTGCCAGAGAAAGACAAAGACCAGATGATTTCACTTATAGGTGGAAGCTAAAGAACAGAATAAGTGAACAAATAAAACAGAAACAGACTCATTGGTACAAAGAACTAACTGATAGTTACTAGAGGGATGGGTAGGGGGCTGGGTGAAAAGGGTGAAGGGAAGAAGTACAATTGGCAGTTACAAAATAGTCCCGGGGACGTAAAGTGCAGCATAGAGAACAGAGTTAGTAATATTGTAATAACTATGTATGGTGCCAGGTGTGCTCTAGATTTATGGGAAATCACTTTGTAAATTATATAAATGTCTAACCACTATGTTGTACACCTGAAACTACTTAAAAATAATAATGAAGGGAAAAGAAGAAAAAAAATGAGGGATTCCAAGATGTGCCACTTGCTCCCAACCCCAAGCTGGATTTACCATTAAATATGGAGCAATAAACCTGGAAAACCAATGGAAGGCTAGATGGTCTGAAATATAACCAAGGAGCACAGAAGAAGCCACATAGAGACTGGTAAGAAGGATGGGGACATGGAAAGGGATAGCCCCCTCATGCAGGTTAAGAAGCAGGAGGGATATCATGGCTGTGGGACTCCCTCCTCCTATGAGTGTGGGAATCCCAAACCCAGAGCAACATAGATGGGAAGAGGAGTCTGCATAGCATCTGGTGATGGGAATCAGTGGGGATTCAGTCTACCTGTGGGACTGGGACTGCACCCTCTCAGGGATGAACACTCTTATTGTTCATAAGAGTGCACCAGCCTGGGGAGTTCACGGTCTGGACTCCAACTGCTGGCGAGGCCACACTGCTTTACTTGGGTTCTGAAGATGGGTCTGTTGGTTGCACCAGCAGTGACTTTAAGGGGCCCCTCTATTTTCTGGGAGGGCTTTTGGTGGAGACCCAGACAGTGACTAAACTGTGTGACTTGGAAAGAGGACTGGTTTCCCCCACCTCAAGTACATAGCCAGCGCTCCTTCCCCCACCGGTTGAGCAGCTTGGTCTTCCCCACTCTGCTGGGTTTGACAGCTCAGAGGAGCTGGGCAGGGCTGGGGCTTTCAGCCAGTCCTGATGGGCTCAGAGCCCATGCAGAGCTGGGATGTTTGGCTCTGTTTTGCCGAGACCAACCTCAGAAGGGACCAGAGTACCATGCAGGGCTGAATTTCACCCTGACCTGTTTGGTTTCGTGGCAGGGGGTGGTTGTGTGGGGAGCCATTGGAACTGGGATTTTCAAACTGTCTTCCAGGGAGGCTTCTGTTCAGGAGCCAGATGGGCGAGTGCTGGACTGTTTGGAGGGGGAGGTACAGCCAAGCTTCCCTGCAAATTCAGCCTGCAGTACCCGGGGAAGGAGAAGTGCCCACCCCTTTCCTACAGGGTTGTGGGCACCCTCCAAATGGGATACGGTTTAGATCAGCCCTGTCAAGAACCACTGGGTACAGTTCTATGGGAGGAAGAGGAAGTGGCTTGGAGTAGGGACATTCAAAGTGTGAGAACCTCAGAGACTATTGTCTGAGATCGGGTCGAAGTGCTTAGACCCCTCCGGCAGGCTGGGCGGCATCATCCCCAAAGGGAGGCTCTTTTGATCTATCCCCCTGAGCCCAGGTCACTGAGCTTGCTTCTTTTTTTTTTTTTATTGCTTAAAGTATTACAAAGGGTATTACATATGTATCCATTTTATCCCCCCGCCCTAGACAGTCCCCTAGCCTCCCCTATCACCCAGTGTCTTATGTCCATTGGTTATGCTTATATGCATGCATACAAGTCCTTTAGTTGATCTCTTACCCCCCTACCTCTTGCCCCCCAACCCTCCCCGGCCATCAGTAGATGAATGGATTAGAAAACTGTGGTACTGAGCTTGCTTCTGAAGAGGGGATGGCTTGCTGTACCCAATCTGAACCTTCGGCAAGCTCCCATGGGGGAAACAGAGTTGGAGACTCTGGCAGAGACTGAAGTGTTTGGTTTTGAAGGAGGGGCTACTTTCCCCTCATTGAATGCCTCACTGCTTGATCCCCCTAGCCCTATCTCAGCTAGCTTTGCTCAACCTACAGCTTCTCTTTGAAAGGCTCTAGAGGAAGACTGACAACCTCAGGGGGAGGCAAAATAACTGACAAGTGGTTGCAGACTCCAGGGAGCCTTGGTTTTTTACACATCTGCCCCCAGCTTTAAGCTGAAGAAAAAGCTGACTTGTTTGCACAGATTGACCCCTCTCATGCACACTAAGGTCCAGTAGATGCAGACACACATATTGAACAGCTTGGCAGCTATTGGCAGGTATCCCAAGGCCAGTTACACACAAAATCTACCTGATCCCCAGACAAGTGGACCCAGAACAAACACAACCAGTTGTGGGCTTCAGACCTTACCAGAATTTGACCCAACTAGCCACACAAACAGCACCTCCTAAGGGGGATTCCCTCAGGCACAAGACCCTGCTTGGAACAACCCCACTTCATGGGTCTGCCCCAGCATAGTGTCCCAAGGTTTACCTTTGTAGTCACCCATCCTGAAAGGTTAACTCCATCCACAAAAAGGCCAATAGCATTCAAGACTCAACTACAACAGGGGCTGCACAGAACCCACAAGAAATACTCCTGGAGCACAGAGCTCAGGTGATCTGGAAGATTGTGCTACTCAGCCCAACAAGACACCATCATAACAAGTTTGGGAGTCACAGCAGATCTACCAAATACACAGAAAAAAATAGGGGAGACAAAGAGAAGTGCTCAAATAAAAGAACAGGAGAAATCCCCAGAAAAAGAAATGAAATGTATGAAATGAAAGCAACCAAAATACCAGATGCAGAGTTTAAAATAATGCTTATAAGGATGCTCAGGGTTAGGGGAAGAATGGATGATTTCAGTGAGAACTTAAACGCAGAGATAGTAAGTATTAAAACGGACATAGAAACCAAAAAAAAAAAAAAGGAACCAGTCAGAAATGATAAATGCAGTATCTGAAATGAGGGGTACACTAGAAGAAATTAACATTAGCTAAGATGAAGCAGAGGACTGAATCAGTGAATTAGAAGACAAGATAACAGTAAGCACCCAAGCAGAGCGTGAGAAAGAAAAGAGAATGAAAATAAATGAGGACAGGCTAAGGGACCTCTGGGATAACACCAAGCATAACAATGGGAGTACCAGCAGAGAAGAGAGTGAGCAATAGATAGAGAACCTGTTTGCTGAAATAAGAATAGAAACCTTCCCTAACCTAGTAAAGGAAAAAGTCACACAAGCTCAGGAAGCATACAGTCCCAATCAAGATGAACCCAAAAAGATCCATACTAAGGCACATCATAATTAAAATGGCAAAAATTAAAGACAGATAATCTTTAATGCAGCAAGAGAAAGACACTTCGTTACCTACAAGAGAGTTCTCATAAAGCTGTCAGCTGATTTTCAAGAGAAACACTTAAGGCCAGAAGGATTGGTATGAAGTATTCAAAGTGATGAAAAACAGATACTCTATCCAGCATGTTATCATTTAAAATGTAAGGGGCAGTAAAGGACTTTTCAGACAAAAAAGACTAAAGGAGTTCATTTCCACCAAACCAGTATTGCAAGCAACGTTAAGGGGACTGCTTTTTAATAAGGAAGAAATATAGCCCTGTCAGTGTAGTCAGTGGCTGAGTGTCGACCTATGAACCAGGAGGTCACGGTTCAATTCTCAGTCAGGACACATGACTGGATTGTGGGTTCAAACTCCAGTGGGGGTGTGTGCAGGAAGCAGCCAATCAATGATTCTCTTTCATCATTGATGTCTCTCTCTCCCTCTCCCTCTTCCTCTCCCTCTCCCTCTCCCTCTTCCCTCTCCCTCTCCCTCTCCCTCTCCCTCTCCCTCTCCCTCTCCCTCTCCCTCTCCCTCTCCCTCTCCCTCTCCCTCTCCCTCTCCCTCATCTTCTCTGAAATCAATAAAAATACATTAAAAAAGAATAAATACATATAGAAAGGAACATGGTTATAAAGAAAAAATGGCAATAAGTACGTATCAACAATAACTTTAAATGTAAATGGATTAAATACTTCAAGACATAGGGTAGCTGAATGAATAAGAAAAAAAAGAGACATACAAAAGACAGGACAAAAGTTATACACAGAGTGAAAGTGAAGTTATGGAAAAAAATATTCCATGCAAATGGAAATAAACAAAATAGTCAGAGTAGCAATACTTATATCTGACAAAATAAAGTTCAAAACAATGAACATGAGGTAGGGATTGATTCAACAAGAGGATATAACACTTGTAAGCATATATGCACCCAATATATGCACCTAAACATATAAAGAAAATCTTGGTGGATTTTAAGGGAGCGATCAACAGCAATATAATCATGGCATAGGATTTTAACATCCTACTGTCATCAATGGAAAAATCTTGTAGACAAAGAATCCACAAGGACACAGTGACCTTAAATGACACATAGTTTGCATGAATTTAATTGATATTTACAAAATATTTCATCCCAAAGCAGCAGAATATATTCTTCTTAAGTGCACATGGAACATTCTCAAAGACAGACCACATGTAAGACCACAAAATAGGTATTAACAAATTCAAGAAGATTTAAATCATACCAAGCATCTTCTTGAATCTCAAGGACATGAAACTATAAATCAACTATAAAAAATAAATTCAAAACATTCAAACACATAATAGGCTAAATAGCATGTTATTAAACAATGAATGGGTTAACAATGAGATCAAGGAAGAAAGTAAAAACTTCCTGGAAACAAATAAACACATAACAACCCAAAAATCTAGGGGAAACAGAAAAAGCAGTCCTGAAAGGGAAGTTCATAGCATTACATACCTCCCCCAAGAAACAAGAAAAATTTCTAATAAATGATCTAACTCAACAACTGAAACAATTAGAAAGAAAGAAAACAACAAGAAAACTCCAGAATAAGGAGCAGAGTAAGGAGAAGGAAACAAATAATAAAGAACAGAATGGAAATAAATAACAAAGAGACTAAAAACAATGCAAAATACAAAAGATCAATTAAACCAGGATCTTTGAGAAGATAAACAAAGTTGATGAACCTTTAGACAGACTCATCAAGAAGCAAAGAGAGAGGACCCAAATAAAATAAAATCAGAAGTGAAAGAGGTCTTTCAGAAAGAGAGACTAAAAAAACAATCCCATTTACCATCGCACCAAAAAAATTAAGCTACCTAAGAATAAACTTAACTAAAGAGGTAAAGGACCTCTACTCAGAAAACTACAGGACATTGAAAAATGAGATAGAGGAAGACATTAAACAGATGGAAGAACATACCATGTTCTTGGATTGGTAGAATCAACATCATTAAAATGTCCATACTACCCAAAGCAATCTATAAATTCAACTCCCTTCCCATTAAAATACCAATGGCATATTTCACAGATCTAGAACGAACTCTCCAAAAATTCATCTGGAATAAAAAAAAAAAGACCCTGAATAGCTGCAGCGATCCTGAGAAAGAACAAAGTAGGTGGGATCTCAATACCAGATATCAAGCTGTATTACAAAGCCACTGTTCTCAAAACTGCCTGGTACTGGCACAAGAACAGGCATATAGATCAATGGAATAGAATAGAGAGCCCAGAAATCGGCCCGAACCAATATGCTCAATTAATATTTGACAAAGGGGGCAAGAACATACAATGGAGCCAAGATAGTCTCTTCAATAAATAGTGTTGGGAAAATTGAACAGATATATGCAAGAAAATGAAACTAGACCACCAACTTACACCATACACAAAAATAAACTCAAAATGGATAAAGGACTTAAATGTATGATGGGAAACCATAAAAATTTTAGAAGAATCCAAAGGCAATAAAATCTCAGACATATGCCGAAGCAATTTCTTCACTGATACAGCTCCTAGGGCACTTGAAACTAAAGCGAAAATGAATATATAGGACTACATCAAAATAAAAAGCTTCTGCACAGCAAAAGAAACCACCAACAAAACAACAAGAAAACCCACTGCGTGGGAAAACATATTTGCCAATGTCATATCTGATAAGGGCCTAATCTCCAAAATTTATAGGGAACTCATACAACTTAACAAAAGGAAGATAAACAATCCAATCAAAAATTGGGCAAAGGATCTAAATAGACACCTTTCAAAAGAGGACATTCAGAAAGCCAAGAGACATATGAAAACATGCTCAAAGTCACTAATCATTTGAGAGATGCAAATCAAAACAACAATGAGAGGTACCATCTCATACCTGTCAGACTGGCTATCATCAACAAATCAACAAATGACAAGTGCTGGAGAGGATGTGGAGAAAAAGGAACACTTGTGCACTGCTGATGGGAATGCAGACTGGTGCAGCCACTATGGAAGACAGTATGGAGTTTCCTCAAAAAAACTAAAAATGGAACTCATATTTGATCCTGTGATCCCACTTCTAGGAATATATCCCAAGAAACCAGAACACCAATCAGAAAGGATATATGCACCCCTATGTTCATAGCAGCACAATTCACCATAGCTAAGATCTGGAAACAGCCTAAGTGCCCATCAGTAGATGAATGGATTAGAAAACCGTGGTACATCTACATGATGGAATACTATGCTGCTGTAAGAAAGAAGGAACTCTTACCATTTGCAACGGCATGGATGGAACTGGAGAGCATTATGCTAAGTGAAATAAGCCAGTCAATGAAGGAAAAATACCACATGATCTCACTCATTCATGGATAATAAAGACCATTATAAACTTATGAACAAAAATAGATACAGAGGTAGAGCTGCCTCAAACAGATTGTCAAACTGCAGTGGGAAGGCCGGGGAGAATAGAGGGGCAGAAGCGGGGGGTAAGAGATCAACCGAAGGACTTATATGCATGCATATAAGCATAACCAATGGACATAAAACACTGGAGGTTAGGGGAGGCCAGGGGATTGTCAAGGGCGGGGGAAAAAAGGACACATATATAATACCCTTTGTAATACTTTAATCAATAAAACAATTTTTTAAAAAAAGAAGTGAAAGAGGTGAAGTAACAACTAACATCACAGAAACACAAAGGGTTGTAAGAAAAAACTATGAACAACTATATGCCAACAAATTGAATAACTTGGGCAAAATGGACAAATTCCTAGAAACACACAATCTCCCATAACTGAATCAGGAAGAATCAGAAAAACTGAATAGACTGTTAACAATTAATGATGTTTGAGTAATAAAAAATCTCCTGGCAAACAAAAGTCCTGAGCAGATGGCTTCACAAGCAAATTTTAAGACATTCAAAGAAAAACTAATACCTATACTCCTCAAACTATTCCAAAAAATTCAGGAGGAGGCAACACTTCCACCACCCCCCCTTTTTTCTTTTTCAATGCCGTCATTATCCTAATTCCAAAAGGAGATAAAGACACTTCAAAGAAAGAAAAGTATAGGCTAAAATCTCTGATGAACATAAATGCTAAAGTCCTCAACAAAATATTAGCAAACCACATCCAGCAATACATTAAAGATTGCATACCATGATCAGGTGGGTTTTATCTTAGAGATGCAAGGTTGGTACAATATTCACCAATCAATAAATGTGATACATCACATAAACAAAATGAAAGATAAAACTTACAAGGTCATAACAATTGATACAGAAAAAACATTTGATAAAATATGGCACCCATTTATGTTAAACACCCTCAACAAAGTAGGAATAGAGGGATCATACCTCAACATAATAAAGGCCACATATAAAAAACATACAGCTAGTATCATACTCAATGGGCAAAAATAAAAGCATTTCCCTAAGATCAAAAACAAGACAGGGATGTCACTTTCACCACTGTTATTCAACATAGTACTAGAAATCCTAGCCACAGCAATTAGACAAGAAGAAGAAATAAATGGCATTAAAATTGGGAAGGAAGAAGTAAAACTGTCATTATTCACAGATGACATGATATTATTATACAAAGAAAACCCTACAGACTCCACCAAAAATGACTAGAGCTAATACATGGATTTGGCAAAATAGCAGCATACAAAATTAATACCCAGAAATCAGTGACATTTTTATACACCAATAATGAAGTTAAGAAAAAAAAAAAACCCACAAGAAAATTCATTTAGTATTGCAACAAAAGATAAGGTATCTTGGAATAAACTTAATCAAGGAGGTAAAACACCTATACTCAGAAAACTATAGGACATTGAAGAAAGAAATTGAGGAAGATACAAATAAGTGGAGGCATATTCCATGTTCATGGATTGGAAGAATTAACATAATTAAAATACCCATACTACCCAGAGTAATCTGTGGATTCAATATAATTCCTATTAAAATACCAATGGCATGTTTCACATATCTAGAACAAGTATTCCAAAAATTTATATGGAACTAAAAAAGACTTCAAATAACCTTAGCAATCTTGGGAAAGAAGAACAAAATTGGAGTTTCACAATAACTGATATCAATCTATTCTACAAAGTCATTGTGATAAAAACAGCCTAGTATTGGCATAAGAACAGGCATATAGATTTAGGACAGAACAGAGAGCCCAGAAATCAATCCACACCTATAAGGTCAAGTAATATTTGACAAGGGAGCCAAGAACATCTCATGGGGTAAAGACAGTCTCTTCAATAAATATTATTGGGGAAACTGGACAGATACAAACAAAAATATGAAACTAGACTATCAACTTACACCATACACAAGAATAAACTCAAAATGTATAAAATACTTAAAAGTAAGTTGTGAAACCATAAGAATCATTGAAGAAAACATAGGCAGTAAAATCTCAGACATGTCTCATAACAACATTTTTTGGTGATATGTACCCTATGGCAATGAAAATAAAGCAAAGAATAAACAAATGGGACTGCATCAAATTAACAAGCTTCTGCACAGCAAAAGAAACCACCAACAAAATGAAAAGGGAGCCCATGTATGGGAGAACACATTTGCCAATGATACATCTAATAAGGGTTAACCTCCAAATATATAAAGAACTTAACTCAACACCAGGAAGACAAATAACCCAATTAAAACATGGGCAAAGGAAATGAATAGATACTTCTCCCAAGAAGACATGCAGATGGCCAAAGACATGAAAAATGTTCAACATCACGAATCATCAGAGAGACGCAAATTAAAACCACAATGAGATTATCACCTCACACTTGCCAGAATGGCTACCATCAATAAATTAACCAACAGAAAGATGTGGAGAAAAGGGAATCCTTGTGCACTGTTGGTGGGAAGGCTGACTGTTGCAGCCACTATGGGAAACAGTATGGGATTTCCTCAAAATATTAAAAATGGAACTATCTCACTGACTCAGCCTTCCCATTTCTGGGAATATTTCCTAAGAACCCCAAAACACCAATCAGAAAGAATATATGCATCCCTGTATTCATAGCAGCATTACTTACAATAGCTAAAATCTGGTAACAGCCTAAGTGCCCCTCAGTAGATGGGTGGATAAAAAGGCTGTGGTACATTTATGAAATGGAATACTATGTGGCCATAAAAAAGAAAGAAATTGTACCTTTCTGCGACAGCATGTATGGACCCAGAGATTATTATGGCATGTGGAATAAACCAGTCGATAAAAGACAAATACCATATGACCTCACTTATATGTGGAATCTAATGAACAAGTGGAATAAACCAGTCGATAAAAGACAAATACCATATGACCTCACTTATATGTGGAATCTAATGAACAAAATAAACTGACAGATAAAATAGAAACAGAGGCATGGATACATGAACAGACTGACAGATCTCAGAAGGGATGACAGGTCTCAGAAGGGACAAGATGAAAGAAGGTGAAGGAATTAACCAAAGAACATATATGCATAACCTATAGACACATACAACAGTGTGATGATGACCAGAGGGAAGGAGGCTTGAGGGAGGGTGAGAGGTGGGCCAAGGGTGGGTGAGAGGTGGGCCAAGGGTGGGTGATGAGGACATCTTTAATAGTATAAACAGTAAAAATAAAGTAAAATAATATAAGTTAAAAAATAGTGCTATTCTAGCCAAAGCACATGTACAGGTAGCATTGAGCTAGAACAGTGGTTGGCAAACTGCGGCTTGAGAGCCACACGCAGCTCTTTGGCCCCTTGAGTGTGGCTCTTCCACAAAGTACTGACTTCTGCACATGGGCCACGAAGTTTCAGTCACACTGTACATGCGCGCCCGCACGTGGTATTTTGTGGAAGAGCCACACTCAAGGGGCCAAAGAGCTGCATGTGGCTTGCCAGCCGCAGTCTGCCGACCACTGGGCTAGAGGGTTGCGAATTTGGGAGCTCTGCTTTGAGCACCCTGCATACTTGGACTACAGGGTAGTGAGATTGGCATCACACAGACTGTGGCCTGAATTGGGATTCGCCAAATGAATCACATATTTTCATTAATGTAAGGATAAGTGTCTTGTTGGATCACATTTAATTAAAGCTTAAGATTCCCAAACATGTGCAGGTTGGGAAGCACCTTTAAGTGGTGGTATTTTTTTAGAGAAAATAATGAAATAGTGATATACATAATTCCATCTTTGTACAAGAAGCAATTTTGCTAGTTGAAAATATGACCAAACTATAGTATTCAATGTGAAAAATTTTACAACAGGCATATAACTCAGAAGGAAAAAAAGGTGTCCAACCAGGACTATTTGTTTCTGAAATTTTGTTATATTTTGGGGTCATTTTATTTGATTTCCTCACTTTTCTGTCCCTCATTTCTCAATGTTCTCTCTTCCTTTAGAAAGTGTGTTCATTTTGCTTTGACAATAAATGGAAATTGGTTCTAGGACACTGATTTAAGGTCTATCACCTCGATTTCTCCCCTTCTCCATTTATTTCTTCTAATTTCCCTCACTACTCTGTCCAGTTCTTTAATTTTCCAACTGGTTGTTGAAATTAGTTATGTAACTGATTTAATACCGAAATGAGAGTTCAAATAACTTGTCTAAATTCAAAGAATCAGTAAGGAGGGAGCTGGATGCAGCTCGGGGCAGCCTGGCTGCAGCGCTGTGTGCGTCACTGCTAGGCAGCAGCCCCCTGTGTACCTGAAACACTTCAATTAACCAACATGTTACATGTGGCTTTGAGGAGGTCTTACTATCCTATTCTCAGTTCTTGGAGAAATAATGCATGGTTCCCATAGCAAGGGTGAAAGGCAACCTTTTACCAAGCCCACAGCCAAAGTGGACAGCATAATTTCCTCCTTTGTGGGTGGAATTTAGGTAGAGACACAGAGTCAAGAGAAGTCTCTTTGGGGTAGAAGAAAATCAGACCTCGGTACTTCAAGGAATTGTTAATGGATGAAGAAAATATAGATAGAAGGGAGAAGCTATGACTGCTGAAGAGGTAGGTGAGGTTGGGAGATGAGGTCAAAAGCATGAGTGGAGGAATTTGCTTGAAAGCAACATGGGTGTTTAATTGTTCTAGAGAGAAAAGTGAGACAGGTGAGCATGATATGGGTAAAGTAAGTAATGAAGGAGAAGGTGGAGAATCATGAGCCTCAAGCCCTGTCACTCTGACACACAGGGAGCAGGTAGAACAGGGAGGCACCCTCTGCCTAGTGCAGGAGCCCTACAATACCAAACAAGAAGAAAAACTTACAGATCCTTGCAGTAACGCTAAGGAACAATAAGAAATATTAGTCTAGAGTTAATGCTCCCAATAATCCACCCATATCCCAGGAGTCTTTCCAGAAATGTGCCCCAGAATGCATTAGGCTCTCCACTGCCCAGTGGGCACATGGGTTAGCACACCCATGAGAGTCCCCTTCCCCCTTGGACTCTAGCCAGGAGTGCAAGTTTTCTGCAGAGAATTCAGGTTTACTATACTTCCAGTATCCCGTATTTTCCATTCCCTCCTCTCTTTCCTTCCTCTTTTCATTTTGGAAGTCTCCTGTCCATAATGGGATTGCTTCAAGAACCAGAGACAAGAAATGTTAGAAAGGTTCAACCGTATAATAGAAAACCGAGTCTGAGAGGGGAAGCCTTGGGCCTGTGTATGCTGAAATCATACAATAGTCCCCCTCATTCACGTTTTCACTGTCCATGGTTTCAGTTACCTGCAGTCCGTAAGTATCAAATGGAAACTTTCAGAAATAAGCAATACAGACGTTTTAAATTGCACGCTGTTCTGAGCAGTGTGATGAAATTTTGCTCTGTCCTGGCTGGTGCCCCTGGGACGTGCATCATCCCTTTGTCTAGTGCATCATGCTGTAGACACTCCCTGCCTGTTAGTTAGTAGCTGGCTGGCTATTGGATTGATTGTGGAGGTATCACAGTGCTCGTGTTCAAAGTAACTCTCATTTACTTAATAATGGCCACCAAGTCCAAGAGTAGTGATGCTGGCAATTTGGCTATGCCAAGGAGAAGCTGTAAACTTATCCTAGGTATGTACAGCAAAAAAACATAGTCTTCATAAGGTTCGGTACTATCTGCAGTTTTGGGCATCCACAGGGGGTCTTGGAAAGAATTCCCCATGGATAAGGCAGGACACTACTGTAGGCGGTTTTAGCCTCCAACATTCTGATTCTACGCTCAGTGTACTTTTCTTCTGTACTTCAAACCATTTTCTCCTCTTTCTATTCTTTCTGGAATATTCCTTTAAATAGTAATTTACTTTTTTCTACATATTGATTCTCCTAATTTTACTGTTCTTTTTATTAATTTCTGTAGTGCTCCTCTTGAAAAATGATGTAAATTATAGGGAAGACATGGGAGTTTTAATGATATTAATCATGAGAAATAATAGTAATATGCAAACTACTATGAAATGCACCCGCAGTATTCAGCGGAGAAGGTTGAGCATTTGTCTTAGTTGCCTGCGTTGGTGTTAAGTTGCTAGTGAAGTTTGATAATTTCCACCATCTCTTAGGACCTTATTTAACTAATTGCTAAAATGACAGGGTTTAACAATACTCTTTTCAGCTCAACTTTTAATGGTTTACTTAGTCTAAATTCACAAACTGAAGTCCTATATTTCTGGGCCTTTCAGCCTTATCTGATAACATCTAGGGTCATGGGGGAACAAAAGGGCTGGCATTCTAAACTTAGGGCCTACCTAGAAAAGAGCAGACGGGCAGAGCAAGGTCCCCAGGCACCAAGGGTTGATGGTGGAAGAACAGCCAGGCATTGCTCAGTCCCCTTGTGGCTGTGCTAAGTGGACACACAGACACATTCATGAGGGCTGCTGCTAAAAGGCACGCAAGTTAATCCCCTTTGAAGAGAAGCATCAGGAGGAAGCCCTTGCACTCCCTCCATCCTTGATGCCACCCGTGGCAGGATTTGGTCACTGATGTTTAAGGATCCTGTGCTTTGGCTGTGGAAATGGCCCAGAGAGACGGAGGACTGGTGATGAGCATGCAGGCCATTTCCTCTTGCGTTTCAGCCTTTGCAAAGTTGAAGCTCTTATGGGAACTTGGATGACTTAGTCTAGCTTAAACTTTCTTTAGTCGCCCTATATACTCCTTTCTTTTTACCCATTTACTCCTTTCTATTTCCTAAATTGAGAAATAGAAAAGAGACTTAAATATGATTCCTGGAGTTGACACTGAAGAATAAAAATTAAAATCCATCGAAGTCTGGATTAATTGGTTTAAAAAGCACATAGTTCTCACTGAACTCTTTTCAGAAAGGGGACCCTAATTCTCTTTAATGCGAGTGCCAGATGTTAGAATGCTTGAGTTTGAACCTCAGTTTCTTGACTTAGTAGCTGTATGAGCCTGCACAATTCCTTAACTTTTTGGTACCTAAGTTTATTTATTTTACATAGAGGGTTTATGTCTACTTCATACAAGTGCTATGGAGATGTAGAGGGCCTGGGGCAGAGCATGGCACATACACTAAATATATTTATTAATTATTACATTATTGTTTCAAATTGCAGTCTTTATCTATGTGTCCCTCAGGAGGGATGGACCACAGCTTCCTCGGCCTTGGACACTCTGCTGGCTTGAGATTTTCAAAGAAATAATAGTTTTAAGCCCTTTGAGTTCCCGGTTTGGGACCGCTTTCCCATTTTACCCAGTCCCGTGAGCTGCCGGTGAGGTGATCTCACAAGAGGGCCACCCTCACTTGGCAGGACCACACATCCTATTGAACTTCAGGAGTAAAGAGCTCCCTGGTGGCCCCATGCAACTTTCAGCTAAACACTCTACCTTCTTCGTCATCAGAGGGTGACTCTCAGTTTAGTATCATAATGATTGGTATAACTCTTACTCTGATTTTCTTTCCATCCCTCCTTACTCTCTAAAATCTCAACAACCATGCTGTTCTCTTCACCATCTTTTTAAAAATAAGCCCCACGGTCCTTTGAAATACTGTCTCTACAGCCCTCTGAGCAATGGCTAATTTTGATCCCATAACCATATGCAACAGAGCCTGGAACTAGTGCAAGAGAAATGAAAGATGTGAGTTTATTGTTTTACTTTGTTTCTATAGTAAATTATCCTTTTGATGACTTAATTGGATGAAAACAGAGCAAAACTGAATAAAACCTTTTTTTGATTTATAAAAGTAGTAAAACATTGAGCTTGATATTTTCCAAGGGCACTCTTATGATATATATATAAGATAAAACATAAAACAGCCTTATTTGTAGGATTGGGTTATGTCCCAGTATTGAACTAGCAAAATAATTTTGAAATTCAGTTAATTTACACTTTTTAATTTCCAAATTACATTTTAAAAATTGAATATTTTTTACAGATGCATAATATCCCAAATTTCTTGAAATCTTTAATTTCAGAAAGATACTTTGAATTGGAAATTCAATATATTTAATGGTGTCCTGGGGATGGTTGGACAAGCACAGAATTTGGCATCCAAAGACTGAATTTAGAACCTCAGTTTTACCTTCATTAGCTAAGTACCGCAGGGCAAGTTAAATAATGTCCTTCAACTTCAATTTTCTCATCTGTAATTCCTTTAAATATGGATTAAATAAACATGGCTTTCTTTAATTACATTCTCCGCTCATCCTTTACTTCCATTTCCTGCCCTCTTCACAACCCACTTTCTTCTTTTGTTTTATATCTCAAAGAAGATAAAATTATTTTGCTGGGACCATCATGGCCAGCTAAAACCATTTTAATCCTCTTCTTATCCTTTTTTATTTTTAAAAATTTAGTCCTCACCTGAGAATATGTTTTTATTGTAAAATCTCTAAAATGAGAGAAGGCTGAGAGGGAGAGGGAGAGAGAGAGGGAGAGGGAGAGTTGCCTCCCATATGTGCCCCGATGGGGGAATCAAACCTGCAACATGGGTATGTACTCTGACGGGGATTGAACCCTCAACCTTTTGGTGAATGGGACAAAGCTCCAGCCAAATGAGCCACACTGGCCAGGGCCTCTCTTTGTTCTTAATAAGTAGGTTTTTTAGTTACTAAAATTTTCATTAATTTCAGATAAATGTTCAATGGTGGGGAAGGAAGAGGATGAGGGACAAGAGCTGGGCGGTTGACACACAGCCGCGTGACACACAAAACAGAATAGGAATTGGGACTAGAAAAGGACCTCAGCCCATTGTTCTCTTAAAAAGAGACACAGATCTAAAGGTTTATGTGGTTGTCTGGCTCAAAAGCTACGCGTTTGTTTGTTTGTTTTGGGAGCATCAGATCAGGGAACCCCAGGAGCACCAACCCCCGAGTGTGGTTCCCGCACAGGAGGTAGGAATCAGACGTCTGGCACCAGCCGGACGTGGGGACACCGCACTGCTCAGCCGCACAAAGCGTCGGAACCCTCAGGCAGATAAGACTCTTGTCTCTCAGACTGTGTCACATCCCTGTCTCATCTTTCTCACCGGCTCCTTGCCCTCTTCCTTCCCTGTTTCCCCAGCACTACGCGCTTGGAAATGTTTCCTATTTCTCGCTGACGTGTCATCATGCTAAGCCACTAGAAAGTGTCATTACATCCTGTGCTTTTGGTTAATTACTGAGGTGTCTGGGTTATTTAGAAAAAAGAAATGAAAGAAATAAAAGTTAAGCCTTTGGCTGTGCCTCAGTGAAGACGTCTGGGCCATTTAGGAAAATGTCCCGGGATTAAATGGGTCTGTCAGTACAGTGATGAGAAGTAAGGCACTTACCAATACTTGCTCGAGATGGTGCTGAAAAAACAAACAAAGTGAGAATGAGCTCTGTGTTTCCAGGGAGAATTTCGTTTGCATAAGTGACTGCATCAAGAAGAGGGTGTGGAGCGGGCAGCAAGGGTCACATTCATTTCCTAGTATCAGTTGCCATGCAGGGAGGCAGGCAGGTGGACAGCCACTTATGGGTTGCTTTGGGGTACACACTTCAAATGTTGTATGCTTTCTCAGGAATACTCTGTGGTAGGGTAGAATTGTAAGGTCTATGCAACCGATCTTTTAATTTCTTTCAGTAAGAGGCTAACAATATTTTGGGTATCACTAGTTTCTCAGTCCATGGAAACTTTTTTGCCTCTATCTTTCTTCTACTTCTGATCCTGCTACTTTCATTCATTCCCTCTTTTTCTCGCTGCCTCTTCCTTCTCCTCTTCCTCTCTCTTCAATTTTCTTTCTCCTTTTCCCTCTATATTTGAAAAGTCCTTTGTTGCAGCAAACTATTACTACATAACTGCTTCAGCCGGGGGCTTCCAATTTGTATAAAGTGAAGCCGAATTAGCTAGTAAACATAGGAGAAGATGCTCAATTTCAGGAGTGAGCAGGAAGATGAAAATGAAAACATTTTATGCTCATCAAAGTAGCACTGATGTGAAAAGATGACAAAACCTAGGGTTGTTACAGATGCCAGGTAACGGGACACTTTCACACATGTTAGTGTGCCTCCTGTGTAACTACCAAGGAGCGCAATTAGACAATAGCTAGTAAGTTAAAATGTGCCCAAATGACATCAATGTCAGGCACACTGTGACTCATGCATCCCACTTCAGGGTGTGTACCCCGGATAAGCTGCTTCCCACTTACTTAGGACATTTTGCAGCATTATTTATGATAGCAGAAATTGGAAACATTGAAGATGCAGCAGTAGGGGAAAGAATACAATAACTGTCATATATTCATAAGTTGGAATATTTTTCAACAATTAAGATGCGTAACCTGCATTTCTATATATCTCCATATTACAATGGTATGGTTGTTTGTTTGTTTTTTTGAGCCTCTTACTGAGAGAAATTAAAAGATCGGTTGCATAGATCTTACAATGATACTTTCAGCATGATGCCATTTTAGTAAAATTTTTAAAAGGATACATACAAAACAATTCTATATATCATTCAGTGATACATAGAGATTATATAAACATATGAAAATATGCTTAAAAGAATTTAATACATTCATAAGTCTTATGAAGAGTAGAATGGATCTAGGTTTGTGGATAAAAATTTTTATTTTATCTGCCACTTGAGAAATATGACAAAATATCATTTATCAAATCTAGAGTGTGAATTTATGTGTTAATTATTTTTGTATTTTATATCTATAGCTTCTTTAAGAGAAAGAAAAACAAATACAGAAACACAGGACTTGCAAACCAGATGATAGTAGAATTGAAATAAAAACACAAAATCTTACCTGGGGAGTTGGCTGATGGTGCTACACACACGCACACACACACACAGAAACATTGGGTGAATTATCAGAATCTGGATGGCTAACCTTAGTGTATCAGTTTCAGTCATTATAACCTCCTTTCAGAAGGTGAGCCCTGGGCCAGGGAGATCCGCTGGCCTGGTGGTGGGTACTGGAGATCACCCCACCAGCTATTGCTCATCGAATCAATCTCTATAAAGGGTTTCATCTTTCAGTTCACTGATGCTATTCCTGTGAAACTTCATGGCTTACATTTTTCTCTGTCCTCATCATTTCCCTTTTTCCTTCTTGTCTCTTTTTCTCTTCTTCCCCCCAATCCCTATCACTTCCCCTTTTCACTTATCATTTCCCCTATTTTTTCCTTTTCCTCTCAATAAATTTAGAAACTTGTTTGTTACTAATAGACCATCCTAAACTAGTACAGCCAGGAGACTTTATCTGTCTCTTAGTACTTACATGAACTGGTAGGGTTTCTTTTTCCTCAAAGCATTTAAAGTCTAAAGAAATTTTACTAATGGGAAGCACATTTTTGTTGAGGAACAAGAGAATGCTTACTACAGCCTCCTCTGGATCCCTCTAAACCACAAACAAAACAAAAGTCAGTTTGGATTTTCTATTTCTGTAGTTAACTTTAAGTTAACTTTACATTCAATATTAGTTTGTATTAGTTTCAGGTGTACTGCATATTGGTTAGATAACGCATAGTTTACAAAGTGATCCCACTGGTATTTCAAGTACCCACCTGGCACAATATATAGTCATTACAATATTATTGACTATATTCCCTATGCTGTCCTTTACAACCTGTGACTATTGTGTAACTGCCAATTTGTACTTCTTAACCCCTTCATCTCTTTCACCCAGTACCCCAACCCCTCTCCCCTCTGGCAGCCATCAATCTATTGTTCTCTGTATCTATGAGTCCATTTTTTATCTATAGGGTGTCCCTAAAACATATATACACATTTTATATAATTATAAGGCAGTACTTATTAAAATACATTTCATTTTCAAAACTGAGCTGTCAACTGCTAAAGTGTATATACATTTTTGGGCAACCCTGTATTTCTATAGTTTTGATATTATTACAGATAATTACCCAATCAACAACCTCAAATATCCAAATAGGCAAGAAACTGGAAGCACAATTTCCTCAGGGCTTAATTTATGAGTCAAAGGACATGAAAAAGCAGCAAAGGTTAAATGAGTAATGAGGAGAAATGGTAACCTGTGTATGGAAGCACTGCAACAGAAGAGTATCCTATGTAATAAAAGCCTAATATGCTAAGTATCCAGTTGTCCAGTTGTCCGTTCAACCAATCAAAGCGTAATATGCTAATGCCACTCAACTGCTTGCTATGACATGCACTGACCACCAGGGGGAAGATGCTCTGACTGGTAGGTTAGCTTGCTTCTGGGGTCTGGCTGATTGGGACTAAGACAGGCTGGACATGCCCTAGAGCCCTCCCGTGGACCCTCTCTGGCTGGCCAACCTCCCGTGTTCTTCCTCGACCCTGATCATGCACTGATCCTTCAGCCTGGCCTGTGCCCTCTTACAATCCGGGACCCCTCAGGGGATGTTGGAGAGCCGGTTTTGGCTTGATCCCACTCAATGCAGGAGCTGCCCCCTGGTGGTCAGTGCATTACCACAGTGGGAGGACCACTCAGCCAGAAGCAGGGCTCATGGCTGGCAAGCACAGTGGTGGTGGTGGAGCCTCTCTCGTCTCCATGGCAGTGCTAAGGATGTCTGTCTGATGGCTTAGTCCCGCTTCGGGCCTAAGCCATCAGTCGGACATCCACCAAGGGCTCCTGGATTGTGAGAGGGTGCAGGCCAGGCTGAGGGACTTCCAGCTCCCGAGTGCACAAATTTTGTGCAGCAGGCCTCTAGTGTTAGTTATAACATAAATTGAGGCCATGTAAGAGAAAGATGGCAAAATATTTACTTAGCTAATTGAGAATTTAAGTTCAATGAAGGTACAGCAAATTATAATGAATACATATGTATATATTTATGGTGATTGCATGAGTGTCCTGTGACCTAAAATTTGTTTCTTAGTGATGTCATGGAAACAGACTTTCTAAAAGATCTGAGGACAAAGCAAATTCCAGAAAACCAGACATGTGTTCATTAAAGTGTAAAAATAAATAAAAACTTCTGGAAGCGACTTGAGTTATGTTATACCATGATAGCATTTGATAGTTTATGCAAATATAAGTAGCTAAACTCTATCTAGAAATGTAAAGACAAGATGTATTTTTTTCTCAGCTTATTTTTGGAAAAAGAGTGTTTTTTCTTCCATACTTGGTTGCTATTGTGATGGGAATTAAGTGCAGGACACATAAAAATCTGTGTTTTACATTAATGTTACTTATTTCTCATGGTTCTGTGGGTATTTTAAAAATAATAAATACTAAAGAACGTAATTGTTAAGAGATGATAAATACTTTCATGTGCTGTACTTATGTTTGCTATAAAAATTGATATCTATAATAAAAAAAGCATAATATGCTAATTAGCTGGACAGCCAAATGACCTTTCAGACATCATTCTGGACATCCTTCTGGACAAAGCCGCAGCAGCGGGGGCCAAGGCAGAGGCATTTAGGGGCAATCAGACAGGCAGGCAAGCAGTTAGGGGAAATTAGGCAGGCAGGCGAGTGGTTAGGAGCCAGCAGTCCTAGATTGCAAGAGGGATGTCCAACTCCCAGTTTAGGCCCAATCCTACCTAAACTGGCAGTCAGGCATCTCCTGAGGGGTCCCAGATTGCGAGAGGGTGTAGGCTGGGCTGAGAGACTCCCCTCCCCCTGCACAAATTTCATGCACTGAGCCTCTAGTTAAAAATAAATTCAGTGCATTTAAAAAGTTTTGAATTACCATAGCAACTTTAATATATAATATGTGATGTGTTTAAATTAAACTAAATTCACTAAGATTTAAATACTAAATTTAATGTACCTAAACTAATATAATGATTGTACTTAATATTTCCCTGTCAGAGAATTCCATTGTCACAAGTTGAGCAAATTTCTATTTCTACGTCAAGAAATGGTGTCTGGAAGACTAGTAGAGCTTGGCAACTGAGAGATTTAGGATGACTGAGATTTAGAGGTGAGTGGAAATCCAGAGAAATAAATTGTTATTTGGTTTTATGAATTTTAAATTATGGCTTATTCAGACAACTATAAATGTTTACCAATGCACGTTTTTCCTAAAAATGCAAGGGTAATCTGGAATGGAAAGGAGCTAAGATTGCAGACTGTAAACTGAAGAGCTATAACCAGGAAATTAATAATTGTCACTAAATTGTGTAAGAACAAAGTAATGACATGAAATTTGAAGTTAGACAATTCTATGTTCATCGCTATGGCGTTGGGCCAGTCACTAACATTTTTCATGCATATGTTTCTCGTATAAATTAGGGATAACAATCTATAGAAAATCAATTGATTATTTAAGAACTGCTCATTAAGGTTCACCCTGACTGGTGAGGAGAATAGATAGTAAGAAAGCAAGAGTAGAAACATGGAAACCAGTTAGCAGGCAGTTGTAGTTCAGGCAAGAGAGGTTGGGGCTTCGGTTAAGATTGTCATCATGCCAAAAAGTGGTCTAATTTGGGATGTGATTCAAACGTATCAGGGATGACATTTGCTGGTGGATTGGATGAGAAGAGTGAGGGATGATTCCAAGGTAGTGGCCTGAGCAATTGGGAAGATACAGCTGCCACTACCTGTGCGTAGTAGAAATCAGGATTTGGATTTTGGACATGTTAAGATGGAAATGCCTCATACATCTTCAAGACCATTGTATAATGACTGTATAGGTTGTTCTCTGCACAAAGGGATATGGGGACTGAAATCCCTACCGGCGTCTCTGGTGTGGGGCTGCATCTACCTGGTGGGAGAACTCCTCTCTAATTCACACCAAAGTAACGGATAAGCTAGTAGAGGCCTTGGGCAGCCATGGGGAACTTTTTTGGTTCTTCATCCTTGTGTGGTTGGCAGGGCTAAGGCTGTTATAAATATAAAATAAAATAAAATTTAAAATGCCCACCAGAGTAACTAGCACATGGTAGGTGCCAAGTGCATGCTAATTCTCTTCCTTCCCAAGTGTGCAGTTTTATTTCACTGATCTGTGTATCCTTCAATTCCTCACATTCGGGTTAGATATGGTGTTCCCATGAGGAGGTTTGTTTTTCAAGAAACATGAGATATAAGTGACAACCGTAGAAAATACCAGCACTTCTTTGTGCCCTTAGAATTTCAATGCATATGTTATACCCTATGTAATATTTTCAGGGATTTATTCCTCCACTTCTTAACATTTCTATTAAGAAAGGCATGCCGAATGGTTAGCATTTTTGAACTCTGCGACATTGAATTACACTTGAGTACTCAGATTTTTTTTGTTAACTGATTAGAAGGTGGATAGGAGAGGAACTTGGTAGCACTGGGGAAAAGTTGCCTCATAATATGAAAATGAATATTTCTCAACATTTCTCAAAATTTTCTATACTGTTCTTGGTTTCTTGTGTTTTATCCGGGTAGGTTTTACAGCCCCTCATGTTATAACAGGAAAAACATTGATTTTCCTTGAATTTTACTATAATCTCTAAATATACTTACGTAGATCATCATACGAAGTGTCTAGAGGATTGAGGAAGAACATAAGATTCTTAATTTCTCATAAACAGATTCTTGTATTAATTTCTTAATAACTTGGTAACTAGCTTATTTACCGCTTTCTGTCGAATATGAATGCCGGAGTCCTAAAAGACAAGATGGAAAAAATGAGACCTACCTTGACCACTATGTCTACATTATATTCTCATTAGGTGTAAATGTTTACCTCTTCCTCCTTCAGATCTCTGAGAGGAAAAATCTTTGCGGGAAAAATACTAGATTAAGTTTACTACAGCCTATCAAGAAATGTTTCATCATTAGTCTAAAGCTAACTGCTAAGAGATTTTTCTACTTTCCCAGATGTTCTCATTTCCTTTGGAATCCATTTCAGAAAAGAAAGAGGGGATGCCATTGTCCTTTGCTCCTCATTCTCGTTGGTCAGGACAGTTGAATTAGAGTTAAGAAGAGAATTAATGGATCAAGAGACCATGTGTAGGGTATGGACATCAAACAGAGTACCAAGCTGCCTCTGTTCTTTCCTCTGGGAGATACGAGTCTATATGCTTGTTGTGTTTGTGTGTGTGTGTATGTGTGTGTGTATCTGTGTGTATGTGTGTGTGTATATGTGTGTGTGTGTGTGTGTGTGTGTGTGTGTCCCTACAAAAAAGTACAGTGTGCCTTGGAATCTCCTTAGAACCATCAGATTTCTGGATGTTTTATTTAAAATAATCTTTATCATTATTCCTTACTTGTTCCAGACCACATGTTCTGATTTGAGGGGCAGAGTATAATTCTATTGTTAAGAGGAAATACTGAAATATAGTATATTTTAATTCAGTATACATGTTTTTGTCTTAAATCAAGTGGGGATAGTATGGTGTAAGAATATGAGTACTGGACTCAGGTCCACAAACCTGGGTTCCCTAGACAACTCCTTCCTTTTCCATGAATTTGGGTAAACCTCTTAACCTTTGAGCATCAATTGTATCTTCTAAAATGGAGATAATAATAATATAAGTTGTGTTCACCTCTTATATTGTACTTTATAGCTTACAAAGTATCTTTTCATGTATGCTATTCAATCTTCATGACAACCCATGAATTATGTAGTTTATTCCTATTTTACACATCCAGGAATTGTTTTGGAGAGATTCCTTAGCCTTTCAAGATCTTGGGATAAAAAGGAACTGGAAAGAATTTTTTTTTTTTTTTTTTGGTTAATCCTCACCCGAGCATATTTTCCCCTTGATTTAGAGAGAGTGGAAGAAAGAGGGAAAGACAGAAACATTGATGTGAGATAAACACATCGATTAGTTGTCTCCTGCACGTGCCCTGACCCGGGCCCAGGCCGGGGAGGAGCCTGCAACCGAGGTACATGCCCTTATCTGGAATTGAACCTGAAACCCTTTGGTCCGCAGGTCAATGCTCTATCTACTGAGCCAAAGTGGCTAGGGCCGGAAAGAATTCTTTCAATGCTCTAATAAGGGGACATATTTGCCTCTTCTGAAGAAATGCATAAATGTTTCATACGTATATACATGTATAGAGAAATTGATTGGCGGTTGGATATTCTAACACCACAAGATGTGCTGACCTAACAAACCATACTTTGCTCTCTAATGAACATATTCCTCCATCAATTCTCTAGTGGTTTCTAATCTACTTACCTCTACCATGCTCATAGTCCAGAAGACTGGCACCTGGAGAACAAAGGAGAAAGAGCTTCATGATTTTGCTTCTTGAAAATTATTGGACCTTTAAGAATCTGAGAGCTAAGGTAGACATGAACTCCTGGTAGTGAATAATGATGGAAATTAATTCACTTTGTAGGAACTAGAGACTGCATAAGTAGCAGGAGTAGATGATGACAAGTGACCACGCCAGTCAACAGTTTCATTTCAGCTAGGCCAAATAATAATCAGAAGGGGCTTCAAAGTTGCTTTTCCTTCTTGGCACACCAGCACCTAGCTCCTGTTTTCCTTGTCTTACTATTTCTGGGTTATCTTTCTGCAACTTGGGCATCTCACTGGACATTGCCATGGAAATCCTGCTTCCCCTCTTGAACTTGGTGCTGTCCTTATCAGTCATGATGATCTTAGTCGTGCTCACTCTCATTATTTCTAGCTACATTCAGTTCTTCTCCCAGCCACATTGCCGGGGCCCTCGTAGCTGTCAAACTTAGACTTTCTGCCTCATTGCCTGAGGAGTCGGCTACTTCCATGGCATGGTGTCTCTGTTGCTGCTCTCAGACCACAGGCATCAGAAGAGAGCCTCACAATTCCGCAGACCTCCGCTACTAACTCATTCTGTCCAAACCAGTTGCTGCATAGAAGTCACTGGTGGATTTCTCCCAGTAACTTAGAGCTGCCAGTACAATGGTAAACAAGACAGATTTGGTCACTGGCAAATTCCATAATTGCTCACTCTTTCTTTTGCTCATTGGCATAAGTACTTACTTTGTTCTGAATTGTATCTTGAGACATCCATTTCTGTGGAAGAATTAAGCAAAAATATATCTGTTGGCTACTTGTGAGAGAGGTTCTTTCTCCTGTCCCAACTCTCCTCACTCTAAACTTCATTGCTCCCAAGGTAGCCTTTTGATCCGATGCATTACCTCGTCTCCAACCAGCCCTGTGCTACCTACCCTTCCACACCACTTAGTCCCCGAGGGACCATGGGACTGAGGATGAGAAATAGAGGGGGATGCAGCTGACTAGAAGGAAGTAGGAAAGATACTGAGAAAAATGCTGGAGAGACCTCCTGGCCTAGAAATAGGTCATTGCCTTTATGAGGCCCACCTCGTTTCCTTCACAAGTACTATTCTATATTTGTCTGTTCTTATTACCTCCCCAATTTTAAGTAACTAAATTACTAGCTAGTGATGTCTAGGAGCACAGTGTCTTCTCTCCCATTTTTCTCCTCAGGTAATTTCCCTTGGAGCTCAGATCATTTTCTTTTAGAGTATTCTTGTTATTAATATTGTTAAACTCAATCTGATTTTTTTAGTTGACATTATTGTTAATGTGAGCTTTGGAAGTTAAAAAAGCCAGGGTATATCACTAATAGGTCAGAGATTCGTTGATTCATGTACTGGAATCAATTTCCAGAATATTGGCAAAGTCTCTAGCTATCTGATAAGTAGAAATGAACTCAGACTGCATCTTGGCATCCCTCCTTTTATGACTTTCACAGGGAATCTCCATTTTGACTCATTGTTACTCACCATTTTGCTTGCGTCGTGTCCATCTTGTTAACAAAATAGCCAGAATAGCAAGTCCCAGTAGAGTCAGGATGACAGCCAAAGTTATTTCTGAAACAAAAACTCACCTGTATTTATGCTCATGCACTATCAGAGACTTCTGGTCACCTCTTACTGTTGTCACCAGATAGACACCCTCCATCTGTTATCTCAATTCCTTTTTTCCTTTTATCTTCCTCATCTTACCCTCCTCACACTTCTTCACTGGCCATTTCTTAGCTTTTATGAAGGTTCTTTTGCTCAGATACTGAGAACCTTGGGTGCTGTGTAACCTTCGTTTAGAGTATGTAAGATTCCGTCCACAACTGAGCTCCTTACTCTTGCAGGCGGGAGAAGATTAGAGAGAATCAGAGGCGTGCAAAGCAATCCTCTGGGGTGTGTGAAAAAATATTGTTTTTATTTTTTGTAATTTTAGATTTATTAGCTATGAAATTTTTAGATTTTCCATTTTAAAGCATATATTAGTACACTAGTTATATGTATAACATTTACAAATATACATATAGAAGAACTGCATGCTAAAATAGAGAGAAAGGAAGTGAAGGGAGAGAGTCAGTGAGTAAATGAATGAATGAACAAATGAACCAATAATAAATATGCCTGTGACAGCAAAAATTGCTGAAAAAAAACTGAACTCTGAAAGGTAAGAAAATTAGTTATACCAAGATTAAGCTACTGCAGAAAATCAAAAGGTGAATTCTCCTCAAGATGTAATGACTCTTCCAATTGAGGCAGATTAGGCAAATGTCTACTGAATCTATTAGGTGTTAGGTTATGTGATAAAAATCTCCTGCCAAATCAACCTTCAAAAATATGCTCGTCATGGGCCACTAAATGAACAGCAAATAATAAATTTGGCCTTTATCATGCAAGACAGAATTTGTAACTGATGTGGAATGATCAGGGAAAGAAAAGATAACGAGGTGGTATACTCAGATCAAACCTCTGGAAAGTAGTACTCCCTTTGACTGATGTGTGAGATGCTCTAGCTATAGAAGATAATCTCCATTTATGAGGAAAATAAGAAGACAAATTGAGCAGATTATAAAGTGAGCAATATTGGAGGAAGTGAGATAATAGGCTGAGGAATTTTTCTGTTGCTCTGAATGATGGTTATTTTCTTTGAGCAGTTCAAATTCCAGAAACTGAAGAAGAAATCAAGCTGAGTTGACTCAGGCTCCCAGAGGAATCAATAAGAGTGAAAGAAAAGAACTTGAAAGAGAGCAGGCAAGAAAGGTAAACAGTGTGTTATGGTCCCCAGAGAGAAAACTCCTGAGCCAATAGTGTTGAGGAGGCCTCGGGGAGTCCATCCATACCCAAGACTGCCATTTCCCGGGCACTGTCTTCGATGGGTCCTGTGTCATCTGGGTGTCTTTGTCAGGGGGAGGCCAAGATAAAACCAACACCCACGCTCACTGTTTCTGAGCAGTATGAACTTGGATGTGGGAAAGCCCTTTAGACAAAGGTGCAGAGAGTCACAGAGGAATTGTGTGGCTCAGGTTGATCAGACCTGGGCAGGCTATAAAAGTGTGGCCTGTGAAGGTTCCGGAATTTGTGTCATAACAAAGAACTAGAACTTGAGAGAGGCAAGAGGAAAGGAGGAGGAGGCTCAAGACTCTGGGAAGCCAAAACCGGTTTGGCTCAGTGGATAGAGCGTCGGCTTGTGGACTGAAGGGTCCCAGGTTCGATTCCGGTCAGGGGCATGTACCTGGGTTGCGGGCACATCCCCAGTGGGAGATGTGCAGGAGGCGGCTGATCGATGTTTCTCTCTCATCGATGTTTCTGACTCTCTGTCTCTCTCCCTTCCTCTCTGTAAAAAATCAATAAAATATATTTTTAAAAAAAGACTCTGGGAAGATATCAGGAAATATGGAGGACCTTAAACTTACTCTCTCTGGGCTCTGGAATAATTTTTAATTTTCCAGAGATTGTGAGGTCAGAGCTTGTGTTTCGTTTATCTTTGTAATGCTTGTGTCTGAGAACCTCTTATAGAACAGGCACTTAATACATGTTTGATGATTAAAAATGAGACAAATTTCTATATTTATATTAAGAATATAAATGAAGGGTAAACCGAGTTGTTGGGGTTAGATAGTAAGGCAAAGTCAGAGGTTTGTGGTGATAGGAAGAATGAGCCAGTGGACGGGGTTTCCTAGCCAGTGTGGAGAACAGGGGAGTAATAGCGCCCCTTTTTATTGAGCGTCTATGACCTATCAGGCTCTGTAATAGGTACTTTACAAGTACAAACTCATTTAATCCTCAATAACCTTCACAATGAAAACCTTCAAGACTGAGGCACCTGAACTCACCCAGCCAGCAAATGGCAGTTTCTGACTCCAAATCCCACAGTATTCACAAAGCCACACTTCATTTCAGTCTTGGAGGCTGACTGTCCGTGATGCTATTTTTCAGGCTAAGTAGTCAGCCTTGGGGAGACAGTGATGTCTTCCAGTTTCAGGATGCTTCACCTTCCAGGTCTGGGCAGCTTGGGACTACCTTAATTTTTAAAATAAACTTTGATAGTTGAAATCCTTATTTAGTCTATTTTATGCTCTAGGTTGATGATGGAGAAGGAGTCATTTAAAGTTTTTACACATATAAATTTAAATTACTAGTATTTCAACAATCACCCCACAATTTATTTCAGTGAAGACTCATCTATTGACAGTTTCATTCTTATTATACTACAAAGTGATTAGAACCATCATAAGTCCAATAGTCAATTATAATGATTAATTATATAATTTTGGGTAATAGTACCTCATAATAGAATTACTAGGACTTAATTACATAACATTTTATAAAAGAGACTAGTACCTCAGCATGGTTTCTGAATTGTAGCTCTCCAACCATAGAATAAATGTAAACTGACAGCAAAATTCAAATGGAGGAAACATGGTAATTCTATAATAGTACACTCATAGTTACTACTATCCTCATAAAATCTGAACCCAAACTCAAAATAAAGCAACAAAACTACTACTCCTGTGATGGCTAGCTTTATGTGTCAACTTGACTAGGCTATAACACCTGTCTAGATTTTCTGTGAAAGGTTTTTTTTTTATGTGATAAACATTTACAATCACAAGACTTTAAGTACAGCAGGCTACTTTCCATAATCTGTGTGTGGCTCCTTTAATCAGTTGTAAGTCTCAAGAGCAAAGACTGAGATTTTCCAAGGAAAAAATAATATTCCTTAAGACTGCATCATAGAAACTCTGCCTTAGTTTCTGGCCAGCTTGGCCTGTCCTGTAGCTTTGAACGCAAGACTTCAGTATCAACTCTTACATGAATTTGCTGGCCCACCCTACAGATTTCAGAATTGTCAGACCCCCTGCCCCCCTGCCAGTGAATGAGCCAATTCCCTTAAATAAATCTATTTAATTTATTATCTTATATGTATCTTCAAATTCTATTTCTCTGAAGGATCCTGACTTATACACCCCTTTGCTAAAAATATCGAATTGCCCACAATATGATATAGTGTATGTGTTAGCAAAACTACATATGGGCCCTCTCTACAGTCCCAGGGGGTGGAGGCCATTTAATCTATTTTAGAAAACTGATCACACACAATAGGAATTCTAATCTACGAATAAGGAAAAAGAAATAATGTGAAAGAGTTCAGATATGTAACTTCCAGTGGATTTGACTTCATTGAGGTTATAGTTTAAGAAGTGTAGAGTAATGAATAGCAAGCATCCTCATTGTTTGCCTCTGGCGGTAATCAAGGCTTAGAGATTAAAGGCATCCTTGTCCTTTCATTTAGGCATTTGGATAAGAAGAGGAAATATAATCTTAATATTACTAACCAGTATCTAAAGTACATATATTACGTATTGTTGATTGATGTGAGGTCCACATAATTTAAATACTCTTGATATACAGCCATATAGCAACTTTTTGGGCAAGGGCAAGACTCTTATTTTCTTTTTAAAAGCAGAAAATTTCTCTACTCCATTGAGACAGGTTAGGAAACCTTATGTTATGAGCCATGCTTTCTTAAAAAAATCCTTGCCTGAGAATGTTTTTTTCATTGATTCTAGAGAGAGTAAGGGAGAATGAGGGAGAGAGAGAGAGAGAGAGAGAGAGAGAGAGAGAGAGAGAGAGAGAGAGAAACATTGATCAGTGCATGGGATAAAATTCTAACCACTGAGTACACCAGCCAGAGCAGGGGCCATACATTTAAAAAAAACAAAAACACCAATTTACTATCCAAGCCTTAGCTTCCCATTTTATGGTAAATTTCCCGCAGGCTTTATATGCTTAAGAGACAGAATCTAAGGAGAGGGAGTCCCCTTATAAGTCAGCAGGCTTAAAGCAAAGGCCTATGCCCTCCACAGATAATTTCCTTGGAACTCCTATCAAAACCACTCATCCTTCAAGACTTGCTTTTTGAGTGAACAGGATTCTAACAAGGAGAAATAAAGTTCCACCTCCAGAGCAGTACTGCTCCTTCTCTGTTTTGTCATACAAAACCCCTAATTCATGCTCTATCACAAATGCTGTTCACAGTTCTACAGTAATCTCTTGGGATAGAGAGACCTGGACTATCCTATATAATAAAAGCCTAGGTGACTTCATCACAAGATGGCTGCCACAAGATGTCCTGCACAAGATGGACTCCACAAGATGGCCGGCAGGGGAGGGCAGTTGTGGACAATCAGGCTGGCAGGGGAAGGCAGTTGGGGGGCAACTGGGCCTGCAGGGGAGGGCAGTTGGGGGCAACCAGGCCAACGGGAGGGCAGTTGGGGGTGATCAGGCCAGCAGGGGAACAGTTAGGCATCAATCAGGCTGGCAGGGGAGCAGTTAGGGGGTGATCAGGCTGGCAGGCAGAAGCAGTTAGGGGCAATCAGGCAGGCAGGCAGGTAAGTGGTTAGGAGCCAGCAATTGTGGATTGTGAGAGGGATGTCTGACTGCTGGTTTGAGCCTGATCCCACAGGGCAGTCAGACATCCCCCCAGGGGTCCCAGATTGGAGAGGGTGCAGGTCAGGTTGAGGACCCCCCACCACCCCATGCACAAATTTCATGTACTGGGCCTCTAGTATACTAATGACAAAGTAACTGTGTGTTCATACTGAACACCAAACCATATGCAATGCATCCTGGGACTGGCATCACAGGTACCGTGACAGTCTCATTGCTTGCACGTCAGTGAGCCACAGGTCCACTTTAGTGCAGTGTCAGCCTGACCCACATTTCCCAAATGACTTGAGAGTCCAATTTACTATAAATATCACCTCATTGTTTACTTGGAACAAAGGACCTGGGTTCAGATCACAGGGCACTTTAAAAGACTCAGCCTTGCACTGGCCAGTGTGGCTCAGTTGATTGGAGCATTATCCCATGCACCCAAAGCTGGCAGGTTCAATTCATGTCAGGGCACATACCCAGGTTGTGGGTTCGATCCCTGGTTGGAGTCAAGGCATATGGGGTTAGGGAACAGGCAATCGATGTTTCTCACATGGATATATTTTTTCTCTTTCTCTACCTCTCTAGAAAAATAAAGGAATATTAAGTCTAGAGCAGTGGTTCCCAACCTTTTTTGGCACCTAAACATCTCTAAAATTCTGATGCTCCACCCCAGTGACATATAATTCTTATTATTCAAAAACTGAACTCCTAATCATGTGGAGGAAACCTAAAAGGCAATTAACTTGGTATAAACAAGCTTCCAAAGAACATGGCATCCATGAAAGAGAAAAATAAAAGACTAAAAGGACAGTTGAAGTACTGAGGAAGACCTCACAGAAATTGTTTAAAAAATAATAAAATGAAGTGATATGAAAAAATAGCAAATAAAGTTTCAAAACATAACTGAGAACTGAAATACATAAATATGTCTCAATATCTACACTAACAAAAGACAAAGATGCTAATTGACCATACCTTTGCTATGCCCCAAACCATGTCTACCAGCCAGTCAGAGCTACTATATGCAAATTAACCCAACCAAGATGGTGGCTGGCAGCCACAGAGCTGGAGCAAGCAGGAGGCTTGGTTGCCCAGGCGGTGGAGGAAGCCAAGCTTCCCGCCTGCCCTGAGCCGACTGTGGAATCTGCTCATGGCAACAAAGTTTCAATTATAGAAGACAAATAAAACCCAGATACCTGCTTCCTGCCAGCCTCCACTGGGAGCTTGGGTGGCTGGGGGCCGTGGCCAGCCTTCAAACAGCCATCAGCCCCTCACCCAGGCTGGCCACACCCTCATGGGGTGAGGGTCCCCACTGGGGGGGCTTAGCCAGCCTGAAAACGGTCCTCAGCCCCTCACCCAGACTGGTCAGGCACCCCAGCAGGAGCCCCACCCTGAAGGGGCTGTGGCCAGCCTGAAAATGGCCCTCAGCCCCTCAACCAGGATGGCTAGGCAGCCCAGTGGGGACCCCCACACTGAAAGTGCTGTGGCCAGTCTGAAAACAGCCATCAGCCCCTCACCCAGGCTGGCCAGGCACTCCTATATAATAAAAGGGTAATATGCAAATTGACCCTACCAGCAGAACGACTGGGAATGACTGGTCACTATGACACACACTGACCACCAGGGGGCAGATGCTTAGTGCAGGAGCTGCCCCCTGGTGGTCAGTGCGCTCCCACAGGGGGAGCTCTGCTCAGCCACAAGCCAGGCTGATGGCTGCCAGTACAGTGGTGGTGGTGGGAGCCTCTCCTACCTCCTCAGCAGCACTAAGGATGTCTGACTGCAGCTTAGGCCTGCTCCCTGCTGGCAAGTGGACATCCCCCAAGGGCTCTCAGGCTGCCAGAGGGATGTCTGACTGCCAGCTTAGGCCCAATTCCCTAGGGAGCGGGCCTAAGCCAGCAGGTGGTCATCCCCTGAGGGGTTCCAGACTGTGAGAGGGCACAGGCTGGGCTGAGGGACCCCCCACCTTCCCCCCGAGTGAACAAATTTTTGTGCACTGGGCCTCTAGTATAGTATATAAATATACTAGAGGCCGAGTGCACAAAAATTTATGCACTCAGGGGGGTCCCTCAGCCTGGCCTGTGCCCTCTTGCAGTCTGGGACCCCTCGGGAGATAACGATTGGCTGGCTTAGGCCCGCAAACGGGTGGCAGAGGGCAGGCCCAATCCCTAGGTACAGCCCCTGGTCGGGCTCAGAGCAGGGCTGATTGGGGAGTTGGGTCGCTGCCACCTGTCATGCACAGAGCAGGGCGGATAGGGATATTGTGATGCCACCCTCAGTCATGCTCAGGGTAGGGCCGATTGGGGGGTTGGGGCACTGCCCCCTGTTACACTCAAGGCTGGGTCGAAGGGGAGGTTGCAGCGCCACCCCCTGTCACGCACAGAGCAGGGCCCATCAGGGGGGTTGGGGCTCCATACCCTGTCACTCACAGAGTAGGGCCAATAGGGGAGTTGGGGCACCGCCCCCTGTCACATACAGAGCAGGGCGGATCAGGGGGCTGTGGCGCTGCACCCTTTCACACTCAGGGCAGGGCTGATGGGGAGGTTATTGCTCTACCCCGTCACACACAGAGCAGGACCTGTGTGTGTGTGTGTGGGGGGGGGTGCCGCACCCTGTCACACACAGAGCAGGGCCGATCAGAGGGTTGGGGCACTGCAGCCTGTCACACACAGAGCCGCAAGGTGATCAGGGGGTCGGGGAGCTCCCCCCTATCAGGCACAGAGCAGGGCTGATCAGGGTGTTGGGGCGCCTTCCCCTGTCACGAACAGAGCAGGGTGGATAGGGAGGTTGTGGCCCCGCCCCCTGTCACACACAGAGCCGCAGGGCGATCAGGGGGTTTGGGCGCTGCCCCCTGTCACACTGATCCTGGTGCCGGGAGGCCTCACGGCTCTGCTGATCCCAGTGCTGGGAGGCATATTACCCTTTTACTATATAGGATAGAGGCCTGGTACACGGGTTGGGGCTGGCTGGTTTGCCCTGAAGGGTGTCCTGGATCAGGGTGGGGGTCCCCACTGGGGTGCCTGGCCAGTCTGGGTGAGGGGCTGAGGGCTGTTTTCGGGCCAGCAGGTGACTGAAGCTCCCAACCGCTCCTTTTTTTCTTTTCTTTTTATTCTGGGCCAACTTTAGCTCTGAGGCTTGGCTCCAGCTCTTAGGCCTCTGCTGCTGAAAGCAGGTATCTGGTTTGTTTGGGTTCTATAATCGAAACACTGTTTCAACTCCAGCTCTGAGATCCCGGCCGGCTGAAAGCAGGTTTCTGGGGTTTTGTTTAGCTTCTATATTTGTTACAATGTTTCAAACTGCAAGCTCAGAGGCCAGCAGCGTCAGGCGGGGAACGTTGGAGTCCTCCGTCACTGAAGCAAGCAAGCCTCATGTTAGCTTCAAACTGCCTGGCTGCTGGCTGCCATCTTGGCTGGCAGTTAATTTTCATATCACCCTGATTAGCCAATGGGAAGAGTAGCGGACATATGGCTAATTACCATGTTTCTCTTTTATTAGATAGGATATGAGGCCCCTAGAACCATAAGAAATGCAAAAAATTTGCTCTTAATAACTCATTCTCGAATTGCCCCCCTTAAAAATCAAACATCCCCTTGTGAGGCATGTGCCCATGTTGAGAACCACCGGTCTAGAAGAATGATTGACTGTGAGGCAATATGGGGAGAGGCAGAATTAGAAAATTTTATAAATTGCATTTGGCCCTGCACCTAGGACTTATGATTTTGTTTTTAGAAAGTGACACCAATCTGTCATGAAATTGAAGTGTTTGCATTCCATTTCCATCATTTGATCTCCCTTTAAAGCCTCCTGCTCTAAAATTGTTAGTATTTCCGAGGGTGCTGATAACTCAATAAATCCGAAGCATGCTGCCTCTGACCCATCCCTCATGTTTCTCTGATATTTTACAAAAATACAGTGGTCTCTCTAATCATTTCTAAAACTGAAAAGAGAAATTTCCAAGCACATAATCACACTGTCCACAATAAAAATATTTTTTTAATCCCTATTGACTAAATCTTAAAGGCTACTGATTATATAATCTAGACATCTTTGTTCAATAATTTTTTACCATTAATTTATTCCTACAAGTTTTCTTATATTAAGCAAGGGTACCTCTTGTGATATTTTGATAACATATTGATGATGAGTGTTGAAGTGAATAATATGGTGAAAAGAATAATAGAGAAATTTATTATTTGCCCACTATACAAAAATAGTCATAAGGCAAGTGGAGGCAAGACATTGAGGAATTGGCAACAGCATCTAATAGTGTTAATTTGTAAGAGGATCCTCATATTTAATCTGAACATTCTCAAAATTGATGGAAGCACTGAAACCTAATAGATTCTTGTGAATCCAGAGTGGACATATATCAGTGAGTGTGGCACAGGGTCCAAGCATCTTTTCTCAGTTCCCAGGGTTTGAATGATGCAGGTGGACTGGAAACCTTTTAAAGAAATCCTAAGATCATAGCTAGTTGGATATATTGATTGGAATATAGATAGACTGATATATAGAAAGAGGTAAGCAAATGCCCACCCTCTCACAAGATGTCCATGTCCTAATTTCCAGAATCTAGAGCATGTTAGGTTACATGGCAAAGGAGAATTAAAGTAGCAGGTGATGAATGTTGCTAACCATCTGACCTCTCTTGCCATAAGCAGCCCCCTGAGGAAGACCATATGGCAAGAAATTGAGGCCTTCTGCCAACAACCTATGAGTAAGACACTGTGGCAGCGCATCTTTAGCCCTGGAGAAGCTTCCAGATGACTACAACCATGGTCAACACCTTGACTGCAATCTTGAGAGAGACCTTAAACTAGAATCACCTGGCTAAGCCACTCCTAAATTCCTTTCTTCAAACCCTGTGTGGGATAATAAATGTTTGTTGTCTTGAGCTGCTAAATTTGGGTGTAATTTGTTATGCATCAATAGTTACAGTAATATAGTTAAGGTTGGCAATTTAATTAATTAAATAAATTCATGATGAATGAAGTCAATCATCTTTAATGCCATGCCCTCTAAGCACTAGCTTGTAAACCAAAAATTGGGGTATCTTTAGAATGTAAATGCAACTAGAACTACTATAGACTGCCTTTAGGGTGCAAATTATTACAACAACTTTTGAAAACTGTTCAGCAGTATCTACTAAAACTAAACATAGTCTAGCTAAAATCCACCAACCCCACCTAAATCCCTGTTAGAAACAAATGTTTAAGTGATTAAGTCTGATAACTGGCAGACAGGCAGAGAAGGCAGATTGGTCCCACTTGGCTTGCTGGCTTGCTTGCAGCCAAGACCTGTGGAGAGCGACACAAACAGAGGAACTGTAGATGGCTTGGAGCTTCAAGCAGGAGCTTAAAGCCAAAAGACAGTGTCTGACAGTGGCCAGCACCAAAGTACCTAAAAGAAAGCCCAGAATTAGCAGACAGAAGAGTGGGGTCCTTAACCAGCTCCTATGGGGCATTAAAACTTGACTGAAGCGAATGACAATTCACTTTTTAATTTTTTATTTTTCATTTTATCCTATTTTATTTTAAATATACATTTTTTACTTTTTTGCACCCTTTTCTTCCTCACTTCCCTTTCTTTCCACCCATTTTTCTTCTCCTTTCCCCATTTTAGTTTTTCTCTTCACTTTCTTTTTTTCCCTTTTACAAATATATCTTCTTTATCTGCTTTATTGATGTGTTATTATTCTAGTCTCTGTTGGCTTATTCATATACCTAATTTTCTCTTCCCTGCTCCTACTGCATTTACCCTTCTCTTTCCTTTCTTTTTACTACTCAATGTTTATTTTTTCCCTCTCTTCTCTTGCTCTTTTCACCTCCTGCTATTTTATCTTGTTTCACTTCCTAAATTTAGGCCTTTCTGCTCTCTCCTCTATTCACCTTTTCAACAATGAAAAGAAATTAATCTTTTTATTTTTTCATCTTGTCTTCTTATTTATTTTCTCCCTCCTCTATTCTAAACCATTGTCCTTCCTCTATTGATCCAATTTTCAACCTTATTTCTCTACTGAAGCTCTGCACCTACAGAGTCTCCCACCCCCTTTTTTCTGGGTATTTTTGTTTTTGCTTTGTGGTTTATTTCTTTGTTTTGTTGTGTTTTCTCCCCATAGTCTTTCTTTTTTCCCCCTCACTATCATTCCTGTTCTCTTTTCTCTTTCCTAATTCTCTTTTCTCTGATGGTCATTTTCATTGTGGTTATAGGTGTCTTGTGTACATTTGTGTCCTGTTCCTTCTGAGTTGTGTCTTGTTGTATTATCTTTTGCGCTGTTTGGTCAGTGCCTACACAACAGTTGACATGACATGGTAGGGAGCAAGCCACATAATCAGACACCCTGAGAGGAGGCTCCATCCACATTTGGGACAATAACATTCAATAACCAAATACATCAGGAGAACCCAATTATCACAAGTAGGGGCTTCCCTAGAACTCCAAGCCCAGGAGACTTGAGAGACTGCACCACTGGGATCCACAAAACATCTACTACATAAGAGCAATTCAAAAAATCTGGGTTGCATAGCAGTTTGAACTAATACATAGAAAAAATTACAAAGGAATAGGAAAAATGAAGCGACAAAGAAACAACACCCAAATGAAAGAAAAGGAGGGATCACCCAAAAAGGAACTAAATGAAATGTAGTCAAGCAATTTGTCAAAGATTTCAGAGTAATGATTATAAGGGTGCTCAAACATTTGGATAAGAAATTCACCAACATGTGTAAGAACCAAAAGAAAATGAAGAATGACATAGGTGCAATAAAGAACACAATGGAAAGTTTCCCCTGTAGACTAGAAGAAGCTGAGGGCCAAATTAGCCAGTTAGAATACAAGACAGAAAAAACATCAAAGCAGAACATCAACTAGAAAAAGAAAAAGCAGGAGGAGAGTCTAAGAGAGCTCTGGAACAACACAGACAAAACAACATCCACATAATGAGGGTGCCAGAAGGAGAGGAAGCTGAGCAAGGAATAGAAAACCTGTTTGAAATATCCTGTGTTCATTGGATTGGAAGAATCAACATAGTTAAAATGGCCATTTTACCCAAAGCAATATACAGATTTAAGGCAAGCCTCATCAAAATCCCAATGTCATTTTTTTTTAAATAAATAGAAGAAGAAATAATCAGATTTGTAGGGAACCACAAAAGACCCAGAATAGCCAAAGCAATCCTGAAAAAAAAAGAACAAGGCTGGAGATTAAAAATGGTGGCAAAGTCGGAGGATGCTGCATGGACATGCTCCCAGGAACAAGCTGGGATTACAACTGAAATATGGAAATGCTTCCTGAATAATCAACGGAGAGAACACTGATGAAGACCACATAGATTTTGGTAGGAGGGGCTGAGGTGTGAAAGGGCTTGCCGGGCACCCACAAACAGCAACTGAAGTCCTGGAGAGATATCTCAGCTGTGGTGGTTGTGGTAGGGGAGTGGTGCCACTGAGAACTCAGATCTAATCTTGAAGCTAGGATTCCCAGCAGAGAGCACCAAATATGAGGAGGGTACCCACATAACATCTAGCTGTGAAAAGCCATGGGGTGCTGTCTGCCAGGGAAGGGCAGCTGAAAGTTCGGGCACCCACTTGAAGGGCCAACACACAAAAATTCCCTGTGGAGCCACCCATCTTGTGCACTGGCAGAGGGAGGGTGAAATGGACTGGAGCTGTGAGAGAAGAACCCAGGACTGGGGACTCAGGGGATAGAGCTCAGAAGGCAGACACCCCAAGTTTCCTGGGCTGAGTCATTCCCTCACACAGCGGAGGACAACTTTCCCACATAGACACCTGCCTTGCCTGGGGGGAAGACAGTTGACACCCCTATTGGAAAACACCTTGCCCTGAAGCCACTTAAGAGATTAAAAGTAACAATTAGCCTCCAAAAACTCTTGCAACACCTGAGGATGACTGCCTGGGGGCAATTCAAGTCCTATTAGTCTGTAGACAGTGGTGGTCTCTGGAGGCTTTGAGTCTTTGATCCAATTAGTCAGAAACAGCCTTTAACACTGTCCTACACTAGAGATTGAGAGTATAGAGGATCTAACTAATACATAGTCACAAACCCAAACAGACAACCAAAATGAGGAAACAAAGAAACAACCCCCAAATAAAAGAACTAGAGAATTCTCCAGAAGAGATAAATGAAGCAGAGATAAGAAACTTATCTGAAACAGAGTTCTGAGTAATTATGGTAAAAATGCTCAACAGTATGAAAAAAGATATAGTAACTATGAAAAAAAGAACAGTCTGAGATAAAGAATGACAACAAATAAAGAACACATTGGAAGGAATACACAGCAGATTAGGGGAAGTCGAGGATCAAATCAGTTAGTTAGAAGACAGAGTTGAAAATATCACTCAATTAGAGAACCAAAAAGAAAACAAAAACACAATTAAAAAACAGGAGACAGCTTAAGGGACCTGTGGGACAATGTGAAAAGTAACAATATTAGAATAATAGATGTGCCAGAAGAGTCAGAAAGGGGGAAAGGAATAGAGAAGGTGTTTGAAGAAATAATGGTAGAAAACTTCCCTAACCTGGTAAAGGGAAAAGTAACATAATTTCAGAAGGCATAGAGAACCCCAAACGAGAAAAACCCAAACAGACCCACTCCCAGACACATCATAAGTAAAATTCCAAAAGATAAAGACAAAGAGAGAATCTTAAAGGCAGCAAGAGAAAAGAAAACTGTTACCTACAGAAGAGTTCCCATAAGGCTGACATCTGATTTCTCATCAGAAACTCTGCAAGCCAGAAGAAAATGGCATGAAGTACTCAAGGTAATTAAAAGCAAGGATCTGAGACCAAGATTACTATATCCAGCAAGGCTATCATTCAGAGTAGATGGTCAAATAAAGAGTTTCCCAGACAAAAAAAGGCTAAAGGAGTTCACCACCACCAAGCCAGCATTACAAGAAATGCTAAAAGGATAGCTATATAGGATTGCTGAGAAGAAGAAACAGAGAGAGAAACCTAGCTGTACAGAATTAAAATGGCAATAAATAAGTACCTCTCAATAATAACCCTAAATGTAAATGGATTAAATGTTCAAATCAAAAGGTGTAGGGTAGCTGAATGAATACAAAAACATGACCCAACTATATACTATCTACAAGAGACACACCTCAAAGCAAAAGACACACACAGGATGAAAGTGAAAGGATGTGTGGGAAACCACCACATGCCAACACTGTCATGAGTGTGCACCAAGGAATGCGGGAGGCCAATGACCTTGAGAGTTAGCAGGGCTTACGCTAAGCACCAATTGTTCATGTTGAGATAGCAGTGACTTGAAGCAATTTCCTGACCTGATAGCTTCCAAGTAAATGTTTACTGGACCTTACTGATTTTTACTGACCTTTGAGATTGTCTGTCTGCTACCTGTTTGCCATGCTTTACTGAGGGCAAGATGTATAAAAGCAGACTATGCCAGGACTCTTTAGTGTCTCTTCAAGAAAGAGGCTCCATCTGGCCCCCACCCCTTAATAATTTATATTTTGTCTAGCATTTTTATTTGGGTGTTGGCCCCTCCTTCAGATCCTGAACTGTGCCATGCAGGTCACGACAGGGATGGGAAAAAATTTTCCATGCAAATGGAAAAGAAAAAAAAAAGCTGGAGTAGCAATACTCATATCTGACAAAATAGACTTTATCAACCAAAGGACTTGTATGCATGCATATAAGCATAAACAATGGACACAGACACCAGGGGGGTGAGGGTATGAACGGGAGTGGGGGAGGGCAATGAGGTTATAAGGACACATATCTAATACTTTAATCAATAAAGAAAGAAAAAAATGGAGGCCATCACAAGAGACAACAAAGGTCACTACATAATACTAAAGGGATCAATTCAATAAGAGGATATAACCCTGGTAAAAATTTATGCATCCAATATAGGTGCACCTACATATATTAAAAAATAACAACAAACTTCTAGAGGACTTTAATGGAGAAATTGACAACAATACAGTCATAGGAGGAGGCTTTAACCCCTCTGACTTCCCTGGATGGATCTTTTAGAGAAAAACTTAACAAGGAAACAGAGACTCTAAAGAACACACTGGATCAGCTGGATTTAATAGACATTTATAGACCATTTAAACCCAATTCAGCATAATATACATTCTTCTCAAGTGCACATGGATCATTCACAAAAGTATGGAGTTTCCTCAAAAAATTAAAAATGGAACTCCCATTTGACCCAATAATTCCACTTCTAGGAATATATCCCAAGAAATCAGAAACACCAATCAGAAAGGATATATGCACCCTTATGTTCATAGCAGCACAATTTACAATAGCTAAGATTTGGAAACAGCCTAAGTGCTCATCAGGAGATGAATGGATTAGAAAATTGTGGTACATGTACATAATGGAATATTATGCTGCAGTAAAAAAGAAGGAACTCTTACCATTTCCAACCGTATGGATGGACTTGGAAAGCATCAAGCTAAGTGAAATAAGCCAGTCAGAGAAAGATAAATATATGATATCACTCATTTGTGGAATATAATGAACAACATAAACTGATAAACAAAAATAGAGCCAGAGGGGAAAAATATACTAAAATATAATAGAAGTAATCCTGTTATTTGCATATTTTTAATATTTCCTACAACTTTTGTGATGTCATACTATGTTAGTACAGTTTTGGTAATACTTTTATATACTTAAAATCCTTTTATTCTTGAAATATTAATGTTTATTGCATGTAATATTATTATATGTAAGATCATTTTTCTTGAATAATTGGTGTTTATTGCATGTAGCATTATCATATTTAAGACCATTTTTCTTAAAATATTAAGGTTTATTGCATGTAACATTATTATATATAAAATCATTTTCTTGAAAAAATACTGAAAAAAAAATCTAGGTCATAACCAGGTTAAAAAAAAAAAGGACAAGGCTGGAGGTATCATGCTACCTGACTTCAAAATATATTACAGAGCTATGATAATCAATGGTATTGGCAGGGAAATAGATACACAGATCAATGGAACAGAATAGAGAGCCCAGCTATAAAACTACACATATACGGACAGATAATTTTCGACAAAGGAATCCGAAATGCACATTGGAGTAAAGATAGTATCTTCAATAAATGGTGCTGGGAAAACTGGAAAGCCATATGCAAATGAATGAAACCGGATTTCAGTTTGTCCCCATGTACAAAAATTAATTCAAAATGGATCAAAGACTTAGACATAAGATGAGAAACTATAAGTCACATAGAAAAAAATATAGGTACCAAACTTATAGACGTGGGTGGTAGAGAACATTTTATATGCTTAACCCCAAAGGCAAGGGGGGGTAAAGGCAAAAATAAATGAATGGGACTATATCAAACTGAAGAGCTTCTGCACAGCAAAAGAAACAGACAACAAAACAGACAGGCAGCCAACCAAATGGGAGATGACAAACAGTAGCTCCAACAAAGGTTTAATTTCCAAAATAATAAAGAACTCATAAAACTCAACACCAAACAAATAAACAGTCCAATCAAAAAGTAGGCAGAGGACCTGAAAATATACCTCTCCCAAAAATACATACAAACAGCCAATAGATATATGAAAAGATGTTCAACTTCACTGGCAATCAGGGAAATGCAAATTAAAACTACAATGAGATACCACCTTACACCAGTTAGAGTGGCCATTATCAACAAGACAAGCAACAACAAGTGTTGGAGAGGTTGTGGAAAAAAGGGAACCCTCATTCACTGCTGGTGGGAATGTAGAATCGTACAACCACTATGGAAAGCAGTCTGGCGATTCCTTAAAAAATAGAGCTACCATATGACCAAATAATCTCACTCCTGAGCATATACCCAAAAAATTCAAAAATCATTTATACACAAAAATATATGCACCCTATGTTCATTGCAGCATTATTCACGGTGGCCAAGTGCCCTATGATAGAGGACTGGATACAGCCAAAGTGCCCTATGATAGAGGACTGGATAAAGAAGATGTGGTATATACACACAATGGAGTACTACGTGGCCATAAGAAGATGAAATAGCGTCATTTACAACAACATGGATGAAACTTGAGAACATTATTAGAAGAGAAATAAGTCAAACAGAGAAAGCTAAGAAATATATGATTTAACTCATATGTGGAATATAAAACTGAAACTTATGTACACAAACAGGTTGCCAGAAGGAGGGGGGTGGAGGAAAAAAGGGGTTTTAATATGAGGTGACAGGAGAAGATTTGACTTTGGGTAGTGGGCACATGGTCCTATATACAGATTTTGTAAAATAGTAATCCACACATGTAACCTATATGTTCATGTAGACTAAGGTCACCCCAATAAAATTTAAAATAATGGAAAAAAACACACACCTGTTTGAAGAAATAATTACAGACAACTTCTCTGACTTTGGGAAGAAAAAAGTCACATAAGTCTAAGAAATACAGAGAGTCCCAAGTAAGATAAATCCAAGAAGACCGACACCAACACACATCATAATTAAATTGGCAAATGTAATGACAAAGTAAAAATCTTAAAGGCTGACAGAGAGAGACAGAAAGTTACTTACAAGGGTTCTCCCATTAGACTATCAACTGATTTCTCAACAGAAACACATCAGGCCAGGAGGGAATGGAAGGAAGTATACAAAGTGATGCAAAGCAAGGGACTGAATCCAAGAATACTGTACCCAGCAAGGCTGTTATTCAAAATTGAAGGGGAAATCAGGAGTTTTGCAGACGTAAAAAGGGTAAGGGAGTTTATTATCACCAAGCCAGCAATGCAAGAAGTGCTAAAGGGTCTGCTGTAAAAAGACAAAATAGAAAGGGAAGAAAGAGCACAGGCATAAAGAATAAAAATGACTACAAACAATACCTATCAACAATAACCTTAAATGCAAATGGATTAAATGCTCTAATCAAAAGACATAGGGTAGCTGAATGGATAAGAAAACATGACCCATATATAAGCTGTCTACAAGATATCCACCTCAGAACAAAGAACTCACACAGACTGAAAATTGAAGGGATGGGAAAAGTATTTCAGGCAAATGCAAGAAAGAAAGAAAAAAGCTGGAGTAGCAATACTTATTTCTAACAGAGTTGGCCTCAAAGTGAAGGCCATAATAAGGATAAGGAAAGTCATTTCATTATACTAAAGGGATCTATTCAACAAGAGGATATAACTCTGATAAACATATATGCTCCCAATACAGGAGCATCCAAATACATTAAAAAACTTCTGAAAGATATCCAGGGAGATATAGACAGCAATACAATCATAGTAGAGGACTTTAATATCCCATTGATATCACTCAATACATCTCCTAGGAAAAAGTCAACTAAGAAATAGCAATCCTAAACGACTCACTATGCCAGATGGAACTAAATGACATCTTCAGTGTGGAGAGTGGTTACCGTGTTTGGACAGGATCAAGCCTCGGACTTACCTGTGGCAAAGCCACATACAAGTCCCAGCTTGGAGAGAAAAGCCCTCCCAGCACAGTTATAGCCAAAGGCTATGGTTATAAGCTTGACCTTATAGTCTGACCCTGCAGTCCTACGTAGCTAAGGGATGTGGGCTGTGGGAGGTGCAGCAAGTGCTTGATAGAGTTTCCTGGCAACAACAGGAAAGAAGATTTGAAACTGGCAAGAACATTGTAAACATCTTGCCCTTGTTTTGCTTTGTGTGACCTGACTATAAAATAAAGATCCTGCTTACAGGCCGGGTCACTGTTTCCTCATCCAGGCACAGTGATCCACCTGGCCCCAACTATGTTCTCTTGTCTGTCTTCTATAATCCTTCACCGCCCCTCCTCAGGTTCACCCATGGCCGTGCTGGATGCAGTTCACTTCAGAACATTTCAAGGCAAAGCTACAGAATATACATCCTTCTCAAATGCATATGGGACATTTTTAAAGATAGACCACATATTAGGACACAGGCTAAGTCTCTATAAATTTAAGAAGATTAAAATCATATCAAGCATCTTCTCAGATCACAATGGCATAAAATTAGAAGTCAACTACAATAAAAATAATAAAAAAACAATCAAACACTTGGAGGCTGAATAGCATGCTATCAAACAATAAACTGGTTACTGAAGAGATCGGAGAAGAGATAAAAAACACACCCTGGAAACAAATGACAATGAAAACACAACAATTCAAAAATATATGGGCACAGTGAAAGCAGTCATGAGGGGAAGTTCATAGCACTACAGGCCTACCTGAAAAAACAAGAAAAACTGGTAATAAGTTATCTAACCCTACACATTAAAGAACTAGAAAGAAAGCAACAAGAAGATACCAGAGTAAATAGAAGGAAGGAAATATTAAAGACCAGAGAGGACATAAATGACATAGAGACCCCAAAACAATACAAAAGATCAATAGAACCTAGAGCTGGTTCTTTGAAAAGATAAACAAGATTGATGAACCCATAGCCAAGTTCACCAATAAACAAAGAGAGAAGATCCAAATAAACAAAATCAGAAATGAAAGAGGTGAAGTAACAACCAAATCCAACAGAAATACAAAGGTTTATAAAAAAAAAATACTACAAACAGCTCTATTCCAACAAACTGGACAACCTAGATGAAATGGACAGATTCCTAAAAAATGAAATCTTCCAAAAACTAAATCAGGAGAATCAGAAAACCTGAATAGTCTGATAACTATGGATGAAATTGAGCCAATAATAATAATAATAATAATAATAATAATAATAAAACTTCCAGCAAACAAAAGTCCTGGTCCAGATGGCTTTACAGGGGACTTTTGCCAAACATTCAAAGAAGAACTAAAACCTATCCCCCTCAGACTATTCCAAAAAATTCAAGAGGAAGGAACACTTCCAAGCTCTTTCTATGAAGCCAGCATTACCCTAATCCCCAAACCAGAAAAAGTCACTACAAAGAAAGATAATTACAGGCCAGGATTCCTGATGAACGTATATACTAAAATCCTCAATAAGATATTATCAAATCATATCCAGCAATACATTAAAAAGATCATATACCATGGCCAAGTGGGATTTATTTTGGGGATGCAAGTCTGGTACAATATCCGCTAATCAATAAACATGATGCATCACATAAATAATTAAAAGACAAAAGCCACACGATCCTAAATTGATGCAGAAAAAGCTTTTGACAGAATCCAACACCTTTTTTTTTGATAAAAACTCTTAGCAGAGTGGGAATAGAAGGATCATACATCAAATTAATAAAAGCTCTATTTGAAAAAACTACAGCCAACATCATACTCAATGGGCAAATACTAAAACCATTTCCCTTAAGAAGAGCAAAAGGACAGGGATGTCCACTTTCACCACTCCTGTTCAACATAGTATTGGAAGTGCTAGCCATAGTGTTCAGATAAGAAGAAGAATTAAAAGGCATCTAAATTGGAAAAGAAGAAGTAAAACTGTCATTTTTCACAGATGACATGATCTTGTACATAGAAAACCCTAAAGACTCTATCAAAAAACTACTAAATTTAATAAACAAATTCAGCCATGTAGCAGGATACAAAACTAACACCCCAAAATCTATGGCATTTTTATACACCAATAATGAACTCTCAGGAAGAGAAACTAAAAAAACAATCTCATTTACCACTGCAACACAAAAATTAAGATACTTAGGAATAAATTTAAGTAAGGAGGTAAAAGACCTTTACTCTGAAAACTACAGGACATTGTAAAAATAGATAGAGGAAAATATAAACAAGTGGAAGAATATATTGCATTCATGGGTTGGTAGAATCAACATCATTAAAATCTCTATACTACACAAAGTAATATGTAGATTCAATGCAATCCCCATTAAAATACTAACAGCATATTTCACAGACCTAGAACAAACTCTCCAAAAATTTATATGGTATAAAAATAGACCCCGAATAGCCACAGCAATCTTGAGAAAGAACAAAGTTGGAGGGATCACAATACCAGATATAAAGCTATGTTACAAAGCCACTGTTCTCCAAACTGCCTGGTACTGGCACAAGAACAGACATATAGACCAATTGAACAGAACAGGAAACCCAGAAATCAGCCCAAGCCATTATTCTCAATTAATATTTGACAAAGGAGGCAAGAGCATACAATGGAGTCAAGACAGTCTCTTCAACATGTGGTGTTGGGAAACTTGGACAGATACATGCAAAAAAAAAAAAAAAAGGAAATTAGACCACCAACTTACACAATACACAGAAATACACTCAAAATGGATAAAGGACTTAAACATAAGATGGGGGACCCATTTCCCGATAATCTTTGGAGAAACCAAGATGGCGGCATAGTTTGCTGCCTCGAACAACCACTTCAAAAATACAACTAAAAGACGGAACGGACATCATCCAGAACCACAGGAAGGCTGGCTGAGTGGAAATTCTACAACTAGAAGGAAAGAGAAAAGCATACCAAGACTCAGAGGAGGTGCAGTGCGCAAGTAAAATACTAAGTTGTGGAGGTGCATGTGGAGAGGGCTGGTGGCTGAGGGCACAGTTGTCATTTTCAATTGGGAGGGAGTCTCAGGCTCTGAGCTCCAGTTCCGGGCGAGTCTCTAGGGACCCAGACTCATACGGGAGAAGCGGGACTGTCCGGCATCGGTCGGAACTCGAGAGCAGCTTTCTCTCAGAGGGGCTGTCAGGGATTTCCAGGATACTGAGAAGCGGAGACGCACTAACTGATAGCCCAGTACTGTTGATCCCTTGGGACCTGCCCCACCAAAGCCGTGCAGGGAGGCTTTTTCAGACACAGCTGATTCTCACAGCCAATTGGCCTGGAGGTCAATCCCTCCCAGTGTTACCTACAACAATCAAGGCTTAACTACAACAAGACAGTGCACAAAGCCCACAAGGGGGTCACCTAGAGTGTCTACCTCAGGTAATTGGGGAGGCTGAGCCACTGGGCCCTATAGGACACCTAGTACAGAAAGCCACTCTATCAACACAGTGAAGCATAAAAAAAATGTGGAGACAAATAAACAGGACACAAATGACAGAAATGGAGGAAAGCAAACTACGGGATATAGAGCTCAAAACCACACTTTTAAGGTTTTTCAAAAATTTTCTAGAAACCACCAATAAACTTAATGAGACCCTCAAGAAATCTAATGAGACCCTCGAGGTTGTGATAAAGGACCAACTAGAAATTAAGCATACACTGACTGAAATAAAGAATATTATACAGACTCCCAACAGCAGACTAGAGGATCGCAAGAATCAAGTCAACGATTTGAAATATGAAGAAGCAAAAAACACCCAACCGGAAAAACAAAAAGAAAAACGAATCCAAAAATATGAAGATAGTGTAAGGAGCCTCTGGGACAGCTTCAAGCATACCAACATCTGAATTATAGGTGTGCCAGAAGAAGAGAGAGAGCAAGATATTGAAAACCTATTTGAAGAAATAATGACAGAAAACTTCCCCTACCTCGTGAAAGAAATAGACTTACACCTCCAGGAAGCACAGAGAACCCCAAACAAAAGGAATCCAAAGAGGACCACACCAAGATACATCATAATTAAAATGCCAAGAGCAAAAGACAAAAAGAGAATCTTAAAAGCAGCAAGAGAAAGACAGTCAGTTACCTACAAGGGAGTACCCATACAACTGTCAGCTGATTTCTCAACAGAAACTTTGCAGGCCAGAAGGGAGTGGCAAGAAATATTCAAAGTGGTGAATGCCAAGAACCTACAACCAAGATTACTTTATCCAGCAAAGCTATCATTCAGAATTGAAGGCCAGATAAAGAGCTTCACAGATAAGAAAAAGCTAAAGGAGTTCATCAACACTAAACCAGTATTATATGAAATGCTGAAAGGCATCCTTTAAGAAGAGTAAGCAGAAGAAAATGGTAAAGATACAAACTATGAACAACAAATATACATCTATCAACAAGTAAATCTAGAAATCAAGTGAATAAATAATCTGATGAACAGAAAAAACTGGTGATTATAATAGAATCAGGGGCATAGAAAGGGAGTAGACTGACTATTCCCGGGGGGGAAAGGGGTGTGGGGGATGCGGGAAGAGACTGGACAAAAATTGTGCACTTATGGATGAGGACAGTGGGGGGGGGGGGGTTAGGGCAGAGGCGGGGGGGAAAAGGATGGAGGGGAGCTATGGGGGAAAAAAGAGGAACAACTGTAATAATCTGAAAAATAAAAATTTAATTTAAAAACAAGACAAAAAACACACAAAAATACTTTAAATCATAAAGAATTTAAATAAAAAAAGAATAAATAAATAAAATACAATAAAAAACAAAATCATCAATGGTAGTGAGAAGGCCAAAGGCAACTTATATAATTTTTTAATTCCCCCTCTCCCCTTTATGCTTCATAGTCAATCATTCCTCTAGACTTAATGATCTCTCTCTCTTTCTTACTTTCTTTCTCTCTCTCTTTCTCTTTTTTTTTAGAGGGAAAAAGAGTGAAGATATCCATGTGAGTGAGAAACATCTATTGGCTGTTCCCTAACTCCATATGCCTCGACCCCAACTAGGGATCGAACCCAAAACCCGGGTATGTGCCCTGACATGAACTGAACCTACCACCTTTGGGTACATGGGACAATGCTCCAATCAACTGAGCCACACTGGCCAGGGCAAGGCTGAGTCTTTTAAAGTGTCCTGTGATCTGAACCCAGGTCCCTTGTACCACAGTAAGCGATGAGGTGATATTTATAGTAAATCGGACTCTCAAGTCATTTGGGAAATGTGGGTCAGGCTGACACTGCACTAAAGTGGGCCTGTGGCTCTCTGACGTGGAAACAATGAGGCTGTGTCTCGGTGCCCGTGGTGCCAGTCCCAGGATGCATTGCATATGGTTTGGTGTTCAGTATGAGCACACAGTTACTTTGTCATTAGCATATAGTCCAGGTCTCTCTATCCCAAGAGATTACTCTACAACTGTGAACAGCATTTGTGATAGAGCATGAATTAGGAGTTTTGTATGACAAAACAGAGAAGGAGCAGTACTGCTCTGGAGGTGGAACTTTATTTCTCCTTGTTAAAATCCTGTTCACCCAAAAAACAAGCCTTGAAGGATGAGTGGTTTTGATAGGAGTTCCAAGGAAATTATCTTTGGAGGGCATAGGCTTTTGCTTTAAGCCTGCTAATTTATAAGGAGACTTCCTCTCTTTAGATTCCGTCTCTTAAAAGTATAAAATCTATGGAAGATTAACCATAAAATGGGAAGATGAGGCTTGGATAGTATGCTGGGTTCAAATCTCATTTTTGGAACATTTTGATTGAACTGTAGGAAACTGTTTTAGAAGAATTGATGGCACTTTGTGGGTGTGTAGCTTCACTGCCTGATACCTGGCACTCAGTGCCTGAGGGCTGCACTCAGTTGGTACCACAACATACCAGAGCTCCAAGCTGTCTCTTCAGGGGCACCTGGGCATATCCAGCAGACACATATGGGTCACCTCTCTGCCATTGCACCCACTGAGGCCACTGTGAGAATGGTGGCGTTAGTATGAAAAGTTCAGTGGAATTATTGGGATAAAAATAGTCCATTAGTTTGCTAGGGCTGCTGTAACAAACAACCCCAAAGAGAACAGCCTGAACAACAGAAGTCTATGTCTCACAGTTGTGGAGACTAGAAGTTTGAGATCAAGGTACAGGCAGGGTCACACCACCTCTGAATGGAGTAGGAAGGGCTCTGTTCCATACCTCTCTCCTCACTGCTGATAGTTTGTCAGCAACCAGGGACATTCCCTGACTTGTAGCAGCAAAACTCCAATCTTGGCATGATGTTTCCCTGTGTGCATGTCAGTGTCCAGATTTCCCACTTTTAAAAGGACCCAGTCGTATTGGATTACAGATCCACCCTACTCCTGTATGACCTCTCATTAATTAATTACATCTGTGATGACCCTACTTCCAAATAATGTCACATTCTGAACACTGGAGGTAAGGATTTCAACCCACGAATTTGAATTTTGGAGTGGGGAGTATAATTCAATCTATATCATAGTGTACGCTGAGGAGAAAATGGGAAACAGAAAAAATATAAATAGACAGTTTATATAACTACTAGAGGCCCCTTGCATGAAGATATTCATGCAATAGGCTTTCCCTTCCCCTGGCTGCCAGCACCAGTTTTCCTCTGGCACCTAGCACCCAGGCCTTCACTCCGGCCTCAGCTGAGAATCCAAGCTTCTTCAGCCTTCAGTCCGCGCTCTGCCAGAGCCTTCAGTCTTTGCTCCTTGCTTGCATATGCAAATTAACCGCCATCTTTGTTGGGTTAATTTGCATTCACATCTGAATTGGCTAGTGGGTATAGCGGAGTGACACCAATTTGCATGTTTCTCTTTTATTAGTGTAGATTTTTGAAAAGTTTGATTATGAAAAAAAATTAGGAGCATATAGAGGAGAATACAGAGTTGATGAAAAACTGTATAGTTTTTAATTTAAGATAAGAAATATTTTGAAAATTTTAATACTAATGGGAAAGAAAGCTATGATAAAGGCTGAGAAGAGTAACTGATAAATTCTAGTACCAGAGAGGAGAGTACAGGATGGATGAAGAGAAGAAGGAGTGGTGATCCCTATAAAGGAAGAGGGATGCTTCCCCTAAGGTAATGGTGAGGGAGGAGTAGTGGAGAGATGCTTACTCAACTAGGTTTGTTATATTAGTTATTACAAAGTTGAGACAATGTCCTCTGACAAAGTTGAGACAATTTCCTTTGGACATCTCCTCCTACTCCTCTTTTTACTCCTCCTTAATTATTATTATTTTCACAGCAGTACTGAGAAAGGGGGGCAATAGAGTTGGAATTTAAAAGAAAGTGAAATTTTTAATAAAATTGACCACAAAACTAAGGAAATGCAAATGGCTGGAGATGCATATGAGGAGTACCAGAGTGCTGGTGTCCATGCTGTGAAAGTGGCTGTGCAATCTTCTTGTATGTGTAGAACTTTGTAGCATGGTAAGATGCCTGTCTGAGAAATAGATAGCTAGATTAATCTATCCTAAGTTCTGCCAAGCAGATGTGATAGAAGAACAACAACATCCAGATTTCCACTTATTAGCAATAGAATACTTGACAGTATGAACCATGGCACTGATATAGAAAAGGGGAGTAAGAGAAGTCAGGAGTGATTGACGGATCAGGAGAAAGTGAGAGGCCCCAGTGAGACTGACACACTGCGGGAGCAGGACTTTACACCTCGGGGTTCACCTGAATATTCAACTGTAGATGTCATCTGTTACCATCCATCAAGGGAAAATTCATCAGTCAGGTAGATTCAATCACTAGAGACAAATATTCAACGTATAAACTTCTTAAAGATATACAAGTTTATTTCTCACAGAAAATAATTCTGGAATTGGGCAATACAGTATTTCAATGATGTTGTCAAATACCCAAGCTCATTCTGTCTTTTCTGTCATCCATGCCATTGTACATGGTCATAGATGTGTTTTGAGTTCCATCCATGATGAAACATTATAGCCAGCAAAAAATAAAGGAAAAAAGGCCACAATTTCCTTTAAGGACATATTTCAGCAGTCATATAGGATAATTCACCTTACAATCCGGGGCCATCATTTAGTCACATGCAGCAGGGGAGGTTAGGAAATCTAACATTTGTATTAGGCTGTTTTAGGACTAGGCAATAATGAGAGGAGTCTAACTAAGGAAGAAGGAGGAACTGATATGAGGAAAATCATCAGTGTCTCAGAGCTTCATTTTGAACATGAACCAGTAAGAAGAAGGACAAAATCAGTTTATATCATAATTGGGGCCCAAAGTAATACTTTCTTATGAGAGTTAATTAGGAATATCAATTGTAACATCAGGCGTTCTTCCACCCGGGCGGATGGTTAGGGAGCCTGAGTCAGATGACCAAAGCCTGAAAAGAGGTTTTAGGGCACCAGAGAATGTGTTCTTGGGAAAGCTGAATATGTGGGACCCATCTGTCATGTTATAGAAAGATACATCTCCAGCCTCATAATCCAGGAATACCCCCAATTTACAGGGTTCATGTTTTAGACTAAGAGGGGTTTCTGGGGAAGTGAGGGCCCAGTACGCCCTCTCATAGAGCCTTATGGCCCAGAAACCATTCTGTGGAGACATAGTAACCCTCCCTTTCCTCGTGACATTGTCCCTACAAATTCCCAGGTCCCAGGAACGTGCGTTCCCAACCTCCACCTCCCAGAAGGATCTCCCTCTCCTGAGGTCCAGCTGACCCAGCACGCAGGGAAGGGAGTCGAATCTCTGTGTGGAGTGGGGTAGATCTTGACAAGGCTCTCGCCAGGTTACTCGTTTCCCATCTTCACACAGGAGGGCAGGATGGGCAGTGCCTGCATCCAGAGTCACATTTACTGCAAAGACAAGTGGACCGCCATGTTTTCTAGGAAAGTTTCCATAGACCTGGGCCAGAGAGTCCCCATTCTGTGAGATCTGCTCTGGCCCTGGGTAGACCCAGCTCACCTCCACCCATCTTTCCCCAAGGTCACCCCACAAGGATCAGGGTCCCTCCGGGACCATCACAGACCCACCAGCTTCGAACTCCTCTTTTCTCCAATCTGAAAGGAACAGAACAAATGAACATCAGGAACTACCATTTGAAAGACATGCTGCCTGTCTGTCCAGAATTCTATGAGTATAAATTCCCTGGGGTTAATTCAAGATAATATCAGCCAAAGATAACACTCTGCAATATACTACAGGCTCTTGTACCATCTGCTGAATTATGCCTGACTTGAATATCTGACCCATTCTTATGGCTCCTCACCCAACATTCCTATAGGATAAATATCTATAATCTATGTAGGATGTTTGAGAGTAAATAGGGGATATGGTGAGTCTGACCAAATAACTAATTTTTTGCTTTAGTTTCCTAAATTTTTAGCAGATGATGAACACTCCATCTATTATTAAGACAATGTGAGATAAAATTAATAAATAAAATCTGCTAAAATGTAATGTTTTAAATACATTCTTATCTGTTAAAATATTGAATAATCTATTGATTTCATGGAATGTATACTTTGGGGTTCTTTGATTTTCAGAATTGAACAGAGAGTATTCATCTAAAAAATCTTTGATAATAAGGTTTCTTTCATCACAGTCCATGTCACTCACCAGCATACAATGGCGCCTTCATCCAAACTGCAAAAGAAAAAAACCAAAAACTAAACAGGAAGCCTTGGCTTTGTTCCTTCCCTGTTTTCTCTCACTGTCTTTCCATTTCTCCCTGTCTTTGTCCCATTTCTTCTGAATCCTTTGAACTTCCACCTTCTGTCTTCTATTACATTCATATCCTTTTTTTCAAGCATGATAATAATATTCAGGTGTAGGACAGATGGAAACATAGAAGCAACAAAAGGTGGGAGCCACAGGGAGGAGTGGAAGGAGGGAGCATAGCATGAAGACAGGAAGGAAGAAAGAGGAGAGGAGAAAGGTCATGAAGAATAACGTGTGGTTTGCAGTTCAGAGAGAATTTATTGACATTTAAAAAGAAGATTTTTCAAATGCTGCTCTGTCAACTATAGACACTTGGTTGTACTTCTGCCTCCTCTCCTACTGCCATCAGGGCAGGACCCGAGTGACAAACGAATGGAGCTTTCTGAGAAGAAGCGTTACTCACCCAACTTAAATTGAGCCTTCCTCCAAGCTGAGATAAAAGATACAAACACACAAATATGAGACAGGTTTCCTCAACTTCATTAAGAAGATGCAGTTAAAGCTATACATTCAACAATGTTTGTGTCTGCATATTGGCCAGGTAATGCCCATTACAAAAATAATGAAAGAAATCTCTAACGTTTGTTCCATCTAAAAAACGTCCCTACAAAGTACGTATACATGAGGATTTAAATAATTCTTGTAAGGGGATAGGAATATCTTAGAAAATGGCTTTACACTTTAGAGATAAATTGTCAGTTAAGTTAAATTGAGTGAAAAACACATGTATAAAAAACCCTGAAGGAAACATAATTTTTGAATTAATAATTAAGTGAATAAAAATAAAAATTAAGAGGAGTAATAACTAAGAAAAATAACCAGGCAAATCATGCAAAAATATTTATGTACCATGGGTAACTTGAGAATATGGTCAAGAGAAGCAAGTCTCAAGATTAAATCCGACATGAGTCTAGACCAGTGGTTCTCAACCTGTGTGTCGTGACCCCTTTGGCGGTCGAACGACCCTTTCACAGGGGTTGCCTAAGACCATCCTGCATATCAGATATTTACATTACGATTCATAACAGTAGCAACATTACAGTTATGAAGTAGCAAGGAAAATAGTTTTATGGTTGGGTCACAACATGATAAAGTGTATTTATTTCTTTTAATTTTTATTTTTTAAATATATTTTATTGATTTTTTACAGAGAGGAAGGGAGAGGGACAGAGAGTTAGAAACATCAATCAGCTGCTTCCTGCACAGCCCCTACTGGGGATGTGCTCGCAACCAAGGTATATGCCCTTGACCAGAATCGAACCTGAGACCCTTCATTCCCCAGGCCTACGCTCTATCCAGTGAGCCAAACCGGCTAGGGCATGAGGAACTGTATTTAAAGGGCCAGAAGGTTGAGAACCACTGGTCTAGACAAATGTGAAGAAGGCCAGCATAGAAGGTACTATCTCACTCAGTAGTTTTGGAGTTTGAACCCTTCCATTAAGAACTGGGATATCACACATAAAACAATAGCTCTCCATCTCAGAGCACATGGTGGGGTGAGGGAACCCAAGTTAAAGGAAGCTTTCTATGTAATGGAATAACTGCATTACCAAATTATAATAGCATATCACCAATCTTATAATAACATTATGGTGTATATTCAGAAGGTAGAAGCCCAAGAATATATCAGAGGGAAGGAAAGGGGGAAAAGAGAATAATTTTTCTAAGGAATACATCAATAAAAAGAATATCAGAAAAAAGTTACCAAGTTCCTTCTGAAGTTTGTCTGAAAAGTAAAATGGAAAAAAACACTCATGTAAATGTTGAGAAAATCAATACAGAAAACAAAAATCAGTTAACATTTTTTGGTGTACAGAAATTTAGCAGGATGAATGTAATCAGGAAAACAAACAAGCAAAAACAAAAACTAGGTAATAAAAAAAGCACATTTTTATCTTAGAAAAATGAAAGGAAGAATGAATTTTCATAATTGACTGAATAAAAGAAAGATGTTAAAAATGTGACAGACAGATAAATAGGATTTAATTACATAGGTTTTTTCTTTTGGAAATTTTTAAGGATATAAGTAATTGAATATTTAAACCAAAATATGGATTTAACAAAATAATGTTGTAACAATTGTTATTTTCATAATAGTGTATTGAAATTGAGTTTTAATTGTGAAAATCTTTCTATGTCCTGTTAAACAAGATGTCTTTATTGAAAATGTTGCTGGTATAATTAATGGTAATTAATTATATATAGAAGTCCTAAAAAAATATTTTTAGAAGATATAACCACCATTGAGATAGTGAATACAAAGCATTTAAGGTAAAATCATTTTGTAAGTCTGATGATTTCTAATTCTTTATATTTAATTGAATTGCAATCAAATTTAATTTAGTTTTCAGTTGATAGGACTTTCAAAATTAACTTTAAAACTTGTACTCTCTGATTTTATGATCTACTGCAGAAGGTATAAACATTTGGCCCATTAACTTACATATAAGTAGAAAATTTCCCAATACATAATTTTTTTTGATAAACAAACTAGAGGCCCGGTGCACAAAATTCATGCACAGGTAGGGTCCCTAGGCCTGGCTAGGGATCAGGGCCAATCAGGGCCTTCTGGCTGCTGGCCAAGGCCTTCCTTCCCCTGGCTGCTGGCTGCTGGCTGCAGACGAGGGCTTTCCTTTGTTCCACGCCGCTCCCTGGTGGTCAGCGCACATCATAGCGAGCGGTTGAACTCTTGATCAGTTGAACTCCAGAGGAGACAAATTGCATATTAGCCTTTTATTTATACAGATATACCCCTTGTGAAAATACACCCCTTAATTTATTTCTTTAAATTAAGAAATGAGAGCGGAACCAAGATGGCAACATAGGTTAACGCCGGAGTTTGCTGCTTTGAACAACTACTTCAAAAGTGAAACCAAAAAACGGAAGGGACATCACCCAGAACCACAGGAACACTGGCTGAGTGGAAGTCCTACAACTAGGAGGAAAGAGAAACGCACACGGACACTCAGAGGAGGCGCAGTGCTGAAGTCAAATTCTGAGGTGCGGAGTGCACGGAGCGGGCTGGCGGTGGAGGGCGCGGTTGTTGTTTTCAATCGGGAGGGAGTCGCAGACTCTGAGCACCAGATCCGGGCGAGTCTTTAGGGACCCAGACTCAAACGGGAGAAGCAGGACTGTCTGGCTTCCGTCAGAGCGAGTGCAGCTTTCTCTCCGAGCTTTGCAGCTGGTGCTGGGACTCAGAGAGGCAGAGCCCCTGGGGACAGGACTGAGAGCCGCCATAACTGCTCTCTCCGGCCCACCCTGTTGATCCTGTGCGACCCGCCCCGCCCAAGCCCTGCACAGAGGCATTTGCCTGATAGCCTCAGGCAAAGGCTAGATTAGCACCTCCCTAGAGGACAGAAGTTCTCTCACTGCTGACACAGCTGATTCTCATAGCCACTTGGCCTGGAGGTCAAACCCTCCCTGGAATTAGCTACAACAATCAAGATTTAACTATACGACTGCGAACAAAGACCACTAGGGGGTGCACCAAGGAAGCATAACAAAATGCGGAGACAAAGAAACAGGACAAAATTGTCAATGGAAGATATAGAGTTCAGAACCACACTTTTAAGGTCTCTCAAGAACTGTTTAGAAGCCGCCGATAAACTTAATGAGATCTACACGAAAACTAATAAGACCCTCGATCTTATATTGGGGAACCAACTAGAAATTAAGCATACACGGACTGAAATAACGAATATTATACAGACTCCCGACAGCAGACCAGAGGAGCACAAGAATCAAGTCAATGATTTGAAATGTGAGGAAGCAAAAAACATCCAACCGGAAAAGCAAAATGAAAAAAGAATCCAAAAATGCGAGGATACTGTAAGGAACCTCTGGGACAGCTTCAAGCGCACCAACATCAGAATTATAGGGGTGCCAGAAGATGAGAGAGAGCAAGATATTGAAAACCTATTTGAAGAAATAATGACAGAAAACTTCCCCCACCTGGTGAAAGAAATGGACTTACAGGTCCAAGAAGCGCGGAGAACCCCAAACAAAAGGAATCCAAAGAGGACCACACCAAGACACATCATAATTAAAATGCCAAGAGCAAAAGATAAAGAGAGAATCTTAAAAACAGCAAGAGAAAGAAACTCAATTACCTACAAGGGAATACCCACACGACTGTCAGCTGATTTCTCAACAGAAACTTTGCAGGCCAGAAGGGAGTGGCAAGAAATATTCAAAGTGATGAATACCAAGAACCTACAACCAAGATTACTTTATCCAGCAAAGCTATCATTCAGAATTGAAGGTCAGATAAAGAGCTTCACAGATAAGGAAAAGCTAAAGGAGTTCATCACCACCAAACCAGGATTATATGAAATGCTGAAAGGTATCCTTTAAGAAGAGGAAGAGGAAGAAAAAGGTAAAGATACAAATTATGAACAACAAATATGCATCTATCAACAAGTGAATCTAAGAATCAAGTGAATAAATAATCTGATGAACAGAATGAACTGTTGATTATAATAGAATCAGGGACATAGAAAGGGAATGGACTGACTATTCTTGGGGGGGAAAGGGGTGTGGGAGATGTGGGAAGAGACTGGATAAAAATCGTGCACCTATGGATGAGGACAGTGGGTGGGGAGTGAGGGCGGAGGGTGGGGCGGGAACTGGGAGGAGGGGAGTTATGGGGGGGAAAAAAAAGAGGAACAAATGTAATAATCTGAACAATAAAGATTTAATTAAAAAAAATAAATTAAGAAATGAAACTTTGAGAGGAGGTGTCCAGAACCTGTTCTGAGGTGAACACCAGCAATCTTTTCTCTTTCATTGGGCCTTCATATTTTTTTAAATTAAAAAGCAAACATGTATTCATATATGAGACAGGTGCTTAAACAGTGATGACGAGTAAAGGCAACACTGTTTCTGATGCACTAATCATATAACATCTCCTATGTACATTAAAGAGATATATACGAAAAGACTATTCTTAAGGAAATAAAAACTATAATTGAAATTGTCATTGGAAAAAGAGGATATTAAGCAATAAATGATTGTTATGTTCTCTTAAAAATCCAAGGTCATTGTGTCTTGTGCCCTTAACATAAAAAAATCCCAATGAGAATTATATTGCTTTTCAACATGTCTTAAGATATGTAATTATTCTTAAAATGCAGTCTGTAATTTGATAACTGTGTCAACAAAAATGCAAAAGAACAAAATTGACATGGTTGGATAAATTTAAAGCCAAAAAAATTTGCAAAATATTTAGATAACTTGGAACACCTGGGCCAGGGTCATATTTTCAAGGGGAGTGGAAGAGTGATGCCCCAGTTCACACTTGATTAATAAATGATATGAAATATAATAATAAAAGGCCAAGAGGTGTCATGACCAAAATGACCAAACAACCGGTCACCATGAGGTGCATGAAGCACCTCTCAAGCCCCCCCCCTCACCCCCCACCCACCAGGCACCAGAAGCATCGGCAGAGCATCGTGGGGCACTGGCACTGTCCATGGAGCATGTAAGGCATTGGTGGCAGCAGACATGGCCCTGATGGCAGGCTAGGCCCAGGGGACCCTACACGCTCATGATTTAATCATGCACTGGGCCTCTAGTTAATTAAAACAGAGGCTTTGAAAAGTCAATGGGTAGAGAACTTCAACTCTGCAAGTTTGGAATCTTCTGTGGTCTCTTAAGGATTTGGAGAAGTATCAGCTTTATAATAATGGGCCCTCCAAATTGCAATACCTGACAGAGGTACTAAATTTGGATGCTTTCCAGAAATAAATACAGTAGGAGCCATGTGTCCATGAGCTTAACATCCTTCATCTCACGAACCTCTTAATGAAACTGGCAATGCTTGGCAAGACAGAAACAGCCAATGTTTACAGGGAAATAATCCTATATAATAAAACCCTAATATGCAAATTGACCAAATGGCAGAATAACCAGTCACTATGACACACATTGACCACCAGGAGGCGGACGCTCAATGCAGGAGCTGCCCCCTGGTGGTCAGTGTGCTACCACAAGGGAGCGCTGCTCAGCCAAAAGTTGAGCTCACAGCTGGTGAGCACAGTGGTGGTGGCGGGACACTCTCCTGCCTCCATTGCAGGGGAGTAGTAAGTAGCGAGGGGTTCCAGATTGCGAGAGCCCCAAATGTGAGAGCCCTGAACTGCGAGAGGGATGGCACACTACTAGTTTAGGCCTACACCCTTAGAAAAACAGGCCTAAGCTGGCAGGTGGACATCCACCGAGTGGTCCTCGACTGTGGTTAGGGCGAAGGCCGGGGTGAGGAACCTTTACTTCCCTGAGTGCACGATTTTCATGCACCGGGCCTCTAGTTTTGTATAAAATGAGAAAAGGAGGAACAGGAAGGGATGGAAGGTAGGGAAACTGAAAGGGCCAGAATTCAAAACAGGAGAAGTTCAGACCCCTAAGTAAGGGCAGGAAGAGCAGACATCAGGAGAAGGAAGGCCAATGGAAGGCACAGAATTAAAAGGCAGGAAATGTCAGAGAGGGAGAGAAAGCAGATGTTGTGATGGAGACCAAGAGTAAAGGGATATCGGAAGTCTTACCAAGTTGGTTCTGAGCCTCCTCAGAAAGAAAGAGGAAAGACCGATGTCAGGTGAGTGGGAAAGGATCACAAAGGGAATTAACATTTACTAATACATTCATATTGAATAATAACTTTACCAGGTTTCAGATGAACACACACATATGTAAAGAAATAAGCACACCGAAGGCCGCACACATAAATGTATACACACATATACACACTGTGCCACCACCCACCCACCCACACACACACAGTGGCTCAGAGCTCACTACTGTTGAGAGATATTCTCCAGTAAATAAACAGGAGGAAAATGGAGTTAATTTCGTGAAATAACAAAATTTTAAAATATTCGTATTGGTAGTTAATTTTTAAGATACTCTTGATTTTTGAAAGTTTATGTTCCTGCTACTCAGTTTGTTAACTTTAGTCATTGGCTACCTTTAAATATATGGGTCACTTTCATCACTGTGGCAGCTACACTGTGCAAAGTGGCCACAAACCCTGGGGAAGGGGACAGTGAGACAAAGCTGTGCTAGACAATACAGGGTCAGGGTGCTGGTGCCTGTGTTCACAAAGCTTTAGTCTATTGATTAATTTCTAATGGTACTGCACTTGTGTTTCTATGTTAGGTCATTCCTGACTGAAGCATTTCTTAATCAATTCACATGGGAGCTGAATACAGGAGAGAGAAAGGACTGGGATTCTATGACAGGGATTCTGCCTCTCACTGGACCTTAACTGTGCTGTCACCTAACTAAGAAGTCGACATTTAAACACATTTGTAGGAGAGAGGTTTTATAAACATTGCGAAGAGAGGCAACTAAAGCCCCACATCTGTTAATGCCTGTTTCTACAACATGGCCAGTCACGTCCCTTCTGTAATTAGAGAACAACTCAGGAAAGTCCATTCTACCAAAATCAATTGTATAAAAATGTCATCTGATATACAGGGACAGAAAGATTTAAATAACTCCTGAGTGGGGTACTAAAGAGTGGTGTGGGAATATCTTAGAAACTAACCTTAGATTTTAGAGAATTTACTTGAGTGAAAAACATATGTATAAAGATCCCAAAGGAAGAGGAATTTGGTGAATTAATAAACAATTGAATAAAAATGAAAGTGGAGTAACAACTATGGTTGGAAAGAGCAAATAACAGGCACAATCAGGTAAAAATATTTACATATGTAGGACCATATGAGAATATGGTCAAGGGAAGTAGAATAGCAAGTCTCAAGGTAAACTTGCCAACAGTGTGTTCAGAGTGTTTAAAAGTCCAATAGACGGAAAAACATACATCAGAAACTTTGAAGCCCTATTCCTTCCCTTAACAATTAGCATATTATTGTGGTCACAGCAATGGGCACGCCTATCCAGAGGCCCTGCTGGAGAGCCTAAGTAAATGGCAGTTTTCTGGAAGATATCTCGAATGGAAGCAAGCACATGCTCCTTCACCTGATCTTCAGCTCACCAGCCTTGAAATGCAGTTATAGGAAGCATCTGCAAGGTAGAGATAGCAAGTGAAGGAAAGGGAATGGAAAGGGTAGAGGCAGAAGATGGGAGAACCCCAGGAAGGAAAAAAACGAAATGGAGGAGGGAGAAACCAAGATGGAGGCATAGGTAAACACCGAAAATTGCTGCCTCGCACAACCACTTCAAAAATACCACTAAAAGACAGAATGGACATCATCCAGAACCACAGGAAGGCTGGCAGAATGGAAATCCTACAACTAGAAGGAAAGAGAAAAGCACACCGAGACTCAGAGGAGGTGCGGAAGTAAAGTGCAGAGGTATGGAGGCGCATGTGGAAAGGGCTGGCAACTGAGGACATGGTTGTCTTTTTCAATTGGGAGGGAGTCTCAAGCTCCCAACTGCTCTGAACTCCAGTTCCTGGCAAGTCTCTGGGGTTCCAGACTCATACCGGAAGAAACTGGGCTGTCTGGCAGCAGGTGGAACTCGAGGGCGGCTTTCTCTCAGAGGTGCTTGCAATGATTACCAATTACTGGGACACTGAGACGCAGGCCCCTTAGGGTAGGACTGAGGATCAACCATAGCTGTTTGCTCCGCCCTGTTGATTCCCTGAGACCCAGAACCACCCAAGCTATGCGCAGAGGCTTTTGCATATGAAAGGCCTGGCCCTTTGCAATCTGAAAATTACCTAACAAACTGCAGCTGGGTCAGAGAAATCCAGAACTTCCAAAAGAAGGCCAAGGCCCCACAGCAGCTTGCATTGCTTCACAGCTGAGCCTCATCTGGGCACCTCCAAACCCAAAACAAAGAAGAGGAATCTGCAGATCTCTCCATAGCTCCTGCTGGGTAGCCTCAGGCAAAGGCTAAATTAGCACCTCCTTAGAGATCCAAGAGCCAGTGTACCCAGTGGTCAAAGTGGGACCATCTAGATTACAGCTCCTCAGATCCATAAGGGACACACTCAGGGGGCAGACTCAGTTAGCACCAAAGCCCCACTGAAGCAAGTCCTGCCCCAGAAGGGTGTCTCCAGCACAGAAGTTCTCCCACCGTAGACACAGCTGATTCTCACAGCCAATTGGCCTGGAGGTCAATCCCTCCCAGTGTTACCTACAATAATCAAGGCTTAACTAAAACAAGACTGTGCACAAAGCCCACAAAGGGGTGCCCCAAGAGTGTCCACCTCAGGTAATTGGGGAGGCTGAGCCACTGGGACCTATAGGACACCTAGCACAAAAAGCCACTCTATCAACACAGGGAAGCATAAAAAATGCAGAGACAAAGAAACAGGACACAAATGACAGAAATAGAGGAAAGCAAACTACTGGATATAGAGTTCATAACCACACTTTTAAGGTTTTTCAAGAATTCTCTAGAAACCACCGGTAAACTTAGTGAGACCCTTGAGGTTATGAAAAAAGACCAACTAGAAATTAAGCATACACTGACTGAAATAAAGAATATTATACAGAGTTCCAACAACAGACTAAAGGATTGCAAGAATCAAGTCAAAGATTTGAAATACGAAGAAGCAAAAAACACCCAACCGGAAAAACAAAAAGAAAAACGAATCCAAAAATATGAAGATTGTGTAAGGAGCCTCTGGTATAACTTCAAGTGTACCAACATCCAAATTATGGGGGTGCCAGAAGATGAGAGAGAGAAAGATATTGAAAACTTATTTGATGAAATAATGACAGAAAACTTCCCCTACCTCATGAAAGAAATAGTCCAGGAAGCACAGAGAACCCCAAACAAAAGAAATCCAAAGAGGACAACACCAAGACACATCATAATTAAAATGCCAAGAGAAAAAGACAAAGAGAGAATCTTAAAAGCAGCAAAAGAAAAAAGTCAGGGAGAAAAAACTACAAGGGAGTACCCATACAACTGTCAGCTGATTTCTCAACAGAAACTATGCAGGCCAGAAGGGAGTGGCAAGAAATATTCAAAGTGATGAATAGCAAGAACCTACAACCAAGATTACTTTACCCAGCAAAGCTATCATTCAGAATTGAAGGTCAGATAAAGAGCTTCACAGATAAGAAAAGGCTAAAGGAGTTCATCACAACCAAACCAGTATTATATGAAATGCTGAAAGGTATTCTTGAAGAAGAAGAAGAAGAAGAAGAAGAAGAAGAAGAAGAAGAAGAAGAAGAAGAAGAAGAAGAAGAAGAAGGTAAAGATACAAATTACGAACAATAAATACACATCTATCAACAAGTGAAACTAAAATTCAAGTGAATAAATAATCTGATGAACAGAATAAATTGGTGAATATAATAGAATCAAAGGCATAGAAAGGGAGTGGACTGACAATTCTCAGGAGGGAAAGGGGTATGGGTGGTGCGGGAAGAGACTGGACAAAAATCATACACCTATGGATGAAAACAGTGGAGGGGGGAGGGGTAAGGGCAGAGGGTGGGGTGGGAACCGGGTGTTGGGGAGCTATGGGGGGGAAAAAAGAGGAACAACTGTAATAATCTGAACAATAAAGATTTAACTAAAAAAAGAAATGGATAGGATAATTTATAATTCATGAAAAAATTAAAAAAAAGAGCAAAGATGGTGGTGGGTAATGATTTAGACACTAAGATATGGACAAGAAAAGAATCTTTTCAGAGAAATATATCTCTAATGGAATGCCAGTCCGAGGAAAGTTACCAAGTTGTTGCTGAAGTTCTTCTGAAAAAGAAAATGGAAAACTTTTGTAAATGTAAGGGAAATGAACACAGAAAATTAAGATCCGTTAAAAATTGCCACTGCAAAGTGAACTGGTACAGTGAATATGAATAAAGAGTAAGCAGGGAACAAATGGAAAGAGAAAAATTATCACTTATTTGTCCTTAGAAAAGAGAGAAAAATAAGTGAATTTCCTCAAAAGACTAAATAAAAGGAAAATGTTGCTGAAGTGGTAGAGAGAGCACACCTATAATTGTATCCCATACATTTATCTTTATGGATGGCTTGAGGCACTTGGGACATTCAAGGATTCGACCACATCACTTATTTAATGAAATAAAATAATTTTGTTCTAAATATTTGCATAGCAATAGTATATATAAATTGGTATTTTAATTTTGCCAAATTTTCTATTATATTAAATTAAGCAAGGCATCTTTCAGTGAAATCTATTTTGTACGATTGAAAGATAATCTATAAATCCTAGAAAAGTCCTTTTAGTAGTTGTTATAATCATTGAGAAAGTGCATGACTATAATGTGTGGACAGAAATCTTTTTGCAAGTCTACCGGGTTTAAAACTTTGAGTTACACGAAATTGCAACATAACTTAATTGTCAAAAGACAGAAATTTTAAAATTAGCTTTTGTAAACACTTTGCAGTTTTTAGCATTTAACTCAGGAGTTCAAAGAATTGAGTGATAATAGTACTTGCCTTTTCTGAGCTCATTCTCCACTGAAAAACAAAAGGGAGAAATAAACAACTCATGTCAAATGAAAACATAACATGGGGAAGGGAGGAGAATAGAATTGGTACCCTCTTCACAGTTCACTCCCGAGTTGAACAAAGTTGCTACCCCTTAAGCAATTCACTCTGGAATTCAAATTAAAAATTGCATGCTTGTGAAAATTGCAACCTTAAGTTTCCAAAGGACATCTCACCCATCACAGAGGCAACATGTTCCCTCCTTCATGCCTTGTGCAAAAGGTGCTAAATGAGGAAATAAACCCATGAGGGAGCTAGGACAGACCTTCTGGGAGGCACGGTACCAATTGTTCCTCTGTATGTGGACTATCACCTGTTTCAGAATGAAATGCAAACATGAATTTCTACATGAGACAGGTACGAGGAAGCATACAGGAAAGGCACCCATTTTCCCAGAACTGAACCTTTTGCACTAGTGAATAGTCATATGAAACTTACACTGTACATTAAATAAATATATTCATTTTAAATTAAAAAATTTAATATTAACACTATTGCAGATGTCTCCATTCCCCCTCTTTGCCCACCTCAACCTTCCCCCACTTAACCCTCTTGGCCTGTACCAAACCATGGTTTGTGCCCATGGGGTATGAATATAAGCTCTTTAGCTAATCCTTTCACATTCTTTATCCTGTCATACCCAACCCCCACCCTCAGGCACTGGCCTAACTGTGCTATGAATCCATGCTTCTGGTTCCATTTTGTTCATCAGTTTATTTTGTTCATTAGACTCCACATATTAATGAGATCATATGGTATTTGTTTTTCTGTTATTGGCTTATTTCTATTAGCATTATACTCTCCAGGTCCCTCCATGCTGTCACAAAGGGTAAGAGTTCATTCTTTTTATAGCCCCATAGTATTCAATTGTGTAATTCCACTCCTAGGCATATATCCTAAGAATCCAGAAGCACCAATCAGAAAGAATACATGTCCCCTTATGTTCATAGCAGCATCCTATCTAATAAAAGAGAAACATGGTAATTAGCATACGACCGCTACCCTTCCCATTGGCTAATCAGGGAAATATGCAAATTAACTGCCAGCCAAGATGGTGGCCGGCAGCCAGGCAGCTTAAAGTGAACATGAGGCTTTCTTGCTTCAGTGATGGAGGACTCCGACGTTCCCCGCCTGCCGCTGCAGGCCTCTGAGCTGCAACTCTAAGCAACTATGTTACAAATATAGAAGCTAAACAAAACCCCAGAAACCTGCTTTAGTCCGTCGGGCTACAACCAGCAGGATCGCAACATTGTTTCAAATACAGAAGGTAAACAAAGGCCAGAAACCTGCTTTCAGTAGCGGAGGCCTAAGAGCTGGAGCCAAGACTCAAAGCTAAAGCTGGCCCAGAATAAAAAGAAAATGAAAAAAAGGAGCGGTTGGGAGCTTCAGTCACCCACCAGCCTGAAAACAGCCCTCACCCCCTCACCCAGACTGGCCAGGCACCCCAGTGGGGACCCCCACCCTGAAAGGTGTGTGACCAGCTGCAAACAGCCATCATCCCCTCACACAGGCTGGCCAGGCACCCCAGTCGGGACTCCCACCCTGATCCAGGACACCCTTCAGGGCAAACCAGCTGACCCCGACCCATGCACCAGGCCTCTATCCTATATAGTAAAAGGGTAATATGCCTCCCAGCACCGGGATCAGCGGAGCCGAGAGGCCTCCCGGCACCAGGATCAGTGTGACAGGGGGCAGCGCCCAAACCCCCTGATCGCCCTGCGGCTCTGTGTGTGACAGGGGGTGGGGCCACAACCTCCCTATCTGCCCTGCTCTGTTTGTGACAGGGGAAGGCACCCCAACACCCTGATCAGCCCTGTGGCTCTGTGTGTGACAGGATGTGGCGCCCCAACCCCTGATTGGCCCTGCTCTGTGTGTGACGGGGTAGAGCCATAACCTCCCCATCGGCCCTGCCCTGAGTGTGAGAGCGGCAGCACCCCAACCCCCTGATCGGCCCTGCTCTGTGGGTGATAGAGGGCGGTGCCCCAACCCCCACCCCACGGGCCCTGCTCTGTGTGTTATGGGGTAGAGCCATAACCTCCCCATCAGCCCTGCCCTGAGTGTGACAGTGGCAGCACCCCAACCCCCGGATCGGCCCTGCTCTGTGGGTGACAGGGAGCGATGACCCAACTCCCTTATCGGCCCTGCTCTGTGAGTGACAGGGGGGAGCTCCTCAACCCGCTGATGGGCCCTCCTCTGTGCATGACAGAGGGTGGCGCCGCAACTCCCCAATCGTCCCTGCTCTGAGCCCGATCAGGGGCTGCACCTAGGGATTGGGCCTGCCCTCTGCCACCCGGGAGCAGGCCTAAGCCAGCAGGGCGTTATCTCCCGAGGGGTCCCAGACTGCTAGAGGGTACAGGCCGGGCTGAGGGACCCCCTCTCCCGCCCCGAGTGCACAAATTTTTGTGCACTGGGCCTCTAGTTATTTATAAGAGCCAATTTCTGGAAACAGCTCATCTGCCCATCAGCAGATGAGTGGATAGAAAAGTTGTGGTAAAAAAAATATATTCTTAGAGACCATTCCCAAGGAAGCAAAAATATGATTGAAATTTTCATTATAAAAGAGGGATATTAAGCTTTAGCTGATGCTTAATATGTGCCCTGACCAGGAATCAAACCGGCAACCTGGGTGCATGAGGAAGGCACTGTAGCTACTGAGCTACCCAGCTAGGGCTGCAAATGGTTTTTAAAAAGTGCAGTTTGTCATTTGATAACTGAGTCAATGTAAATGCAAAAGAATAAAAAAATGGCATGGTTGAATATTTTCAAATGTCAGGAAAATCTCTGTAAAATATTTATATATGAATAGATAACCTTGGAACACCTGGTTTATATATTCAAGGGCAATTCACATTTGTCTGATGAATAACATCCTATATAATAAAAGTCTAATATGCTGTGTCATGTGGTCCCATCGGCCATTAAACCAATCAAAGCATAATATGCTAATGATATGCTAAGGCTGCTCAACTGCTTGCTATGACGTGCACCAACCACCAGGGGACATACAGTCAACTGGTCAACCAGTCACTATGACATGCACTGACCACCAGGGGGTAGATGCTCCAACTGGTAGGTTAGCATGCTGCTGGGGTCTGGCCTATCAGGACTGAGCGAAATGGGCCAGACCCACCCTGGTGCCCTCCTGCAGTCTGTCCCCCGCTAGCCAACCTCCCGAGTCCCTCCTGGGCCACAATCATGCACTGGTGGGGTCCCTCGGCTGGGCTTGCTCACTCTCGCAATCTGGGACCCTTCAGAGAGCCAGTTTCAGCATGATCCCGCAGGCCAGGCCAAGGGACCCCACTGATGCATGAATTCATGCACTTTGTCTCTAGTTTTAATTACAACAGAGGCTTCGAAAAGACAATAGGCTGAGAAACTTGACTCTGCAAGTTTGGAATCTTCTGTGGCCTCTTAAGGATTTGGAGAAGTATCAGCTGCATTAAAAAGGGCCCTCTACCTTGGAACACCTGACAGAGGTACTAAGTTTGGATGTTTTCCAGAAATAAATGTAATAGGAGCCATGTGTCTATGAGGTCACCACCCTTCATCTCACCAACTTCTTAATGAAACTGGCAATTCTCGGCAAGACAGCAGCAGCCAATGTTTACAGGGAAATAATTTGTGTAAAATGAAAAAAGGAGGAACAGGAAGGGATGGAAGGTAGGGAAACTGAAAGGGCCAGAATTCAAAATAGGAAAAGTCCAGTCCCCCAAATCAGGGTGGGAAGAACAGACATCAGAAGGAAAAGCCAATGGAAGGCACAGGTAAAAAGGCAGGAAATGTCAGAGGGGGAGAGAAAGCAGATGTTGTGAAGGAGACCAAGAGTAAAGGGATTCCTTTTTTTACCCCAGCTCTTTAATCCACTCATCTGCCGATGGGCACTTAGGCTGTTTCCAAATCTTATCTATGGTAAATTTTTGCTGCTATGAACATGGGGGTGCATATATCCTTTCTGATTGGTGTTTTTAGTTTCTTGGAATATATTCCTAGAAGTGGGGTCACTGGGTCAAATGATCTCACTCATTTGTGAAATATAATGAACAACATAAACTGATAAACAAAAGTAGATCCAGAGACAGAGAAGCATCAATCAGACCATTATACTTCAGAGGGAAGGTAGGGGAGGGTGGGAGTAAGGGGAGAGATCAACCAAAGGACTTATATGCATGCATTTAAACCTAACCAATGGACACAGAAACCAGGGTGGTGAGGGCATGAGTGGGGAGGTGGAGTCGCAATGGGGGGATAAGGACACATATGTAATACCTTAATCAATAAAGAAAAAAAAAATGCCATCATTAAAAAAAAAAGAGTAAAGGAATATCAAAAATTTTACCTAATTTGCTCCAAGCCTCTGAAATAAAAAAAGAGATCAGTGTCAGGTGCATGGGAAAGAATCACAAAGAGAATTCAAATTTACTAATGAATTCATATTTAATCATAATTTCACCAGGTTTCAGATGAACACACTCATTCACAGACGCCCCTGCCCCCCTGCCCCCATACACAAACATGCACATACTGGCTCAGAGCTCATTATTGTGCTGACATATTCTACAATAAATTAAAAGGGGGACATGGAGTTAATTTGTTGAGATATTGTAACATTTGGGAATATTAGTTTTGTTGGTTAATTTATAAAACCCTTTTGACAGTATTTATTTTCTCATTGTTCAGTTGGTTAGCTTTAGTATGGTCATTGGCTATATTTGTTTATTTATTTAATTAAAATATTTCAAATATAATCGACATACAATATTCTATTAGTTTCCGCTGTACAGCATGGTGACTAGACATCTAACTAACTTACTCCTTGATCAGTCTAGTACCCACCTGACAGCATACATGGTAACCACAGTATTCTCCATGACTATTTTGTAACTCCCAAATTGTGCTTTGTAATCCCTCCATTTTTTCACCCAGCTCTCCAACGCTCCTCCTATCTGGCAATCATCAATTTGTTCTCTATATGAGTTTGTGTCTGTTTTGGGTTTTTGGATATTTTGTTTTTAGAGTCCATATAGAAGTAAAATCTATGAGTTTTGTCTTTCTCTGACTTACTTCATTTAGCATAATACATTCTAGATCCATCTATGGTATTGCAAATGGTAAGATTTATTTATTTTATAGCTAAGTAATTATATATATGTATATATTATATATTAGAGGCCCAGTGCACGAAATTGGGGGGGGGTGTGTCCCTCAGCCTGGCCTGTACCCTCTCCAATCTGGGACCCAGGCCAGCAGTCAGACATAACTCTCACAATCCAGGACTGCTGGCTCATAACTGCCCTCCTGCCCGCCTGCCTGATTGCCCCTAACTGCTTCTCCCTGCCAGCCTGATTGCCCCCTAGCTGCTTCCCTGCTGGCCTGATCACCCACAACTTCCCTCCCCTACCACGACCCGCCTCCTCTGCCAGGGTCCACTTCCTCTGTGCGAGGTGGCAGAGACTCAGGGACCGGCCTCCTCCACACCACCAGGAGCTGCGGGACCTCCAGGCCTCACTGTGCAGAGCGGCTGCTGGGCCCTGCCTCTGCCGCGCATGCAGCCATCTTGTTATGGCCATCTTGTGACAACTGAGGGCTTGATGACCACCTAGGCTATTATTAGTATAGATATCACATCTTTATCCAATTATCTGTTGATGAACATTTAGGTTGCTTCCCTGTTTTGGCTACTTTTATATATATATTTATATATATATTTTATTGATTTTTTACAGAGAGGAAGGGAGAGAGATTGATGGAAGCCAATCCACCCTGGCTGCTTGACGCAGTCGCTGCAGGGATGTTTCAAGGGCCCTGGCGTATATGGCACACTGTTCTTAATATGTTTGCTCCCCTTCTTAAGTGCTATGTGTTTTAACCAAGGTCACCTCTCCAAGAAAGGTTGTTTCCCCAGGTGAGGATTTTTTATCAGTAAACCCCTTAACTAAGTGCCAGAGCGGTAGTTAATCACTTTAACTATGAACAATCACGCTTAAACTACATAATCTTTACTTAGAATAACCTCCTTCAGTTACTTCCTTGTAGCTTAATAGAACAATAGAGTAACCTTGGAATGGAGATAAGAAACGCCCTAACCTTTGGAATGGAATGGATGGGATTAAGATCAAATAGGATAAATACAAATGTAAGAGGACAATAAAGAGAGGAACCTGGCTAGGAGGAAGCTGGCCATGATGATCACCTGAATGCTGTCTCCATGTCATTCCTTCCTCGATGACTCTGTCCACACCTTTGGGAACCCCTGGACCTGCTGGGGCTGGACCCCAACAAGAGATAGAGAGCTAGAAACATTGATCAGCTGCCTCCTGCACACCCCCTACTAGGGATGTGCCCACAACCAAGGTACATGCCCTTGACTGGAATTGAACCTGGGACCCTTCAGTCCGCAGACCAATGCTCTATCCACTGAGCCAAACCGGTTTTGGCTACTTTTATAAATCGTGCTGCAGTGAATATAGTGTTTGTTTTTCTTTTTCAGACAAATGACCACATGTGGGATTGCTGGGCCATGTGGTACCAAAAGAAATAATAATCAAATGGGACTACATCAAACTAAAAAGGTTTGGTACAGCAATAGAAACCATCAACAAAATGAAAAGACAACTTACTGAATGGCGGAAGATATTCACTAAGGATACATCCGTAAGGGATTAATATTCAAAGTTTATAAAGTATTCATATAACTCAACACCAAAAAAATCAAATGGCCCAATTAAAAGGTGGGCATAAGGCCTGAATAGACACTTCTCCAAAGAGGACATACAGCTGGCCAATAAACATATGAAAAGATGCTCAATGTCACTAATCTCAGAGAAATGCAAATTAAAAGCATAATGAGATACCACCTCACACCTGTCAGGTTATCATCAATAAATCAACAAACAACAAGTGTTTGCAAGGACATGGAGAAAAAGGAACCTTGAACACTGTTGGTGGGAATGCAGACTAGTGCAGGAATTATAATCAATAGTATGGAGAGTCCTCAAAAATTAAAAATGGAACTACCTAAAACCCGAGATTCCTCTCCTGGATATATATCTGAAGAAGCCCAAACCACTAATTTGAAAGAATGTATGCACCCCTATGTTCATTGCAGCATTATTTACAATTGCCAATATATTGAGGCAGCCCAAGTGCCCCTCAATAGATGAGTGGATAAAAAAGCTGTGGTAGAGCATGGCCCAAGTGGCTCAATGGTTGAGCGTCGACCTATGAACCAAGAGGCCACGGTTTGATTTATGATCAGGGCACATGCCTGGGTTGTGAGCTTGATCCACAGTGCGGGGCATGCAGGAGGCAGCCAATCAATGATTCTCTCTCATTACTGATGTTTCTTTCTCTCTCCCTCTCCCTCTCTCTTCCTCTCTGAAACTGTGATACATATATATAATGGAATATTACTTGGTCATAAAATAGAATAACATTTTACATTTTGCAAGAGCGTGGATGGATTTAGAGGGTGTTATGCTAAGTGGAATAAGTCAGAGAAAGACAAATACCCTATGATTTCACTTATATGTGGAATCTAAAGAACAAAATGAACAAACAAAATGCAAACAGATTTACAGACACAGAGAACCGATTAATGGATGCCAGAGGGGTTAGGAGTTTGGGGTTAGGTGATGAAAGTGACGGGCTTTAGAAGGTCAAATTGGTAGCTCCAAAACAGTCCCTGGGATGTTAAACACATAGTGGACAGTACTGTAATAACTGCGGTTCCAGGTGGGAACTTGAAATATCGTGGGGAACACTTTGCAAAGTAGACGATTTTCTAACTACTATATGGTACACCTGAAATTTACACAAAACAATGTTAAATACAAACTGTAATTGAAAAATGAAATTAAGAAAATAAATAATTTGTCTGTTTAACTTTGTTGCAGACTGAATAATACTGTCGTTATTTTGAGAGTCAACTGCAAACTTTAAAACTTAAAAAGACCAATAAAACATATTCTAAAAGAGTAGGTGAATTAAACTTAACAGACAAATATTTTCATTTAAAAAACATCATTAGTTTCACTGCATAATTTTATTTAGGATGTTTCTATGTCTTATTCTGCTTGATCTATTCCACGATTATGCCTGTTTTCCAAGGATAATTATTAATAAAGCTTGTATTAGTTCTATTTCTAAATAACAAGTGACACATATTCAGCAGCCTAAAAGAACACACCCTTATTATCCAATGGTTTCTGTGGGTGAGGAATATGGTATCACTTTACTGTGTCCTGTACCTCAGGGTTTTTCAGGAGGCTGCAATCAGGTGCTCCCCACCACTGGGATTTGGTTAGGGAAAGATCTGTTTCCAAGCTCACTGATATGGCCACAGGCAGAATTCCAACAGGATGGCCATTTGATTGAGGCCTCAATTCCCAGCTGGCTGTTGGACTGAGGCTGCCATGGGATCCTTGCCATGGGGTTCTCCTCAAAATGGCAACTTGCTTTGTCAAGGATAGTAAGGGAGGGATTCTGCTAGTGAGACCGACATCAAAGTCTTTTGTAATTTAAGTGCCATCCCTTCAAACTTCAGATAAGAATCCAGTTACTCAGCTTTAGAGGCTGAGATCATTGAGGACCAGGTGGAAATTTGACTTTAAGATAAAATTTGCATAAAATTCTTGCAGCTTCCTGGTTTCTATTTTTTAGTAGTAACCATTTTACAACAAAAATATTCTTTTAACTTCAAAACATGGTTATGTATAGACTTAGTGTTTATTTACTTGGAATATGCTATAGAAGAAAAACCTTCTATTATTATTTTGATCTTCATTATTTTTCCTAAACACCTAACATCCCGTTGTCACTGTCCCACTCATTCTATTGGCTTTGGCATAATTTATTGCCTTCCATTTTTCACATCTTACCTTTTTTATTGGGACGTGAATATATACATAATAAAATTATTACGATGATGACAAGGACAATCAAGATGATTACAAGGACAATAATGATAATTTGATTGTTCTTTGTGCAAGTTTCTGAAAAACAAAAAGAAATGTATACATGCAGTTAGACTCAGTTTTCATCCTCAGTCTTCTTTCACCCCAGAAGAGCCCCTTGTAGTTTTCTGCTCCCATATGCGTTGGATTGAGAATTGTGTCTTTGGTCAGACTGTTGTGGCAAATGGCCCAAGAGAACTACAACCATCAGCAGAGTGATCAGGAAAGGTCCTTTATTACCCAGCACTGCTAGTTCAGGGACTTTGATCCAAAGTCAGTCAAAATGGGGAAGTAAAATTACTCTTTAACTAGATACTGAACTAGGCTGTAAGCCCCCAAAGTTGCCCCCCTATTTTCCTTCTCAAAACAAGAGAATCATGTGTTTGAACATCAACTACTTTCACAACATTACACTAATTGCTATGGGGAACTTATCGAAACACTAGAGGCCCAGTGCACGGATTCATACACCAGTGGGGTCCCACAGCCTGGCCTGTGCGGATCGGGCCGAAACTGACAGTCCATCCAACATCCCCCGAGAGGTCCCAGAGTGCAAGAGGGCACTCTGCAAAGTTGCTTTCTCTGGGCAGCTCCTGCATTGAGCGTCTGCCCCCTGATGGTCAGTGCGTGTCATAGCTACAATCCAGTCAGCCGGTCATCTGGTCATCTGGTCACTTAGCCATTTATATATATCGATGCACTTTCTGTGCTCAGAAAGTTTCACTCAAAGTTAGAAGATACGGTTGAGTCTCCAGAAATTTTCTTCCTTAAAAGGTCAGGTGCAGCCACACAATAATGGCCAGTAAATGCTTGATTAATTTAGTTTAACCATAGAGAACTGAACTAGGAAAGGGAACTTGCAGAGATCTTTAATGGGACAGAGTCAAGGCTATGCTAAATGTGGAATGGAAAACTGTGTCATTCTACATCAGTATTCCCAGTAGAATTCGAATTACCTCTCATTCTACATTTTAACTTCTTATATTTTCTACTTCTTAATTTCCTACTGTTGTAGTAATACGCAGCAGAAATTGCCGCGAGAGGAAAGCCACATTTTGGGGTCCCCCCAAGCTTGTACCCACAGAGCCAGGAATTTTGTGAATAACAGTGTGCTGTATGCTGATAAGCTTTGTGCCCACTGCAATGTTAAAAGGAGAATAAATTTCCTGTGAATTGCAACTGTAACTATTTGTGTGGCATAATGCCTCCAGCAGCCGTAATTATACTAATATAAGGTTAGAGGAAAAGGCCAACTCTTGGTCCTGCCAGCTCAAAGGAGTCTTTTTGCTGGCAACTACTTTAAATGTCTGGATACCTGCACAGTTAAAGTTTATCTCAAGGGATTCCTTGAACTAATGCCCTTTCTTCCTGGGACACCTATCTCACTTATCTATGTACTGCATAATTGCAAATTAATGAAACAGGAATTTTGGGGGGTGAAAAAGACAGGTTTTAGGAAATTTTAGAAATTAAGAGGACCCGGGAAGAAACACTGGCTGCAGAGCACAGAAGGCAGATTTCCTTAGCATAGGGGAGCTGAAAAGTTGCAACAGGTACATTTGCATAGAATGAGGGAGCTGGGAACAGCAGAAGGTCTATATTTACAAAATAAAGGGAAGGAAGCCCTTCATTCAGAAGGAGAAGATGACCCAAAGGGAATAGGAAAGCAATAAGAAAGGAGGGGAGGAAAAGCCTCACATGTCCCATGTGAGGTTCAACCTTTGAGCTCCGAAGTTACTGAGCTCTTCTGCCCCTAAACTTGGACTCTTATTGCAGTCTGAGTTTTACTTCCTCTCTGGGAAGTCCCAAAACAGAGGCAGATAAACTGCCCAGGAGCCACACAGTCAGTCAGTTCAAACAAACAGAGGCAGATAGGAAATAGTGACCAAGCAGAGGGGTATCAAGGCACTGGGATCTGCAGCCTTTATAAGGTTTCAGGGAAAAGGAACTCAGTGGGACTCTTTCCCCCTCCCCACGTGGGAGTCTACTTGTTCTTCAATAAATCTCCACCTTTGCTATTGAAAGGACAAAGAACTCTCCTCCATCTTGTCTTGTATGGCTGGGCCCTCAGCCTAAGCCCCCTCCCTTTTCTGAGAGTGACCACAAGAATACCAGTACTGTCCTAACTCCCCCAACCAGCACCTGAGTGGACCAGTGAAGCTCCAGGAATGCAGGTAAGGTCCTAATAAGGCTATAGTGGGGGACGGCTCAAGCCTCAGAATGTGTTGGTCACTTTCTGACCTTTGTGCTATAAGACCCTGCTGAAAAACACTGACCGGAGTGACCAATCTCTGTAACTCACATCACTTACCTAAGCCCACCCAAATGACCAGCCCTATATAACCTTTGTTCTCCCGGGGCTCTCTCTCTCTCGTTTCACCGCCGTGTCGGAAAGAGGCTGGGAGCCAAACCCAGGTTTGAATAAAGACTCTTTGCTTTTGCATTGGAAAAGGCTCCCTGGTGGTTGATTATTGGGGACCCCGAACTCTGGGCATAACATTTGGGGGCTCATCCGGGATCCCCAAAACCCACGAGGGACCTCGATCTGGAGAGAGTCTGACTGCAGTAAGTGTCTGTGTTGTCTGTTCTGTTCTTTGCGAACTCGCTTCTGAAATCTTAAGTGCCCTATACGGTCTAGGTGGACGCACTTGGAGGACCTCGGGCAGGGGGAGTCGGAGGATGCTCTTATCCTCCATCTGGAGGGGCGTAAAAACCCCTGATGAGGGGAGTGGGTTCCCCTCAAAACTCTGGGATGAGGCGGGTCGCTCCTGCTGGTCTGCTGGTTGGCGCACAGCCATCGTCCAGTTTTCAGTTTTGCTTCTGCGGGGTCGGAAGGCTGTTCTTGGGTGTCTTTGTTTGTTTGATTTCTGTGTCTTTCTGTCTACTTTTGTGGACTCACTGGACGGACGTTATGGGACAGACTCAGACTACTCCTTTAAGCATTATGGTTGATCATTTTAAAGAGGTTAAGGAAAGGGCTAACAACCTTAGTGTAGAAGTGAGGAAGGGCCGATGGCAAACTTTCTGCTCCAGCGAGTGGCCAGCTCTCAATGCCAGGTGGCTGCCGGAGGGGACTCTCGACCTCCCCACCATTCGCCGGGGCAGAGAAATCATTTCTCAGCCAAAGGGGGGCCATACTGATCAACTCCCTCACATTATTACTTGGCAGGACCTCATGGAGGACCCTCCCTCTTGGCTCAAGCCTTTCCTGGCTCCTCGCCCTCCGGAGCCGGAGCCCATTCTTACCTTGTAGGAAGCAGAAAAGAAGGAGGAGAAGGAAGCCACCCCGCTGTCAGCTCTGGCTCCCCTCAACCCGGTTTTGCAGGAGGGAACTGGAGAAGAGTTAATTTTTCCTCTCACATATCAACTCCCCAGGATGCCGGAGAGATTCAATCCTGCCCCGCTGTGGGAAGCTGATGCAGTTCCGGGAGCGGCTGGGGGTGGAGTTCCGGGAGCAGCCATGGTTCTGGTAGGAGGCCCGCCTCTCACCAGGCAAAAAGCTCAGTGGGAGCTGTCTGTCACAGCCCCTGACTCCACTATCAAGACCTTGCCCTTACGAGCTGCTGCCCCCCCCCTGATGTGAATGGCAATCAGCCCCATCACTACTGGCCTTTCGCCACTAGTGACCATTACAACTGGAAGGCACAGAACCCTAAGTTCTCCGAGAAGCCAGCGGGGCTTATTGACTTGTTAGACTCTGTTCTTTTCACCCACGAGCCCACATGGGATGATTGCCAGCAGCTCTTGCAGGTCCTGTTCACAACGGAGGAGAGAGAACGAATCCTCAATGAGGCCCAGAAGGTGGTTCCCGGCATGGACGGGAACCCAACCACCAACCAGTCCCAGATGTCTCTTTTCCCTTAACTAGGCTTGACTGTGACTTCAACACGGCAGAAGGTAAGGGGAGGCTTCGAGTCTACCGCCAGACTCTAATGGGGGGGTCTCCGCATGACTGCTAGAAAGCCTACCAATTTGACCAAGGTAGGGAACGTACAGCAGGAAAGGGACAAGTCTCTAGCTGCCTTTTTAGAACGGATCATGGAGGCATACTGCACTTATACCCCCATGGATCCAGAAGCCCCTGAGAATAAGGCGGCTGTAGTCATGAGTTTTATAAACCAGTCAGCTGCAGACATCAGAAAGAAACTGCAGAAAATAGATAGATTAGGGGAAAAGAGTCTTCGGGACTTGCTGGAAGTAGCCGAGAATGTGTATAATAACCGGGAGTCCCCTGAGGATAGGCAGGCCCACGCCATGGTGGTTGCCAATGACAAGCAGATCTGAAACCTGGCCAAGATTCTGCTAGCCACCACCACAGAGTCCCCTGAGGAGCAGACCCCCCGCTTTCGCCAGCTTGCCGATGATCAAGAAGGAGGTAAGGGGGCCGCCTTGGGCCGGAAAAAGAAGCTGCAATGGAACCAGTGTGCTTATTGCAAAGAGACAGGACACTGGGTCCGAGAATGCCCAAAGAAGGCTGGTAAAAAGGAAAACAAGAAGGACCAGGTGGAGGTCTTGGAGCTGGAAGGACTGAGTGATTAGGGGAGTTGGGGTTCGGACCCCCTCCCCGAGCCCAGGGTAACTCTTAGAGTGGAGGGGACCCCTGTTGACTTCCTTGTTGACAATGGAGCACAACATTTGGTCCTCCACACACCTCAAGGGAAGCTAGCCAACAAAAAGTCCTGGGTGCAAGGAGCAACCGGCATGAGCCAGTATTCATGGACTACCCGAAGAACAGTAGATCTAGGAACGGGCCGCGTATCCCATTCCTTCATGGTAATACCAGAATGCCCCTACCCCCTATTAGGACGGGACTTGCTAACCAAGATTGGAGCCCAAATAACTTTCAAACAAGGGGGACCCCAGGTCACCGATGGTAAAGGCCACCCCATCCAGGTTCTGACTCTGAGACTGGAGGATGAATATTGCCTCAACCAGGGGGTGCCCCCAGTAGAGAACAATATGGACAGATGGCTACAAGAATTCCCCACAGCCTGTGCAGAGACGAGGGGAGTAGTACTGGCTGCTCACAGGGCCCCAACCCTGGTAGAGCTAAAACCAGGAGAAGGCCCGATAAGAGTCAAACAGTACCCTATGTCCCAGGAGGCCTGGAAGGGAATACAGCCTCACATCCCGAGACTGCGAAGCCTAGGGGTACTGTTTCCATGACAATCTGCCTGGAACACCCCCCTCCTGCCAGTCAGAAAGCCCCACATAAATGACTATCGACCAGTCCAGGACCTCCGGGAAGTAAATAAAAGAGTCATGGATATACACCCAACCAATCCTAACCCATATACTCTCCTAAGCTCTTTGGCACCCTCTAGAGTCTGGTATACTGTATTAGACTTGAAGGATGCCTTTTTTCAGCCTGCTGCTAGTGCTCAAAGCCAACCCGTTTGCCTTCCAATGGCACAACCCAGAGGAAGGCTACAGTGGACAATTAACCTGGACGTGATTGCCCCAAGGGTTCAAGAATTCGCCTACCATCTTCGACGAGGCACTACACGAGGACCTCAGTGAGTACAGGAGAGAGCACCCCAGTCTCACCCTCCTCCAGTATGTAGATGACATCTTGATTGCTGCTGACACTGCCAAGGACTGTGAGCAGGGAACCAGAGATCTGTTGGCCACCTTGGGGACTTTAGGGTACCTGGCCTCCGCGAAGAAAGCTCAAATATGCAGAGAGAGGGTGAGTTACCTGGGATACATCCTGGAGGGCAGACAGCAGCGGTAGTCTGACGCTAGAAAGGAGACAGTCCTGAAAATCCCTATCCCCACCTCCCGGAAGGAAGTAAGGGAATTCCTAGGATTGGCTGGCTACTGCTGCCTCTGGATACCAAGTTCTGCTGAGATCGCCAGGCCCCTATATGAAGCTACTCAGGAGGGGAAGGCATTTGAATGGACTGAAACAGAAGAAACTGCCTTTAATCAGATTAAGAAAGCCCTTTCAGCTGCTCCAGCCCTGGGGCTGCCAGACATTACAAAGCCCTTTCACCTCTTTGTATACGAATGCAAGGGAATAGCAAAAGGGGTCTTAACTCAGGCTTTCGGCCCCTGGAGCCGCCCAGTAGCGTACTTATCTAAAAAGCTAGATCCAGTAGCCACCGGCTGGCTGCCGTGCCTAAGAATCATTGCGGCAACCACACTCTTAGTCAAGGATGCGGACAAATTTGACCCTGGGACAGGGAATCTGGATTATGACACCGCATACCATTGAGGGGGTCCTAAAACAGCCTCCTGATAGATGGATGAGCAATGCACGTATGACCCACTATCAAAGCTTGCTGCTCAACCCTCCTAGAGTAGGGTTCCATCCCAGTATGGCCCTCAACCCCGCTAACCTGTTGCCTGACCCCAACCTAGATGCCCCACTACATGACTGTGCGGGAATCCTAGAACAGGTACATGGACTTCGGAAGGACTTGACCGATCAGCCCCTCCCTGATGCAGAGGCCACCTGGTTCACGGATGGAAGCAGCTTCGTGTGGGATGGGTGCAGGTACGTGGGTGCAGCAGTGGTCACCGACACGGACACCGTGTGGGCGGAAGCTCTGCCCCCTGGGACATCAGCTCAGTGAGCAGAACTCATTGCACTCACTAAGGCACTGACACTGGGAGCTGGGAAACGGCTTAACAGTTACACAGACAGCCGTTATACATTTGCTACAGCTCATGTTCACGGGGCGATCTACCAGGAGAGAAGGCTGTTGATAGCAGAGGGACAGACAATAAAGTATAAGCAGGAAATTCTCGACCTGCTTGCGGCCTTATGGCTCCCTGCTAAGCTAGCCATTATCCACTGCCAAGGGCACCAGAAGGCAGATGACCCAGTGGCAAGAGGTAACCAAAAGGCTGATCAGGCAGCCAAGGCAGCGGCCTTCACCTCAGTCCCCACCATGGCCTTATAACTACCAGACTCTTGGGACCCAGTTTTATCAGACCAGCCTGGGTACTCTCAGGAAGAGCTGCAGCGGATCAGGAAGCCTCCCCATGTGCAGGAGATAAAAGGATGGTGGTACACACCAAACGGAACTCATACTACCGGACTGGCTTGGGGTCACAGTGTTAGAAGGCATGCACTGGTCCTCCCACTTGGGAGCCCGGGAATTAAAGGACTTAATTTAGCATGCTAGAATTAAGATTCACCAACAAGACTCCAAAATAAATCAAATTGTGACCTCCTGCAAGACCTGCCAACTCACAAATGCGAGAGCCGAGTCAGGCCAACGAGGAACCAGGCTCAGAGGCACCAAACCAGGAGAACAATGGGAGGTCAACTTCACTGAAGTCAAACCAGGGAAGTATGGTTATAAATATCTTTTAGTGTTCATAGACACCTTCTCTGGCTGGGTAGAGGCGTACCCAACCAAGCATGAAACAGCCCAGATGGTGGCCAAGAAACTACTGGAAGACATCTTACCCAGGTATGGTTTTCCTGCTATGATAGGATCCGACAACGGACCAGCCTTTATCTCATCGGTAACACAGGCAATAGCCAAGGTCATAGGGGCAGATTGGAAATTACATTGTGCTTATAGGCCCCAGAGTTCAGGGCAAGTAGAAAGAATGAATAGAACTCTAAGAGAGACCCTTACCAAATTAACCATGGAGACTGGCGGGGACTGGGTGGCTCTCCTTCCATATGCCCTTTACCAGGTGAGGAACTCTCCTTACACCCTGGGTCTTACCCCTTACGAGATCATGTTTGGCAGATCCCCTCCCCCCCCATCATTCCTAACCTCAAAGCTGAGCTTCTTGCTGAGTTTGAAAATCAGGAGATATCCTTTCTCTTAAGAGGACTGCAGAGGGCGCATGAGGACATTTGGCCATGCCTCCACACTGTCTACGAGGCTGGCCCAACCCCTACACCTCATCAATACAAGCCAGGAGACTGGGTGTTCAAGAGACACTGCCGGGAGACCCTTGAGCCATGTTGGAAGGGCCCCTACGTCGTCGTGCTGACTACACCCACCACTCTCAAGGTAGATGGCGTTGCGACTTGGATCCACCACACCCACGCTCGCCCAGCCGACCCCTCTGCAATCTGGGAGGACTTCGTGGCGCAATGGAACATTGAGCACAATCAGCGCAACCCGCTCAAGCTCAAGCTATGGCGCGCTCGACCTCCCTGATGCTGGTAACCTTGCTCATGATCACTCCTGCCACCGGGAGCCCACACACTCCCTATAATGTTACCTGGCAAATTATAGACACCAAATCAGGGGTGGTTCTCTGTCAGGCTTCTCAAATCCATCCCAAAGATACTTGGTTCCCCGAGTTGTGGGTTGACCTCCTGACTCTCCTTCCCAAACTAACAACCTATGTAGCCTGTAAATCTGCTAAGATAGGCAACCTACCTACTGACTCAAAACCATAAAGGACACTCAATTTCTACGTTTGCCCTGAGCCCTCGCGAACTCGGCCCTCGACCTTGTGGAGGCACTGGAGACTATTTCTGTGCTTCCTGGTCATGTGTCTCAACTTGACACATTTGGTGAGAGGCCCCAAAGAAGGGTGACCTGATTACCGTTGGACGACCAGCTGCTCCACCTTGTCCTTGTTTTGGCCGGGTCTACTGCAACCCCGTGCACATTTCCTTCACGGAAGAGGGGAGAAAGGCTACCGGATGGGACACCAGGAAGACTTGGGGACTCCGAATCTATCAGTGCAGAGAATTTGGAATGGTGTACGCTACTGATTACCCTGCAATGTTATTCACCCTCCGGGTCCAAAACACTCCCCTCCACCATCACACCCCTTTGGGAGTAGGGCCCAACCAAATACTGGCTCCCAGACCTCGGCCTACCACGCCCCGAGTGCCCACGCCCAAAGGAACCTGGACCCAGCATCACAGCCCCTCACCCCACTTACACCTATGACGGGAACCAGGCCCTGGGACATACCTTACCATCTGAGGTAGACCCCCTTTGGAACATGGTCATTGGAGCGTATTATGTGTTGAACACCTCGAGGCCTGACCTAACCAAGTCTTGTTGGCTCTGTCTAGATGTCAGGCCACCATATTATGAGGGCATCGCGATGAAAGGCAATTATACAACAGCCTCGACTGCCAGTTCCTGCAGGTGGCAGCAAACTGCTGCAAGGCTAACCCTCCAGGTGGTAATAGGGCAAGAAACTTACATAGGCAACGTACCCTCTGAACAGTCACATCACTGTAACAAAACTCTGGCTACCCCTGGGGTGGCAGCATACCTCTTACCCCCTGAGAATGCATGGTGGGCCTGTTCCAGTGGCCTCGCTCCTTGCATCCACTCCTCAGTCCTTAAATCCCAAAAGGAGGGCTTCTGCATGCTTGTGCAGTTAATCCCCAAGTTAATATACCACTCAGAAGGAGAAGTACTTAACAAATTAGACACCATTTACCCCCAAAGTAAAAAGGAGCCAGCTACTACCTTAACTATGGCAGCCCTCTTGGGGCTAGGACTAGCAGGAGCAGGAACTGGAATATCCTCGCTTGTCATACAAGACAAAAACTATGGAGCCCTAAAAGCAGCCATTGACTTAGACATAGAAAGAATTGAAAAATCCATCACCCACCTGCAAGAATCCCTCACTTCCTTGTCTGAAGTGGTGCTCCAAAACAGAAGGGGATTGGACTTACTATTCATGCAGCAGGGGGGTTTATGTGCAGCCTTAGGGGAGGAATGTTGCTTTTATGTTGACCATTCAGGAGTTGTTAAAGAATCCATGGCCCTCATTAGGGAAGGACTACCGAAGTGAAAGCTAGAGAGAGAGCAATCTCAGTCTTGGTATGAATCATTGTTTAACTGGTCCCCATGGTTAACTACTCTTATTTCCGCCCTCGTCGGACCCCTTGTGATCCTCCTAATGTTGCTAACTTTCGGCGCTTGTATTATTAACAAACTAGTCCAATTTGTCAAGGAACGCATAGGAGTAGTTCAATTAATGGTCTTACAAGCCCAATACTGGCCTCGAGCATTGGAAAATGAGGTAGAAATGTGGTCCGTCTCATGATTGAGCCGTGAGTTCCAAGACAAGGGGGGAATGAAAGGACAAAGAACTCTCCTCCATCTTGTCTTGTAGGGCTGGGCCCTCAGCCTAAGCCCCCTCCCTTTTCTGAGAGTGACCACAAGAATACCAGTACTGTCCTAACTCCCCCAACCAGCACCTGAGTGGAACAATGAAGCTCGAGGAATGCAGTTAAGGTCCTAATAGGCTATAGTGGGGAAAGGCTCAAGCCTCAGAATGTGCTGGTCACTTCCTGACCTTTGTGCTATAAGACCCTGCTGAAAAACACTGACCAGAGTGACCAAACTCTGTAACTCACATCACTTACCTGAGCCCACTCAAATGACTAGCCCTATATAACCTTTGTTCTCCCAGGGTGCTCTCTCTCTCTCTCTCTCTCTCTCTCTCTCTCTCTCTCTCTCCCCCCCTCACTGCTGAGTCAGAAAGAGGCTGGGAGCCAAACCTGGGTTTGAATAAAGATTCTTTGCTTTTGCAGCGGAGAAGGCTCACTGGTGGTTGATTATTGGGGACCCCGACCTCTGGGCATAACACGACACCACCTTCTATCCGTGGACTGATTCTACAACTCCTGCAGACAAAGAATCAGGGGTCCCATCCAAAAATTCCAGTCAGTCAGTCCTAGCAAACAGAGGCAGATAGGAAATAGTGACCAAGCAGAGGGGTATAAAGGCACCGGGATCTGCGTCCTTTATAAGGTTGCAGGGAAAAGGAACTCAGTGGGACTCTTTCCCCCTCCCCACGTGGGAGTCTACTTGTTCTTCAATAAATCTCCACCTTTGCTATACCACCTTCAGTCCGTGGATTCATTCTTCAACTCCTGCAGACAAAGAATCAGGGGTCCCATCCCAAAATTCCATATCACTAAGATGTAAACCTCCATTTCTCTGGAAACAGCAAAAGGTCTATATTTACAAAATGAAGGGAAGGAAGCCCTTCTTTCAGAAGGAGAAGAAGAAAGCCCAAAGGGAATAGGAAAGCAATAAGGAAGGAGGGGAGGAAAAGCCTCACAGGTCCCATGTGAGGTTCAACCTTTGAGCTCAGAAGTTACTGAGCCCTTCTGCCCCTAAACTTGGACTCTTATTGCAGTCTGAGTTTTACTTACTCTCTGGGAAGTCCCAAAACAGAGGCAGATAAACTGCCTAGGAGCTCCACAGTCAGTCAGTCCAAGCAAACAGAGGCAGATAGGAAATAGTGACCAAGCAGAGGGGTATCAAGGCACTGGGATCTGCAGCCTTTATAAGGTTGCAGGGAAAAGGAACTCAGTGGGACTCTTTCCCCCTCCCTACGTGGGGGTTGAAAGAAGGAGGGCTAAGCCCTCCATCTTACTCTGGAGACACTGACTTACGCCCAGCCAATCCGCAGGGCCCACAGCCATCTCTCCTCCCCTTACCCCCTTACTCCAACCCCCCTATTAAACCCCTCTTCCCCTGGGGTTCAGGTGCTCTCTTGGCCATTTGCTTGCCGCTGCTTCGGCAAATGTGGCTGATGGAAGGGGGGGGGGGGGGCACAAACTAGTTTGAATAAAGACTCTCTGCTTTTGCATTGGGCTCAGCTGGCTCCCTGATGGTCTATTGGGGATCTTGAAATCTGGGCATAACAGGAGTCTACTTGTTCTTCAATAAATCTCCACCTTTGCTATTCCACCTTCTGTCCATGGATTCATTCTTCAATTCCTGCAGACACAGAATCAGGGGTCCCATCCAAAAATTCCAGTTCACTAAGATGTAAACCTCCATTTCTCTGGAAACAGCAAAAGGTCTATATTTACAAAATAAAGGGAAGGTAGCCCTTCATTCAGAAGGAGAAGAAGAAAGCCCAAAGGGAATAGGAAAGCAATAAGGAAGGAGGGGAGGAAAAGCCTCACATGTCCCATGTGAGGTTCAACCTTTGAGCTCATTTTCATTCAATTCAGATATTGTTTTCTGAATTAACCTATTTTTGCCATTCTCTTTTCTGGCTCTTTATATTACAGAAAGTTAATAAATACCATCAAACTCTTTTTCCAGGGGTTTCCATTTACACTAAATGATATTAGGATTTCATTTAAGCAAACACTACTTACCTATCTATACCTTGTCACTGGATGTTACTTACTTACCCAAGGCCTCTTTTCCTCTAGCCTCAGAAGACAGATCACGCCCTGACTGGTTTGCCTTAGTGGATAGGGCATTGTCCTCAGGACTGAAGGGTCCCTGGTTCGATTCTGGTCAAGGGCAAAAAAAAAAAAAAAAAAAAAAAAAAGAGAGAGAGAGAGAGAGAGATCACGCTCCTATATACTCTGAAAGCTACTCCCAGAACATTTAGTGACAGACTGTACTAACAGGTCTACTTCCTTTGGCAATCCAGCCCGTCCAAACATTTAATTGTCATGTTTAGTTGGAATAAATATTGATTTTTAAACATCAGTTTCCCAGATTATTTCAATATTTCCTCCTTAACACTTTTTTTGAGAAAACTCATTGATGACACACTTCAGAGCTGCTTGTCACTCTTGGATTCTTTTACACATATAAGGGACCTTGCCAATGTATTTGGAAAGAACTGTTCACATTAACATAACATAAAATTTGTTCACAGTTTGAATTTATTTTCTAAAATCACACTTAGAACTCCTTTATTTTTAAAAGAAAATTCTGTATATGTACAGTAATAGTGCCACAACTCCACAAAATATGCCTTAAAGTGTTATTTAAAACATTGGTTGGTTGAAACGGTTTTAAAATTGGTTCAAGATTTCTGATTCCAGTGAAGATGAAATAACGCTAACTATATTTACTTTATCTATATGTCTTATCACTAGAGATAAGAAAATATTGAGATAAAATCTAAAATCGACACTGATTATTCTCTGAATAATGTTTCCATCCAAACTGCATAAGTATAGTCTGGAAAAAAGGTAAGATGTAAAAAGCAGTATGAAATAAATTATGATAAACCCAATATAATGAGTGGGAGAGACAAAGGGATGAACATAGGCAGAGACTTGGAGACTCCCTGAATTGAGGGGAAAGAATTGAGGGCCTAGTTGACCAAGGCATTGATAGAAGAGAAGAGAGATGCACAAAGAAATGACTCCAAAGCTCTGCAAAGGGACCACCCTGACTCCTCCAGCAAGTGTTGAATAGCACATGCATGTGAAAAAACTACCTCAGCATGAAAACTAGCTGAAAATAATAAAAAAAGACAAATACCTTGATGATTATACCTAAATAAATGGATGTTTATAGATTAGAATACTCAATTTGTTAGAACATCAAATCTCTCCAAATTGATCTACAGATTCAACATATCAATTGAATTCCCAGCATACTTTTATGTTGTTGAAATTGACATTACTCTAAAATTCACATGAAAATTCAAGACTTTGAATAACCAAAACAAAAAGAAGAACGAAGAACAAAGGAGAGAGCATTATTATTGCAACTAAATATTTGGGTAAGTAAGTAACATCCAGTGACAAGATTTATTATAAAGATACAGTAGTAAAGACAGTGTGGCAGTTAAACTTACCTAAGCACATATAAACAAGTGACTGTCATCAAAGGTAAAAAGACAGTAGATAGATAAATATGGATATCCATATAAAAATAAAAGCTGTGATCTATACCTTGAACTGTATACAAATTTAATTACATTTATAGACCCAAATGTCAAATCAGAAATTGTAGGTATAAAGAAAACATAGACAAAATTGGAGAACATTCACCCTGAATTAACAAATTAGACACAGCTAAGGAGACAATTTTCAATAAGGAAGGGCCGAGGACACCTGGAGAATGCCGCTTGCCAGACATAACCCACATGGAACCACCACCATGCCCTGGCATTGAGTGGCACAGTGCCTCTCAGCAGGCTCCCAGATGTCTGCAGGGAGTGCTGGCCAGAGTGATCTCCTGCACCAGGCCTCCTCATCAGCCTGGCGGGACCCAGCATCCTAGGATCTGTCTCCAGTATCCCTCATTGAGTGCAAGCCAGGGGGAACCCTGTGCCCCACCCCTGCCCTGGGCCCAAGAACCATACTGCTACCCTGACCTGGAGCCACCCCATATATGCTCCACCCTAAACCCCAGGACCTGATGCCCGGGAGACCCGGAGCAACCCAGAGTATGTCCTACACTGGGCTACAGGAGAGCACAGACTGTGCAACCCAGAGCAACTGGCACCTGCTCCACCCTAGCCCCTGAAACAGCCCTGTTGGGGTGACCCAGAACAACCCAGTGCATGACCCACTCTGGGCCACAGGCCAGCACAGACTGTTCAACACAAAGCAACCCAGTGAGCACCTCACTCCGGACCACAGGAAAGCACAGACTGTGTGACCCAGAGAAACTTGCCCTCGGTCCACACTGGGGAAGGGCAAACTGGAGCAACCCAGCATGTGCCTCAATCTGGGCTACAAGAAAACCAGGACTCTGAGACTCAGAGCAACCTGTGACCACTCCATCTGAGCCAAGGGACTGGCTGCTGGGCCAACCTGGAGTAACCCAGCATGTGGCCCATCCCCAGCCACAGTAGAGCTCTGATGCTGCAAGCCAGAGCAACCCGCACCCCCTTAACCCTGGTCTCTGAGACGGTCCTGAGTGGCTACCTAGAGCAACCCAGCATGCGACCCACTCCGGGCAACAAGAAAGTGCTGCAGTTGCAGCCTGGAGAAAACCAGTGTGCCAAGCCAGGGGCCAAGGGACTGTGCAGCAACTGCGCTGCCAGAGGAACCTAGGGCACCACCTGGCCATGGGTTCTGGGGCTTCACAGAACATTGCATGCCAGAGGGCTCCGGGTCCTCACAGGGAGTCACACATTAAAGGAACTGTGCATGCTTTCCCACCACCCCGAGGATCTGAAGCAGACAACTGAGGGACCAGGCAACTGAGGGAAAAGGGGATACAACTCAGAGCAAAGAAAATAAAGGTGTGAAACTCAAGGTAGACCAAGCCTCTGGGACCATGATTTCTGAACCATTGCCTTGATAGGGTCTTCAACCTCTCAAACCACAAGCAGAGTGCCCAGGGCCAGAAAGAGACAGCAAAAATAGGGAGACAAAGAAACAAAACCCCAAGGAAAGAGAAGGAAGAATCAACAGAAAAGGAAGGAAATAAAACAGAGGCATGCAATATGTCAGAAAAATAATTCAGAGTAAGGGTCATACAGTTCCCAACTGGGTGGATGAGAAAGTCAATAACTTATCTATAAGAATAAAAGTGTAATATGCTAAATAGACGAGACAGCTGAATGACCTTCTGGACATCCTTCTGGATGACCTTCTGGACAAAGCCAGGGCTGTGAGGGGCCAGGCAAGCCAGAGAGGCTGCGTACGCCGAGACTCCTGCACGAATTTCATTCATATGGCTTCTAATGTAAGAATAAAGAGGAAATGAAGAATGACATAGTGACAATAAAAAAAAATAATGGAAGTTTTCAACAGTAGACTAGAGGAAGCAAAGGAACGAAATATAGTGGGGCCTTGACTTACGAGTGTCCCGACTAATGAGTTTTTTCGAGATATGAGCCGTCTCTCGGCCGATTTTTTGCTTTGAGTTGTGGGCTAAAATTTGGGTTACGTACGAGCCAGCTTCAGATACCCCACCGCTAGTTGGCGCAGTGACCGTCACAGTGATTTGACATACTAGTAATTTGAGTTATGAGCTCCGTCACGGAACCAATTAGTAGTTAGTTAGAAGACAGGGCAGAAAAACACCAAATCTAAACAGAAATTGGAGAAAAAATTAAAAAGCAGGAGGAAAGTTTAAGGGAGCTTTGGGACAAGAAGAAATGAAGTAACATATGTATAATAGGGATGCCAGAAAGACAAGAAGAGAAACAAGAATTAGAAAACCTACTTGAAGAAATAATGACAGAAAATTTCCCTGATTTGGGGAACAAAAATCTCACACAAGCAGAGAGAGTCCCAAACATGATGAACCCAAAAAGGCCCACACTAAGTCACTTCGTAAATATAATATTAAATGTTAATGACAAAGAGAGAATCTTAAAAACTGCAAGAGAGAGACAGAGAGTTACCTACAAGGGATCTCTCATTAGATTATCAAATGATTTCTCAACAGAAAAAGATCAGGCCAGAAGGGAAGAGAATGAAGTAGACAAGGTGATACAAAACAAAGGTCTGAATACAAGGATACTTGCCCTAACCAGCTTAGCTCAGTGGATAGAGTGTTGGTTGGCCTGCAGACTCAAGGGTCCCAGGTTGGATTCCGGTCAACAGCATGTACCTTGGTTGTGGGCACATCCCCAGTGGGGAGTGTGCAGGAGGCAGCTGATCAGTGTTTCTCTCATTGATATTTCTAACTCTCTATCTCTCTCCCTTCCTCTCTGTAAAAAATCAATAAAATATATTAAAAAAAGAATACTCTATCCAGCAAGGCTATCATTCAATATTGAAGGGAAAATCAGGAGCTTCATAGACAAAAAAGGCAAAGAGAGTTTATCACTACCAAGCCAGCAATGCCAGAAATGCTAAAGGGACTGTTGTAAAAAGAAGAAATAGAAAGGGAAGAAGGAACACAGGCATAAAGAATAAAAATGGCTACAAACAAGTATCTATCAATAATACGCTTAAATGTAAATGGATTAAATGTGCCAATCAAAAGACATTGGGTGGCTGAATGGATAAAAAAACATGACCCATATGTATGCTGTCTACAAGAGACTTACCTCAGAGCAAGGGACTCACACAGACTGAAAGTGAAGGGATGAAAAAAATATTTTTAGGCAAATGGAAATGAAAAAAAAACTGGGGTAGCAATACTTGTATATTACAAAATAGATCTCAAACTGAAGGCCATAACAAGAGATAAGGAAGGCCACTTCATAATACTAAAAAAATGGATACAATAAAAGGATATTACTCTGGTAAACATATATGAACGTTTACAGGAGCATCCAAGTACATAAATAAATTCTGGAAGATATCAAAGGAGAGATCAACAGCAATAAAATCATAGTAGGAGACTTGAATACCACATTGATATCACTTGATAAATCCCCTATAGATAAAATCAACAAAAAAACCCCAGCAATCCTAAATGATTCACTAGATCACATGGAATTAATTGATATCTTCAGAACATTTCACCCCACAAGTACGAAATATACATTCTTCTAAAGTGCACATGGGACATTTTCAAAGAGAGACCACATATTGGGACACTGGCAAAGTCTCTTCAAATTCAAGAAGATTGAACTCATATCAAGATCTTCTCAGATCAGAATGGCATAATATTAGAAATCAACTACAATAAAAAAATATCAAACACTTGCAGATTAAATACCATGTAATTAAACCATGATTGGGTTACCAAAGTGATCGAAGAAGAAATACAAAACATCCTGGAAACAAATGACAATGAAAACACAACAATCCAAAATCTATGGGAAACTGTGAAAGTAGTTCTGAGAGGGAAGCTCATAGCATTACAGGCCTATCTCAAAAAGCATGCAAAACTGCTAATAAATTATCTAAATATACAACTAAAAGTATTAGAAAGAGAGCAACAAAAAAGCCCAGAGCAAAAAGAATAAAGGAAATAATAAAGATCAGAGCAGAAATAAATGACGTGGAGACCAAAAATATAATAAAAAAGAATGATAGAACCAAGAGATGGTTCTTTGAAAGGATAAACAAGATTGATGAACCTTTAGCCAAACTCATCAAGAAGCAAAGAGGGAGGAACCAAATTAACAAAATCAGAAAACAAAGAGGCAAAGTAACAAGAGACCTCCAGACATACAAAATACTTGTAAAAAATACTATGAACAACTCTATTCGAATAAACTGGAAAACCTAGTAAGAATGTACATATTCCTAAAAAAATGCAGTCTTCCAAAACTCAATCAGGAAGAATTAAAATATCTGAAAAGGCTGATAACTATGAGGGAAATTGAAGAAGTAATCACAAAACTTCTAGCAAACAAACCTCTGGTCTGGACAGCTTCACAGGGGAATTTTACCAAACATTCAAAGAAGAAATAAAACCTACCCTCCTCACACTATTCCAAAAAATGCAAGAGAAAGGAACACTTCTAAGCTCTTTCTATGAAACCAAAATGACCCTAATCCCAAAACCAGATAAAGACACTACAAAGAAAGAGCATTGCAAGCCAGTATGCTGATGGACATCTACACTAATAAAAGAGAAAAATGGTAATTGGCGTACGGCGCTACCCTTTTCATTGGCTAATCAGGGCTATATGCAAATTAACTGCCAACTAAGATTGGCAGTTAATTGCCAACAAGATGGCGGTTAATTTGCATATGTAGGCACAATGCAGGGAGGCGAAAGGGAAAGCAGGAAGAAGCCCCCTGCCACTGACAGTGATCGGAAACCCAGGGGGGAGCTAAGAGCTGGGTGGCAGGGCAAAGGCGGCTCTGGGGCCGCCTTTGCCCTGCCCCCCAGCCATGATCGGAGAATCACGTGCCTTTTCCGCCCTGGCCAGTGATAGCAGGAAGTAGGGGTGGAGCCAGCGATGGGAGCTGGGCACGGTCGAAGCTGGCAGTCCCAGGAACTAGGTGTCCGTTGCCTGGGCCTAAAGCAAAGCCCACAATCGCGGGGCCACTGCAGCTGCGTGTCCCCACTGCCCGGGGTGGACACCTCAGCCAGAGACGCCCTGCAGGGGCACGGGCAGAGCCTGCGCGATCGTGGCACTGCAGCTGCAGGTCCCCGCTGCCCGGGCCGGAGGCCTAGGCCAGAGGCGTTAGGCCTGGGCAGGGGCAGAGCCAGCAATCGGAGGGGTCTGGGGGTCCCCTGCCCAGGTCTGACGCCTGGGCCAGAGGCATCAGGCCTGGGCTGGGGGCAGAACCAGTGATGGGGGGAAATGAGGGTCCCCTGCCCAGGCCTGACGCTTCTGTCATAGGCGTCAGGCCTGGGCAAGGGGCCGATGCTACAATTGGAGGGTGATGGGGTCAACGCCTGAGGGCTCCCAGTATGTGAGAGGGGGAAGGCTGGGCTGAGGGACACTCCCCCCCCCCCCAGTGCACGAATTTCGTGCACCGGGCCCCTAGTAGATTATAAAATACTCAATAAAATTCGAGCAAATTGGATCCAGCAGTATATTTAAAAGATGATTTAGCATGACCAAGTAGGGTTTATTCTGGTGATTCAAGGCTGGTATCATATTTGCAAATCAATAAACATGACACATCACCTAAACTAATTGAGAGACAAAAATAACATAATCATATCAATAGATGCAGAAAAAGCATTTGACAAAATTCAACACCCATTTTTTGATAAAAACACTTGGCACACTGGGGCTAGAGGAATCTTACCTCAAATTAATAAAAGCCATATATGACAAATCTACAGTGAACATACTCAATGGAGCAAAACAAAACAATTTCACCTAAGAACAGGAAACAGACAGGAATATCACCACTCTTATTTAATATTAGAGGCCCAGTGTGTGCACTTGTAGGGTCCCTAGCAGCTTCTGGCTGCTGGCCAGGCACTCCCTGCCTTCCCCCAGCCACCTGCCAGCAATAGGGACTCCCTCCCTCCCCCAGGAAGAACTAGAAGAAATCTGGTGGAGGGGACAATTTGCATGCTATGCTTTTATTATATAGGACTAGAAGTCTGGTGCACAAAATTTGTTCATGGGAGGGTACTTCATGCCAGCCTTCACCCTAATCCGGGACCCCACAGGATTGAGCCTAAACTGGCAGTCAGACATCCCTCTCGCAATCCAGGGAAGCTGGCTCCCAATCACTCACTTGCCTGCCTGCTTTATCGCCCCTAACCACTTCTGCCTTCTGGCCTGATGCTCCTAACTTCTCTCCTGCTGGCCTGATTGCCCCTAACCACTTCTGCCTGCTGACCTGATTGCCCCTAACTGCCTCTGTCTGACAGCCTGATTGCTCACTAACTGCTCCCCTACTGGCCTGACTGCCCCTAACTGCCCTCCCCTGCTGGCCTGATCGCCCCCTGACTTCATCCCCTGCTGGCCTGATCGCCCCTAAGTGCTACCCCCTGCTGGCCTGATTGCCCCTAATTGCTCCCCCCTGCCAGCCTGATCACCCACTAACTGCTCCCCACTGCTGTCCTGATTGCCCCTAACTGCCTCTGCTTGGCACCTGCCACCATGGCTTTGCCTGGAAGGACCTTTGGAAGATGTCCAGTCTAATAAGCATATTACTCTTTTATTAGTATAGATAAGTCTGGAAGTACTAGCCATAGAGAAGAAGAAAACAAAAGGTATCCAAATTGCAAATGAGAAAGTAAAACTCAAATTATTCACAGATGACATGATATTGTGCATAGAAAACCCTAAAGACACCATGGAAAAAAAACTACTAGATTTAATAAATGAATTCAAAAATGTAGCAGGATACAAAATTAACACCCAGAAATCTATGGCATTTTTATACAACCATAATGAAGTCTCAGAAAAGAAACTAATAAACAATCCCATTTACTGTTGACATACCAACAAAAAATAAGATACTCACGAATAAGATTAACCAAGGAGATAAAAGAACTCTACATGGAAAACTACAGGACTTTGAAAAAAAAGAGAAGGAGGGAGACATAAACAAGTGGAAGAATATACTGTGTTTGAATGTTTAATGGAACCTTGATGACAGAAAAAATGGCGGCTGAATGTGCCCTGCCTGTGCTTTGGCCTGGAGGAGATAGAATTGAATAACATCCACCTGGAATTGGCAAATTAGACACAGCTGTCGAGACAATTCACATCTGGAAGGGCAGAGGACGCCTGGAGATCAGTAGGATAGGATCTGTGCTGGAAAGAGAAGTGCGACTACTAGGCTGAGAGGGTCAAAAGGAAGCTGCACTGCACCAAGTCTGCAACTCTTGGGAACAGACATAACATCTGACTGTGGACAGGAATTCCACAGGGCTGCTCATGGCTGGGGAATCTAGATCTAAGTTCATAGCTGCAAGGGGCTGTGCCCTCAAAGGCAGTCTGATGTGGTGCCGGTGCCAGGGACAAAGTAACTTGCAGGTATGTGGTTGTTTGCCTCTGTTTTGTCTTTGCTTTAATTCGCTAAACTCAGTTCATAGGACCTTTCAATTATAAACACTCACCCGAGGCTGTAGTCCAGGTAGAGGTGCAGATTTGGGGAGTCTAGGGAGAGGCGTTGGAGGACAGCAGGACAGGGAGAGGTGACCAGGAATCTGGCACTGAGACCTTCCTGACCCTCCAAACTTAAGCAGCCATTATTCTCCTGAAGGGCCAGCCCCTCCCAGCAGCCTCAAGGCAGCTAATATAGCCACACCTGCCTACATGGGAGCTTTACAAAGGAAACAAGGACTCTGAAAAGCCCCAAAGAGCTCACAGGGACTGGGGTGAAGGGGGCCTTTCAGTCCTGGAAAGCAGTACAATACCACCTCCATCTAAAGCCCTGTCAGAAACAGAAATTGGAGTGATTAAGATTGACAGTAGGCAGACAGGCAAAGCGAGCAGATTGACCCTGAATGCTTGCAGGCAAAGCTGTGGAGATAGACACAAACAGAGGAGCAGTGGATCCCTTGGAACTTCAACACAGTGCTGACTATTTAACAGGAAACTAAGAAGTAGAAGAGAGAACAGAAGAGTGGTGCCTTAAACCAATCACCTTAGGGCAGTGGTCAGCAAACTGTGGCTCGAGAGCCACATGCGGCTCCTTGAGTGTGGCTCTTCCACAAAATACCACGTGCGGGTGCGCACATACAGTGTGATTGAAACTTCGTGGCTCATGTGCAGAAGTCAGTTTTCAGCCGGGGCGAGTCTATTTTGAAGAAGTCCTCCAAAGAAGTCCTTCGGAAGTGGGGGTTGTTGGTTGGTCTGGTGACGGGAGAGGCAGTGCAGGCAGATGCGGGATAGACAGCGCGGGGGTGGGGGGGGGGTGGGGAGGGGGGGTGGGGGGGTGGGGGGGGGAGGCGCGTGCAATTCATGCATGAGATGCATGAGTTGAGTGTGCCAGTCCAGATGAGTGTGGATGGGAGAGTAGGAAGGGGTCGACCTCAGCGAACATACCTCAATCAGATTGAGGATGTTTTTAGCAAAGGCCAGCTTAGGAGTACCCTAATTAAGTTAATAACAATGTACCTACCTATATAGTTTAAGTTTTAAAAATTTGGCTCTCAAAAGAAATTTCAATCGTTGTACTGCTGATATTTGGCTCTGTTGTGCAATGAGTTTGCTGGCCACTGCCTTAGTGCATCAAAACTCAGCTGAAGCGAACAACACATCAATGTTTATATAAAATTATTTTCCTGTATTTGTTAAATCTTTTATTCTATGTATAATTTTTCTTTATTCTATTTTTATGTAGTTATTTTATTTTATCTTATTTTTTCTTTTTCCCTCACACTTTTCTTCCTCGTCCTATTTTCTCTTCTCCTGTCCATGCTTTAGTTTTTCTCTTCTTAAAATTTATCTTCTTTATCTGCTTTAGTGACATTTTATGATTATTGTAGTCATTGTTGACTTACTTGTATACCTAATTTCCTCTTCCCTGTTCCAAGTCCATACACTCTTCACTTTTCTCTTTCTTTGCTAGTCAATTTTTTACGCGTTTGTTTTCCCTGTCCTCTCTTGCTCTCTTCTTCTCCTAATTGTTTAGTTTCACTCACTAAACTCAAACCTATCTGCTCTCTCCTTTCTTTTCTTTTTCCAAAAATGAATGAATAAATAAATAGATAAATTAAAAAATTTTTTGGTTGATTTATTTATTTTCCTTTTCTTATCCACTCACTCTCTTTTCACCTCCTCATACTGAACCATGGTCATTCCCCAATTCATTCAATTCCTTAAAATTAATTTCTGTATATAAGCTCTGCCTCTACAGATTCTGTCCCCCCATTTTTCTGGATGTTTATTGTTTGCATTTATTGGATTATTTGTTTATTTTGTGGTGTTTTCTCCTCATATATCTTTCTTTTTTTTCTTTTCTCTCTTATCTTTTATTTCTTTTCTCTCTCCTAATTCTCTTTTCTCTGGTGGTCACTTTTATTAGTGTTATTAATGTCATGAGTACATTTGTGTTTTGTTCCCTTTGTGTCGTGCCTTGTCAAGTTGTATTTTGTGCTGTTCAGTAAACATGGTAGAGCGCGAGCCACATAACCAGATACCCTGAGAGGACACTCCATGTAATACCACTCAAGACCCAACTACACCAAGATAACCCAAATATCCCAAGTAGGTCATGCCTAGAATACCCAGAACAGAAGACTTGAGAGATTGCACCACTGGGTCCCATAAAACATCTAGTATATAAGACAAACTCAAAAAATCAGGGTGATATAGCAGTTTGATCTAATACAAAGAAACAATCACAAAGGAACAGCAAAAATGGGGAGACAAAAAAAACAACCCCGATTCAAAAGAAAAGGAGGAATCACCAGAAAAGGAAATAAACAAAACAGAGGCAAGCAATTTGTCAGAGAAAGAATTGAGAAAAATTGTTAGAAAAATGCTAAAAATGACGAAAGACAAAATCAACAATCTGTGTAACAACCAAGAAGTAATGAAGAAGAATCAAGAAGAAATGAAGAATGACACAGCAGCAATAAAGAACACAATGGGAAGTTTCAACAGTAGACTAGAAGAAGCTGACTGCATCAGTGAGTTAGAAGACAAGGTAGTGAAAAACACCCAAGTAGGTCAGAAACTGGAAAAAAATTAAAAAGCAGGAGGAGAGCCTAAGGGAGCTTTGGGACAACACAAAACAAAACAACATCTGCATAAGAGTGGTGCTAGAAGTAGAGGAGGCTGACCAAAGAAAAAAAATCTGTTTGAAGAAACAATGGCAGAAAACTTCCCTGACTTTGGGAAGAAAAAAGTCACACAAGTCCAAAAGGTACAGAGAGTCTCAAATAAGATGAACCCAAGAAGACTGACACCAACACACATCATGATTAAATGGGCAAATGTCAATGACAAAGTAAGAATCTTAAAGGCTGCCAGAGAGGGGCAGAAAGCTACTTGCAAGAGATCTCCCATTAGACAATCAACTGATTTCTCAACAGAAACACATCAGGCCAGAAGGGAAGGGAATGAAGTATACAAAGTGATGCAAAGCAAGAGACTGAATCCAAGAATACTCTCTCCAGCAAGGCTATCAATCAAAATTGAAGGTGAAATTAGGAGCCTCACAGACAAAAAAGTGCTAAGGGAGTTTATTACCACCAAGCCAGCAATGTCAGAAATGCTAAAGGGACTGTTGTAAAAAGAAGAAATAGAAAGGGAAGAAGGAACACAGGCATAAAGAATAAAAATGGCTACAAACAAATACCTATCAGTAATAACCTTAAATGTAAATGGATTAAATGCTCCAATCAAAAGACATTGGGTGGCTGAATGGATAAGAAAACATGACCTATATATATATTCTGTCTAGAAGAGACTCACCTAAGAACATGGGACTCACAGAGACTGAAGTGAAGGGATGAAAAAAATATTTTTCAGGCAAATGAAAATGAAAAAAAAAAAATCTGGGGCAGCAATACTTATATATTACAAAATAGACCTCAAATTGAAGGTCATAACAAGAGATAAGGAAGGCCACTTCATAATACTAAGGAAATTGATACAACAGGAGAATATTACTCTGGTAAACATATATGCACCCAATGTAGGAGCACCCAAATACATTAAAAAATAAAAAACTTCAGGAAAATATCAAGAGAGAGATTGACAGCAATAACGTCATAGTAGGGGTCTCTAATACCCCATTACACCACTGGATAAATCCTCTAAACAAAAAATCAACAACAACAACAACAAAAACACAGCAATCCTAAATGACTCACTAGATCACATGGAATTAATTGACAGCTTCAGAACACCCCAAAGCTACACAATATATATTCTTCTCAGGTGCATATGAGATATTTTCAAATATAGACCACATATTGGGACACAGACAAAGTCTCTTCAAATTCAAGAAGATTGACATCATCTCAAACATCTTCTCAGATCACAATGCCATAAAATTAGAGATCAACTACAATAAAAACAATGAAAAAATCAAACACTTAGAGGCTAAATAGTATGCTATTAAACAAAGACTGGGTTATCAAAGAGATCAAAGAAGAAATAAAAAGTATCCTAGAAACAAATGACAATGAAAACTCAAGAATCCAAAATCTATAGAATACTGTGAAAGCAGTTCTGAGAGGGAAGTTCATAGATCTATAGGCCTACTTCAAAAAACAAGAAAAAAATGGTAATAATTACGTAACCCTACAACTTGAAGAATAAGAAAGAGAGCAAGAAGAGAAGCCCAGAGAAAGCAGAAGGAAGGAAATAATAAAGATCAGAGTGGAAATAAATGACATAGAGACAAAAGAAATAATAAAAGGATCAATAAAACCAAGAGCTGCTTCTTTGAAGGGATAAACAAGATTGATGAACCTCCAGCCAGTCTCACCAGTAAACAAAGAGAGAGGACCCAAATAAACAAAATCAGTGATGAAAGAGGTGAACTAACAACTGACTCCACAGACATAAAAAGGACTGTAAAAAATACTATGAACAACTCTATTCTAACAAACTGGACAACCTAGAGGAAATGGACATATTCCTACAAGTATATAATTTTCCAAAACTCAATAGGAAACCTGAATAGGCTGGTAACTACTGATGAAATGGAGCAGAAATCAAAAAACTTCCAGCAAACTAAAGCCCTGGTGGGGATGGTTTCACAGGGGAGATTTACTAAACATTTAAAGAAGAACTAAAAAATACCCTTCTCATACTAGTCTATAAAATTCAAGAGGAAGGCACACTTCCAAGCTCTTTCTATGAAGCCAGTAGTACACTAATCACAAAACCAGATAGAATTGCTACAAACAAAGATATCCCTGATGAACATAGATGCTAAAATCCCCAACAAAATTCTAGCAAATTAGATTTAGTATTGCATTAGACCAGGGTTGGGCAAACTTTTTGACTTGAGGGCCACAATGGGTTCTTAAACTGGACCAGAGGGCCGGAACAAAAGCATGGATGGAGTGTTTGTGTGAACTAATATAAATTCAAAGTAAACATCATTACATAAAAGGGTACGGTCTTTTTTTTTTTTAGTTTTATTCATTTCAAACGGGCCGGATCCGGCCCGCGGGCAGTAGTTTGCCCACGGCTGCATTAGACAGATCTTACTTCATGACCACCTGGGATTTATTCTGGGGATTCAAGGCTGGTAAAATATCTGCAAATCAATAAACATTATACATCACATAAACAAATTGAGAGACAAAAATCACATAATCATTTCAATTGATGTAGAAAAACATTTGACAAAATCTAACACCATTTTTTTTTATAAAAACTCTCAGCAAAGTAGGAATAGAGAGATCATACCTCAACATAATAAAAGCCTACAGGCAACATCATACTCAATGGGCAAAACTAAAACCATTTCCCCTAAGAACAAGAACAAGACAGGAAGACCCACTTTCACTGCTCCTGTTGAGCAGAGTACTGGAAGTGCTAACCATAGTGATCAGACAAGAAGAAGAAATAAAAGGCATCCATATTGAAAAAGAAATAAACTGTCATTATTTGCAGATGATATGCTAGTGTACATAGAAAACCCTAAAGACTCTACCAAAAAACTTTCAGACTTAATAAATGTGTTCAGCAAGGTAACAGGATATGAGATTAACAGCCAGAAATCTATGGCCTTTTTATACACCAACTATAGGCCTGGTGCACGAAATTTGTGCAGAGGGGGGTGTCCCTCAGCCTGGCCTGCACCCTCTCCAATCCGGGACCCCTCAGGGGATGTCCGACTGCCAGGTTAGGCCCGATCCCACAGGGACATCCAACAGTCGGACATCCCTCTCTCAATCTGGTATCACTGGCTCCTAACCACTCACCTGCCTGCCTGTCTGATTGACCCTAATCACTCTGCCTGCCTGCCTGATGACGCTAACTGCTCCCCTGACTGCGTGATCATCCCTAACTGCTCTCCCCTGCTAGAATGATTGTCCCTAACTGCCTCTGCCTCGGCCTTAACCACCATGGCTTTGTCCAGAAGGACGTCTGGAAGGATGTCTAGAGACATCTGGTCTAGTTAGCATATTACCCTTTTATTAGTATAGATAATGAACTCACAGAAAGAATAACTAAAAAACAATCCCATTTACCATTGCACCAAAAAAATTAAGATACCTAGGAATAAACTTCACTAAGGAAGTAAAAGTCCTGTACTCCAAAACCTATAGGATGTTGAAAAAAGAGATAGAGGAAGACATAACCAAACAGGAGAATATACCATGTTTATGGCTTGGTAAAATCAATACCATTAAAATGCCCATACTACCCAAAGCAATCTATAGATTCAATGCAGTCCCTATTAAAATACCAATGGCATATTTCACAGAATTAGAACAAACGTTCCAAACATTCATATGAAATAAACAAAGACCCCGAATAGCTGCAGCAATTCTGAGAAAGAAGAACAAAGTTGCAGGGATCACAATGCCAGATATCCAGCCAAATTACAAAGCCACTGTTCTCAAAACTGCCTGGTACTTGCACAAGAACAGACATATTGACAAATGGAACAGAACAGAGAACTCAGAGATTGGCCTATGCCATTATGCTCAATTAATATTCAACAAAGGAGGCAAGAGCATACAATGGAGTCAAAACAATCTCTTCAACATATGGTGTTCGAAAATTGGACAGATACATGCAAAAAAATGAAACAGCTTACACCACACACAAAAATAAACTCGAAGTGTATAAAGGACTTAAATGTAAGATGGGAAACCATAAAAATCTTAGAAGAGTGCATAGGCAGCAAAATATCAGACATATGTCATAGCAATATCTTTAACGATATACCATAAATCCTAGGGCAATGGAAACATAGGAGAAAATACACAAGTGGGACTGCATCAAAATAAAAAGCTTATACACAGCAAAAGAAACCATCAACAAAACAACAAGAAAGCCTACTGCAGGGAGAAAATATTTGCCAATATTATTTCTGATAAGGGTTTAATCTCAAAAATTCACAGGGAACTCATACAATTTAACAAAAGGAAGATAAACAGTTGAATCAAAGAATGGGCAAAGGACCTAAATAGACATGTTTCGAAAGAGGACATTCAGAAAGCCAAGAGACATATGAAAACATGCTCAAAGTTACTAATCATCTGAGAGATGCAAATTAAAATGAATGGCTATCGTCAACAAATCGACAAACAAGTGCTGGTGAGGATGTGGAGAAAAAGGAACCCTCGTGCCCTGCTGGTGGGAATGCACACTGGTGCAGCCACTGTGGAGAACAGTACGGAGTTTCCTCAACAAGTTAAAAATGGAACTTCCATTTGACCCAGTGATCCCACCTCTAGGAATATATCCCAAGAAACCAGAAGCACCAATCAGAAAGTATACATACACCCCTATGTTCATAGTAGTTCAGTTTACAATAGCTAAGATTTGGAAACAGCCTAAGTGCCCATCAGGTGATGAGTGTATTAGAAAACTGTGCTACATCTACACAATGGAATATTACACTCTTGTAAAGAAGGAGGAACTCTTACCATTTGCAACAGCAGGGATGGACCGGGAGAACATTATGCTAAGCAAAATAAGCCAGTTGGAGAAAGATAAATATCACATGATCTCATTCATTTGTGGAATATAATGAACAACATAAACTGATGAGCAAAATAGATCCAGAGACAGAAACATCAAACAGATCATCCAACCTCAGAGGGAAGGCAGGGGAAAGGAGGCAGTATGAGATTAACCAAAGGACTTGTATGCATGTATATAAGCATAACCCATGGACATAGACAATAGGGGGATGAGAGCATGTGGTGGAGAGTAGGAACAGCTGTGGATAGGTCAATGGGAATGGGGAAAAGGAGATATATTTAATACTGTAACTATAAAGAATTTTAAAAAGGAAAAATAAAGAATATACTGTGTTCATTGATTGGTAGAATCAGTATCATTAAAATGTACATACTACCCAAATAAATCTACAAATTCAATGCAATCCTTATTTAAATACCAACAGCATATTTCTCACATCTATAACAAATACTCCAAAAATTTATATGGAACCAAATAAGACTCTGAAGGGCTGCTGCAATCTTGAGTAAGAACAAAGTTGGAGGAATCAACTTATATTGCAAAGCCACTGTACTCAAAACACAAGGGCAGACATATATACCAATGGAACAGAACAGAGAACCCAGATATTGATCCAAGCCATTAGGCTAAATTAATATTTCACAAAGGTGACAAGAACATACAATGGAGTCAAGACAATTTCTTCAATAAATGGTGCTGTGAATATTGGACGGATACATGCAAAAAGAAAAAAATGAAACTAGACCACCAACTTACACCATACACAAGAATAAACTCAAAATGGATAAAATATTTAAATGTAAGTTGGGAAACCATAAAAATCCTAGAAGAAACCATAGGCAGAAAAATCTCAGACATCTCTCACAGCAATATGTTCACAGATACATCTCCCAGGGCTAAGGAAACTGAGAAAATAAACATACGGGAGCATATAAAAATAAAAAGCTTTTGTACAACAAAAGAAACCATCAATAAAATGAAAGGGAGCCCACTGCATGGGAGGACATACTTGGCAATGACAGATCTGATAAAGCATTAATATCCAAAACATATAAGAAACTAATTTAAATTAACAAAAGGAAAAGAAGCAATCCAATTAAAAAATGGGCAAAGGACCTGAATAGACACTTCTCCAGAGTGGACATGTCAATGGTCCAGAGACATGTGAAAAAATGTCCCAAGTCACTAAACATCAGGGAGATGCATATTAAAATGACAATGAGATATCACCTCATACCTGTCAGAATGGCTACCATCAACAAATCAACAAATGATAAGTGCTGATGAGGATGTGGAGAAAAGGGAACCCTAGAGCACTGCTGGTGGGAATGCAGACTGGTGCAGCCACTGTGGAAAACAGTATGGAGTTTCCTCAAAAAACTAAATATGGAACTGCCATTTGACCCAGTGACCCCACTTCTAGGAATATATCCTAAAAAACCTGAAACGCAATAAAAAAGAATGTATGCACTTCTATGTTCATAGCAGCACAATTTACATTAGCTAATTCTGGAAACAGCCCAAATGCCCATCAGTAGACTAGTGGATAAAAAAAAAAGCTCTGGTACATTTATAACATGGAATACTATACAGTGGTAAAAAAGAAGGACCTCTTACTCTTTGAGACAGCATGGAGGGACCTGGAGAGTATCATGCTAAGTGAAATGAGTCAGTCAGACAAAGACAAGTATCACATGATCTCACGCATATGTGGAACTAAGTAATAAAATAAATTGATGAACGGAGTGGATTTAGAGACATGGAAGCATGGATCAGAGTGTGGACTCTCAGAGGGAGGGTGGGTGGAAGGTAATTAACCAAAGACCTTGTATGCATATATGCATAATCCATGCACACAGACAATGGGGTGGTGAAGGCCTGGGGTGGGTGGTGGGGGTAGGTTGAGGGTGTCAATTGGGGGGAAAAGTGACATATTCAATGCTTTCAACAATAAAGATTTAAAAAATTAAATAATAAAGTCCTGAGGCCTAAGGCACAACTTAGCCAGTCATCTGTAACAAATACGGGTTTGGTTTTAACAAAAGGAAGTAGGGCCATCGGGGAAGATATGGTCAAGCCTATTCCTTCCCCTTTCCCTGTACCTTAATACATAACAGGATTTTGTAGATTATGGATTCCAGGGTATGGGGAGATTACTAGTCCCTTATATCACACTAGAGGCCCAGCACACAAAATCGTGCGGGTAGGGTCCCTAGGCCAAGCCTGTGATCAGGGCCATCTTCTGCCTGTTCACCAGTCCCCAGGCTGAACACTGCCAGCACCCACTTTCCCACAAGCCCGAGCCCCCGTGCAGCCAGGGATGACCTGTGGGTCCCACCAGCCTGACAGCCAGCCCGGTTGTCCTGCCATCTATCCCAGGTTGCCCGTTCACCATCACTGATCCATTGGAGCCTGCAGGTCACAGGGAGAGACCAAGAGGTCAGTCATTCAGCCCACTTGCCAGTCCCCAGTCCTGCCCCACCACCACTCACCACCACGCCCATCACCTCTCGTGGGCCGGGGAGTGGAGGTACCGAGAGATGGTCAATGCACCTCATGGTGACCGGTCGAGTGGTCATTCTGGTTGTTATGCTTATGGTCCCTGGCCTTTTATTATATAGGACTAGGGGCCCGGTGCACGAAATTCGTGCACTGGGTGTGTGTGTGGGGGAGTGTCCCTCAGCCCAGCCTGCCCCCTCTCACATACTGGGAGCCCTCAGGCGTTGACCCCCATCACCCTCCAATCACAGGATCGGCCCCTTGCCCAGGCCTGACGCCTCTGGCTGAGGCGTCTGGCTCGGGCAGCAGGGACCCGCAGCTGCAGCGGCCCCATGATCGTGGGCTTCGCTTTAGGCCCAGGCAAGGGACCCCTAGCTCTTGGGACTGCCAGCTTCGACCGTGCCCAGCTCCCATCGCTGGCTCCACCCCTACTTCCTGCTATCACTGGCCAGGGCGGAAAAGGCACCTGATTCTCCGATCATGGCTGGAGGGCCGCCTTTGCCCTGCCCCCCAGCTCTTAGCTCCCCCCTGGGTTTCTGATCACTGTCAGTGGCAGGGGGCTTCTTCCTGCTTTCCCTTTCGCCTCCCTGCATTGTGCCTACATATGCAAATTAACCGCCATCTTGTTGGCAGTTAACTGCCAATCTTAGTTGGCAGTTAATTTGCATATAGCCCTGATTAGCCAATGAAAAGGGTAGCTCGTACGCCAATTACCATTTTTCTCTTTTATTAGTGTTGATGATTAAAGAAGCTCATAAAGGGAACTTAACTTTGCTGGAGTGGGAGCCAGCAGCTGAATTGGCTTTTAAGCAACTCAAGCAGGGCCTCCTTCAGGCTTCAGCCCTGAGCCTTCCCACCAGCACGTATTTCTATCGATATGTAATAGAAAGGGGAGACATCGCCCTGGTGGTCTTGACTCAGGCCCCATCAGTGGGATACCTGAGAAAGAATTAGATATCATAGCTAAGGGCTAGCCATCCTGCATCTGAGCTGTAGTGGCAGTAGCCCTGCTGGGAACCAGCAGCCACTAAGTTAACCTTGGGGAGAGAGATTTAACTGTCTATATCCCTCATAATGTAGCCACTCTGTTAGCCTTTAAGGGAGGACTTTGGCTTTCACACAGCTGCCTTCTCAAATATCAGGCACTCTTGTCAGAGGGACCAGCTGTCCAGTTAAAAACTTGACCCATTCTTAATCCAGCCACTTTCCTCCCAGAAGAGGGTGAAGGCATTAGTCATGACTGTGAAGATTATACTTCAGACTTATGCAGCTAGAGAGGACCTGAGAGAAACCCCCTTAGATATTCCTATCCTGGCCAGGTTTCAGCAGAGTTTTCAACAGCTTGCTGAAGCCTGCACCAAGGAAATTGGCAAATCTCTCTTTTCCCTTGGAGATCTCTAGTACTGTTAAAGCCTCTCCCTTCTCTTCCATCCACCCTTAGCCCACTTTGGGAAGGGCCATATACAGTAATCCTGTCTACACTCACTGCAGTCAAGGTCAGTGGGATTGACTCCTGGATTCACCACTCGAGAGTGAAAGCTTGGACACCAGATACGGCTGAGGAGGGGGAAGACCAGGAAGAACATCCAATGACACCAGATCAGTCACCAGTATTCCCGTGAGCCCCTGGAGGACCTGAAACTCCTCTCTGGAGAGCCCCAGCGTACCCCATAGACTTCAGATAAGTAATGATTGAACACAGCCTTTAGAAGGAAACACTGTTCTGGGTGATTAACGTCCCTAACACTCCAGACAGGGTTTGGTCTGACTTACACACTTATAGATTTTGGGGGATTGTGTACTTTTAATTTGTACACCTGGAGCAGGGGAATCACACTACTCCATGATCCAACTTTAAAATTCTTCTAACAATGGCTCCATTGGATTTAAATATTTTGCTTTTTCTTTTCCTCACAACCTATAGTGGTCATGGAAATTTCCACCCTATGGCCCCAGCTCCATTATTTATGGCCAAGGTGGGAAATTATTTTAATTGCTGGGTTTGTCCCAAAGAGTACAATCAAACACACCCTGACCAATTCCCATTGGTGGCTTTTCTCTTGTCCCTGGAACATACAGCTCAAACATGGGTCCTGGCTGGATTTTTTTTTTTTCCTATTTATTTATTTATTTATTTATTTATTTATTTTATTTTATTTTTTTTTATTGCTTAAAGTATTACAAAGAGTATTACATATGTGTCCATTTTTTTTCTTTTTCTTTCTTTTTTTTCTCTCCCCCCGCCCTAGACAGTCCCCTAGCCTCCCCTATCCCCCAGTGCCTGGCTGGATTTGAAATGGAGAAGTGCCTCCCACACTCCAAGAGAAGGGAAGGGGCATCCAGTATATCAGAGGCACCCAGCTGTCCACCAGTGAGCAAGAAGACACACTCACACATAGGGTAGGGGCAATATCCGCAATAATGGGCAATACTTCTATTTGCTTTAAGTCATGTGATTCAAGAGGACGCTTATGGGGATGGGTTTCCTGGGAGAATTGCAATCACACCATAGTCTTTACAATTTTTTTCCTTTGAATTATCTCTAGCTCATCTGATATGCCAGATGCCACCGTTTGGGGAAGCTTTTTCTGGTAGCCTCAGGGAGGTATTCATTTCTATGAGAGACACAATGTCTCATGGCAATATCCAAATAAGTGGGTCAAGGATCTGAAACAAACTGACTAGTCCAGCAGGTTATTCCTCATTACTTTGTGGGATTACAGGGCCTGTGATGATCCCCAACTTTTGCAATCAATCACAATTGTTAACCTATCCTAGCAATATTTTATAAAAAAAATACTTAGAACCACCATATATAGTCTCTCTCCCAAACATCTAGCCTGTGAGACTACCCAATTTATTGGAAATACAGCTTATGATCCAAGCTAGCTGGGAGTTTATTACCTTTTCCCTAACGACTCCCACCTCATGTCCTCTGGTTTAACTACTCCACTTTTTTTCCTTTTGACATATTTGGGGAACCCTCTCTCAAAGGAACTGGATTTTATTTCCTGTTTGGTGAATGGCTATATCTTACATTTCCCAGGAATTGGTGGGGCTTATGTACCATTGTAACAGCAGTCCCATTGGTGACATTTCTTTCTTTTTTTTTTTTAAAAAAATATATTTTATTAATTTTTTACAGAGAGGAAGGGAAAGGGATAGAGAGTTAGAAATATTGATGAGAGAGAAACATTGATCAGCTGCCTCCTGTACATCCTCTACTGGGGATGTGCTTGCAACCAAGGTACATGCCCTTGACCGGAATTGAACCTGGGACCCTTCAGTCCGCAGGTGGATGCTCTATCCACTGAGCCAAGCTGGTTAGGGTGACATTTCTTAAAACCACAGAAATGATATCATCAAGCAGCTTTTCTAATTTGGGATCCTTACTTGAACAGTCATTAACAACTTTTTCAAGGAAAAAGAGAGAGATAGTGTCCTCCCCACACCCCCGGCCTCACTTCAGGATTTGAAGTTTGGGGTTGGGTCAAACACACCCATGACAACCCCCTTCTCCAGAGACCAGGCTTTGGTCATTCCATTGTGCCAGGTTTACTTTGGTTTGCTGCGATTCCCCTGCTTGAAAGGTCTGTCCTTAACCTTACCCTCTTAAACTACCAGTTTTGGAAGGCTATGGTAGGAGAAATTGAAGCCCAATAGGAGTCACTATGCCCCTTAGCATCTGTGGTCCTTCAGAATCAACAGGTCCTAAACATACTAATAGCAGAAGTAGGAGGGACATGCGATCTGATAAATGAGACTTGCTTTATGTGGATTAACACATCATCACAAGTAGAGGAAAAATCTTAATATTATAAAGAAAAATGTCAAGCTCACTGATGATCTAAAGGCATAAGCAGAATCAGGTCCTTGTTGGCTGAAATAGAAGATCAAATCAAATTTGGAAGACAAGGTAGAAATAAATACCAAATTAAAGCAGCAAATAGAAAAAATAATAAAAAAGCAGGAAGATAGCCTAAGGGAGCTCTGGGACAACATAAAAAGTAACAACATACAGGTCATAGGAGTACCAGAAGGAAAAGAATGCAAGCAATGAACAGAGAACCTGTTTGAAGATATAATGACAGAAAACTTCCCCAACCTGGTGACAGAAAATGTCACACAAGTTCTGGAGACACAGAGAGTCTCAATCAAGGTAAACACAAAGAGACCCACACCTAGACACATCAGAATTAAATGGAGAATGTTAAAGACAAAGAAAGAGTCTTAAAAACAGCAAGAGAGAAAGAAAATTACCTACAAATGAGATTTCATTAGAATGTCAGCTGACTCCTCAATAGAAACACTTCAGAAGGGAGTGGCATAAAGTACTCAAAGTAATGAAAAGGAAGAGAATAAATCCAAGACTACTGTATCCAGTAAAATTATCATTTAAAATTGAAGGTGAAATAAAAAAAAAAACTTTCTAGGAAAAAAGAAGTTAAAGTAATACATTATCCCCAAACCAGTAATGCAAGAAATGTTAAGGGACTGCTTTAAGGAGAAGAAAAGGAGAGAAAGAGAGAGAGAGAGAGAGAGAGAGAGAGAGAGAGAGAGAGAGAGAGAATCATAGGCATAAAGAAAATAAAATTGGCAATAAATAAATACACTTCAATAATAACCTTAAATGTAAATGGATGAAGTGCCCCAGGCAAAAGACATAGGGTGACTGAATGGATAAGAAAAACATAACCCATATATATGCTGTCTACAAGAGACCCAACTCAGAACAAAAGATACACACAGACTTAAAGTGAAAGAATGGGAAAAAATTATTCCACGTAAATGGAAAGAAAAAAAATAAGCTGGTGTAACAATACTCATAGGAGTCAAAATAGACTTCAAAATGAAGGCCATCACAAGAGACAAAGAAGGCCACTATATAATAGAAAATGGAATGATTCAATAAGAAAATATAACCCTTGTAAACATATATGTACCCAATACAGGAGCAACCAAATATAAAAAAGAAACTCTTCATGGACTTTAAGGGAGAGGCAAAACAGCATCTCCTCAGTACCTTCTTGCACATGTGATCTTTCCTGTGCAGGATGCCCCAGTGAGTGAGACAACATTCCCCCCTGTGGGTGCATGCACTTTAGGCACAATCATTCTTCATCATCACAATCATAAGAAGGATCTTTGGCAGCTGAACTGTTTAAAGCTCATACAGATTAGCTCTAACTCTGCCTAATTAATCCATTCAGACATCTCATAAAAATTGATAGTCCATTATGTATTTGAAAGCAAAACAGCCACTACATCTTGCAAAGGTTTCCTTTCCATAACCTAAACATCTTCCATATATTTAATCATTTTTCCTGAATTAGAGTTTGGGGATCCTGCAGATTCTGGAGATTATACCTTACAAATATTGATTCCCAGAGTTAATACAGATTTGCTGTTCGCAGTGAATTGCTGGGTATAAGAAAGAGATTATAAGATCATTTCTGTGGAAATTACTATCTTTACAGACACACTAAAACATGGTCTAAAATTGTTCTTGGCTCTATCCACAAGTTCAGTGCCCAAAATATCCAACTCTAACACTTCACTCAATTTTTTAAATAAGCATTTTACGAGAGAGAGAGAGAGAGAGAGAGAGAGAGAGAGAGAGAGAGAGAGAGAGAGATCCATTTACTCTCCACACATGTATGCATTCATTGGTACATTTTGTGTTTGCCCTGATCAGGGATCAAACCTAAAAGCTTGGTGTACCAAAAGAAATCTCCCACCAACTGAGTTACCTGGCCAATACTCACTTCACTCATTTTTAAACTTACCTCTTTCTTCGGGATTCTCAGAAGTTACTTGATAAAACAAAGTTGTCATCATGATCACCATGATTAGAAGGGTAGCTAACTTTTTCTTGCGTAACTTAGTCATTATGATGTAAAAAGTGGAAAACAGAATCTTGAGAAGTTTTTTGCTGACTCCCACTTTGAAGAAAATAGTGTTTTTCTTCTCTTCTTTCCTGTAAGAAAACAGGAGAGTAAATACCCAGATCAGTTTTCCTCAGAAGTGATGCCTACCTCTGTCTGGGACACGGGAAGATGCTGCCAGGGCTTGGTCTGCAATGGGGAATTGAGAACTGCATTGGGGTGGGAGGAGCTGCTCCCCTGGGTCAGGTGTGGGCTTTGGGCAAGGTGACCTCACTTGGCAGCACCAGCCCATGGCAGTGAGAGAAGCTCTGTCTGATCACAGGCCTGCTCTCATACTCATCTTTCTTCCTGAATGAGGGTAGCTGGAAATAATATTGAAGATCCCAGTTATTTAGAGGGTTTGTCTGAGTGAATTCTTGCATGGGTTTTGGGTGAATGGTTAATATCAAGAATGGGGTGCAGGATGTTCTCATCTACCAGAAAATAAATGTTCCTGATGGAAGGAGAACTGAGGGATGTAGAGAAAATACAAGAGAACGAATCCCGAACCAATAGCGATTGAGTCAGGCAAGTTCTCAGGACAAGAGAGACTAAGATTACAGTCTCATATTTAAGACTGGAGAGAATTATAGCTTTTCAAAACAATCCTTAAGGTTTCTAAGAAAAGAAATAAATTAAAACAAAAATAGACAAATTATGTGCATCAAAGATGCTAAACTTGTGACTTTCTTCCTAGATTCTTTGTTGTTTCTGTTGACCATTCTCAGGGTCTTCATAACCACACACATGCACACACACACACACACACACACACACACACACACACACACACACTGCTCTTTATCCCATGATAAAAATTACAACTTAAACTTACCTGGCTGAAGCATCAATAGACAAATCAGTTTCTCAGGATAAATATGACATATTTCTTCTCCTCTGAAACACGGAAGCTTGTTACCTGGAAGATTCAGTCAGACCACCTAGTTGTTTGCCTCCCTGCACCGTGACCAGCATGTTGGAGAGAAGCACAGGAAATGGGATGGTAAGGAAGGGGACTCTAGAATGCACTTTGTTCCTCTTCATTCATATGATGGTGATAAAGACCTCTCATGACCATAAAGCCAGGTGTTCAATCTAGATATTTATGTGCTGATATGAAAACATACATCTCTGAAGAATGGCTGCCCTTCTGCCTGCTTTTATTTCTTTTCCTTTCATTTTTAGGATGACAATAGATAGAAGAAATTTAAGTGAAATATTCTCATACCAACTTCCCAGATTTATGTATTTATCTTGTTCAGAGTAAGGGATGTGTGTACATGCTACCTCCACAGTGTTTTATCATCCAGACTGATTGGTCCTATACTTTATGGAAAATATACCCAGAGTACTGAGGGGAGCTGAGGTTTGCTTTTACATCTCCAGCCCCACGTTTGCAGTCTGTCCATGCAAAACCTAGTGCAGACACTCACGGTCTTGGAGAGCGGGCTTTCTCCTGGACACGCTGTGCACGGAGTGCCCACAGAGCCGAACGGGAACTTTAATGGTGGCTCTAGGTGAGAGCACAGGGGACACCCACACTGATGTGCTGTGAGGTCATTTGCACTCAGTTTTACCTCTGACACAGGAGATGAACTAAATCCTAGGGAAATAACCTGGATTTACCAGAGCTCTCCTGATTGATGTCCTGATGCCATGGATTTGGTGTCTGATTGAGGCCCCAGCTGACCCTCATGGCTCTCGGTCCCTTACACAGATGCCAGCATCATGCACTTCTTTGGTCTTAAAGAAATTTGTTTCATGTCTGAGAATACCTGACATGAGCCTCATTCTCAGGTTTGAAAATTGGATGACTTAGGGAGAAAAGTTACAAACCCACCCCCTCTTCCCATCCACCAGATTTAAGAAAACATGGGACCCTAACTGGTTTGGCTCAGTGGATAGAGTGTCAGCCTGCAGACTGAAGGGTCCCAGGTTTGATTCTGGTCAAGGGCATGTACCTTGGTTGCAGGCACAACCCCAGCGGGAGGTGTGCAGGAGGCAGCTGATCAATGTTTCTCTCATCGATGTTTCTAACTATCCCTCTCCCTTCCTCTCTGTAAAAAATCAATAAAATATCTTTTTTTAAAAAAGAAAGCATGGGTACAGACACTCTGCAGGTGAAAAATGCAGAACTGTATGTTTGGAGGCTGTTATTTTGCAATGATGGGCAAGATTAAGAACAGAATTGAAAGATCTTGCATGCAAAAGGAAATCAGAAGGGGAAGTTGCTCCCCAAACTTCTTTCCTGCTGTGGGGAATTTCAGGGTCTTGAAGGAAATTACGGCCTTCAGCTGCACAGACAGCAGGATGCCCAGGTGCTGTTTTCCACTACTCTGAGCTCATGAGCCTAAAAATTGCTAATAAGTCTTACTACCGGCCAAATTGCCAGCTCCATGACTAATATAAAAAATATAAATAATAAATAAAATAAGCCAAAAAGTAACAACCATTAAAAGGACGAGGCATTTCTACCAAGTAAACCGGCTGTAACTGAAGCAGCTCAGGTGGGAGCCTTGGCCATTACTAACTGAAGGAGTGGGGGTTGGATTCCCTGCCATGAACCTTTATGGAGGCTGAAAAAGGGTCAGTAATGAGAAAGGCATTTCTGGAGTTCCTTCACTGTACATCCTGAGCTTGCCTGGAAAAGACAATGGCATCAGATTCCCGAATTTGAGCCTGAGCCTCACTCAGATGCATCAATTCTCTGGGCAGCTTTCCTTGAATTGCAGTTGTTGGCACCTGCTGAGTTATATTTTCTTTTGAGACAATGAGTTTGCATTTGTGTTGCCTTCAGTGTGGACTCCGTGGTCCCATCTGTTGGTGCCAGACCTGCAGTTGAGTACTCACACCTCTCAGTGGGGCAGGAGATGCCAACCCTGAGATCTCCGGGTACATCTGTTTCTTATAAAACCTATTTCCAACAGTAGAATTAAATCCACATCCAATCAGGAAGCCATGAATTGTCTCTTGTAATTCTCAGAGAGCACTGCCTTGATAGCAAGCTTGTTTGAAATGTGTGAGTTTATACTGTTCACACAGTGTGAGACAGGGTAAAAACCTGGTAAATGCATTTTGAACAAATGAGGAGTTGAACACATGAATTGCTTGTTCCCTTATACTTATTGTTTATATCATTCTATTGTCACCTATATTTTCAAAGTAATTCATAATAATCCATACATCTTCATTTCCCAAAGTTTGCTAATTTTTCATCTCCATTTGCTCTCCGTGAATTCTCTGCTGAGGATAATAAGGAGCCTGTCTCCTGTTCTCTCACTTTTCCCTCCCTTCCTGATATATTGTTGCTCTTGAACATATTGCTTTAAATAATGTGAAAAAAGTTCGTGTGAATGTTTTTGAATCTTGAAAAGAATTATCATAGCAATAAAATTTCCACAACCAATAACTTAGTAAAGATATATGGTTATAAATTGGTTAACCTTTGATATTTAGTCGTTGGGTTGAGTAGTCAGAGATATTGTTTTAAATATTGGCTGAGCAATTTGTTGCAGACACTTTTTACGTGTTTTAGTGTTGAAAATTGAGAAAATCTTTTAAGGTTTATAAAAATATAGATGAAATATTAGTACACTTCAGAGATGAAAATGGCACACAAGTACAATTAGAGAAAAGGAGACTTGAAAAGTATCTAACAAATGAATAAGCAGGTCTGAGGGACTTTCAGAAAGACAGAACAGCATATATTTGGGGAGAGCTGACACAAAGTTGGGAGATGATTTTGGCATTGATGTGTATAACATTGGCCTTTGTTAATAACTGAACAGAAAATGGGCGACTCTGGGCTCAGTCTGGGGTTGTGACAATTAGACACAAACGTCATGGGATATGGCAGTATGTGAGCTCCCCTCTCAAAAAAGCCAAATGGTGACAAACCCAGACCATAATGAGAGGCTAAATCGCAACTGGAACAATTTCTACAGTCTACCTGCACAAATATTTCCACGGTTCCTCACACTCTTTCATCATCCCAGACACTCAGAGATGTCCCTCTTCTCCAGACCTGCTGCTCTCAGGATGTCGCTCCCAGGTTTTAGGGGTTTGGTCTCCAGAGGCAATCACTCTCCAGAGGTAATCACCTATATAAATTGGGATATAATCAGTATATAACATTCTGTGTGCAGATTAGTCATCATAACTGCAGCCCGAGTGAGCATGTTAACCCCAGGTTTGATGGTGTTCTGCCTCGCAGGTCTTCTCCACCAAGCGTGCTCTGTGCTGGCTTCAGTCCTGGGCTCAGATATCACCTCTGTTCTTCCCCAGTCAGAAGCGCTGCAGGTGACACCTTTCCTGTAACTTCTGTCTCTCACGCTCTGCTCTCCTTTCTACATAAGCATATGTGTTGTTATCTCCCATTTTTAAACAGAACAGAATTAACAAATAATTGAGAAGAGGCACACACTAAATTTCTTCCTTTATTCTTTACTAGATTCTGCCCTAACTTTCTTCCCTTTAAGCCAGTGTGTCTTTGGAAGTGTGGTGCCCTCAGCCTCTTCACTTACCTAATATCCATTCTCACTCCCACCCCCAAATCTTCTGAAAGTACCTCAGCCAATTCCTTCATGTTCCACTCCCACATTTTTTAGCCTTGAACTTCCACAGGATTGACATACACGGTCATTAAGTTTATGCCACTCTTGTCTTGTTAGATTTCCCAGAAAGAGTGCACTTTTCAGCCTCTCTGGGTCTCCATGGGCCAATCACATGGTCTTTCTCTTCAGCCCAGTCCTTACTCTTCTCCCCACACCTCACGTCCTCTGACCTGGGCCTGCAAGCTTGCTCTTTACTTCTCTCACCATGTGATTTACATTGTTAATGTTATCCAGTCTCCTGACTGTAGTGATCACCTATGTGAATGTATGATGCTTTGCTGCTGAGGTTTTGAGAGGTATATTAACTTCCTCCAGCAGGTCTCCTCATGGTCATCTTACTTGTAGCTCAAATTCGGCACATGCAAAGCATGGTCTCTCCTCCAAGTTCTCCTGTGGCTGTCATCCCATTCTCAGAGAATGTCAAGTCTTCCACTCATATGCTATTTCACACTTTCCATTCTTACTGATCATGATTATGTCAAGGAAGCATTTTAATAACAGGAAAATTTTATTTTTACTTTTAAAAATTACAATAGACTAACATTTTTATTGAAATTTCAGAGTGTTGTTGCTGGGAATATGAGTAGCTTTGTTTGTTATTTTAATCCTATCTACTCAACCTGATATTGCCACAGTCATAAAAGTGCAAATACTCATTTTCTTACATGTTTAAAATACTGCTATGTTGGAAAACATGTTTCAAAGCTGGCAAATATGTATTGTTGATGGCCCTTTCTTTCCAGGAATATTTTTTCCCCAAGCACCTGAAAATTTTAGAAAGTTTACTCTGTCCCCCTCTTCTCCCTGCCCTTGCTTGCTAGCCTCCTTCACTGCCCGACAGTTAGCTAGTAAATGCCCCTAGGGAAAATATAACCGTGAGTTTGGGAGCCTCTAGTTTCTAACTCATTGTTCCACCATTTAGCTGTCCACTGCTCTGTGGTTGTACTGTTCCCACGGTCATCCCTCCGCTGGGGCCCTGCCCCTTGCCCTAATCGGAGGGGGTGGGGGTGTGATAGTGCTAATGAATCAGCTCATCTAGTTCATCAAGTCAATATTTCTTCCTTAGATTTTTTACTTCTTTAAATATATGATTCTTTTTCAATTCAGTCATTTTTTAAGTTGTTGGATCATGAGTACTAACTATCCTGCTGTTAGCCAACACGTTCAACTTTAAAATACAAGTTAATTATGAAGAATGGTTGTGTTTTTCCTTGTTTCCTATCTTTTTATTATGAAATATATTGAGGTAACATTGGTTAATAGGATTACATATGTTTCAAGTCTACATTTCTATGATACAAGATCTGTATATTGCATGGTGTGTCCACAACACAAAGTCAAATCATCTCCCATCAACTCCTTCCCTCTGGCAACCCACACTGCTATCTGTGACTATGAGTTGCAGTTTTATATCTCAACTAGTGGCCCAGTGCATGAAATCGTGCAGGGGGGGGAGTGTCCCTCAGTCCAGCCAGCACACTCTCCAATCTGGGACCCCTCAGGGGATGTCCCACTGCCGGATTAGGCCTGATCAGGTCTAAACTAGCAATCGGACATCCCTCTTGCAATCCGGGACTACTGGCTCCTAACCGCTCCCCTAATTGCCTCCCTGATCTCCCCTAACCACTCTACCTGCTGGCCTACTTGCCTGAAACTGCGCCCCCGCCAGCCTGCTCACCCCCAATTGCCCCCCGACCAGTTTGATCACCCCCAAGTGTACCCACGACTGTGCCCACTGCCAGTCTGTTTGCCCCTACTGTCCTCCCCTGCCACCTGATGACCCTGAACTGCCCTCTCCTCCTGGCCTGATCGCCCTTGACCACCTCTGCCTTGGCCCCGCCACCATGGCTTTGTCCAGAAGGACATCTGGAAGGTCTCCTGGTCTAATTAGCATATTACTCTTTTATTAGTATAGATATTAGTGAGATAATATGATGCTTAGCTTTTTCTGCCTGACTCATTTCACTAGCACGATATTCTCAAGGTGTACCCATGTTGTCCACCCATATTTCATCTTTTCCTATGGCTGAGTAGTATTCCATTGTGTATGTGTACCACATTTTCTTCATCCAACCCTCTATCAAAGGACACTTTGGTTGTCTCCATGTATTAGCCACTGTGAATAATGTTGCAATGAACATGGGGTGCATATCTCTTTGCTAAAACATGTTTCCAAGATTTCTGTGCAGATACCCAGGATGGGGATTGCTATATTATATGGTTACTCTATTGTTGAATTTTTGAGGACCTGCCAGACTGTTTTCCAGAGTGGTTGTACCAGTCTACATTCCCACAAGCAGTGAAGGTGGGTTCCCTTATTTTCACAAACATTCCAAAACTAGTTATGACTTGTCTTGTTAATAGTAGCCATTCTAACAGGTGTCAAGTGGTATCTCATTGTAGGTCTGATTTGCATTTCCCTAATGACTAGTGAGGTTGAACATCTTTTCATATAGCTATTGGTCATTTGTATGTCTTCTTGGGAGAGGTATCTGTTCAGGTCCTCTGACCATTTTTTTATCTTTAAATTCTTTATTAGTTAAGGTATTACAAATGTGTCCTCATCCCCCCATTAACCCCTATCCTCCCCCCCCACTCATGTTCTCATCCCCCTGTTGTCCATGTCCATTGTTTTGGTTTATATGCATGCATACAAGTCCGTTGGTTGATCTCTTCCCCTGACCCCCACCCTCCCCTACTTTCCCTCTGAGGATTAATAATCTGATCGCTGTTTCTCTGTCTTTGGATCTGTCCCTGTTCATCAGTCTATGTTGTTCTCTATATTCCACAAATGAGTGAGATCATGTGGTATTTATCTTCCTCTGACTGGCTTATTTCAGTTAGCATAATGTTCTCCAGTTCCATCCATGCTGTTGCAAAAGGCAAGAGTTCCTTCTTTTTTTACCACAGCGTAGTATTCCATTGTGTAGATGTACCACAGTTTTCTAATCCACTCATCTGCTGATGGGCACTTAGGCTGTTTCCAAATCTTAGCTATGGTGAATTGTGCTTCTGTGAACATAAGGGTGCATATATCCTTTCTGATTGTTGTTTCTGGCTTCTTGGGATATATTCTTAGAAGTGAGATCACTGGGTCAAATGGGAGTTCCATTTTTAGTTTTTTGAGAAAGCTCCATACTGTTCTCTACAGTGGCTTCACCAGGCTGCATTCCCACCAGCAGTGCAGAAGGGTTCCTTTTTCTTCACATCCTCTCCAACACTTGTTTGTTGATTTGTTGATGATAGCCATACTGACAGGTGTGAGATGATACCGCGTTGTTGTTTTGATTTGCATCTCTTGTATAATGTGTGATTTTGAGCATGTTCCCATATGTCTTTCGACCTTCTGTATGTCCTCTTTCAAAAAGTGTCTATCTAGGTCCATTGCTCATTTTTTGATTGGATTGTTTATCTTCCTATTGTTAAGTTTCATGAGTTCCCTGTAAATGTTGGAGATTAAACCCTTAACGGTGATATCATTGGCAAATATGTTTTCCCATGCAGTGGGTCTTCCTGTTGTTTTGTTGATGGTTTCCTTTGCTGCACAAAAGCTTTTTATTTTGATGTAGTCCCATTTGTTTATTTTCTCTTTAGTTTCCATTGCCCTAGGAGCATTATCAGAGAAGAAATTCCTTCAGCATATGTTTGCGGTTTTGCTGCCTGTGGATTCCTCTAGTATTTTTATGGTTTCCTGTCTTATGTTTAAGTCTTTTATTCATTTTGAGTTTATTTTTGTGTATGTTGTGAGTTGGTGGTCTAGTTTCATCTTTTTGCATGTATCTGTCCAATTTTCTCAACACCATTTGTTGAAGAGACTGTCTTGACTCCATTGTATGCTCTTGCTTCCTTTGTCGAATATTAATTGGGCTAGTGGTTTGGATCGATTTCTGGGTTCTTTATTCTATTCCATTGACCTATATGTCTGTTCTTGTGCCAGTACCAAGCTGTTTTAAGAACAGTGGCTTTGTAATACAGCTTGATATCTGGTATTAAGATCCCACCTACTTTGTTCTTCTTTCTCAGGATTGCTGCAGCTATTTAAGGTCGTTTTTTATTCTAGATGAATTTTTGGAATGTTCGTTCTAGATTTGTGAAATATGCTGTTGGTAATTTAATGGGGATTGCATTGAATCTATAGATTGCTTTGGGTAGTATGGACATTTTGATGATGCTGATTCTACCAATCCATGAACACGGTATGTTCTTCCATCTGTTTATGTCTTCCTCTATCTCTTTTTTCAGTGTCCTGTAGTTTTTCGCATATAAGTCTTTTACCTCCTTAGTTAAGTTTATTCCTAGGTATTTTAATTTTTTTGGTGCAATGGTAAATGGGATTGCTTCTGTAGTTTCACTTTCTGTAAGTTCACTATTGGTGTAAAGAAATGCCATGGATTTCTTAGCATTAATTTTGTATCCTGCTATATTGACAAATTCATTTATTAAGTCTAATAATTTTTTGATGGAGTCTTTAGGGTTCTCTATGTACAATAACATGTCATCTGTAAATAAGGACAGTTTTACTTCTTCTTTTCCAATTTGGATGCCTTTTATTTCTTCTTCCTGTCTGATCGCAATGGCTAGTACTTCCAGTACTATGTTGAACAGGAGTGGTGAGAGTGGGCATCCCTATCTTGTTCCTGTTCTTAGGGGAAATGGTTTTAGTTTTTGACCATTGATTATGATGTTGGCTGTGGGTTTGTTGTATATGGCTTTTATTATGTTGAGATATGATCCTTCTATTCCTACCTTGCTGAGAGTTTTTATCAAAAATGGGTGTTGGATTTTGTCAAATGTGTTTTCTGCATCAACTGATGTGACTATGTGGTTTTTATCTCTCAATTTGTTTATGTGATGTATCACGTTTATTTATTTGTGTATATTTACCATCCTTGCATCCCCAGGATAAATCCTACTTGGTCATGGTGTATGATCTTTCTGATGTACTGCTGGATCCGATTTGCTAGGATTTTGTTGAGGATTTTGGCATCTATGTTCATGATGGATATTGGCCTGTAATTCTCTTTTATTGTGTTGCGTTTCCCTGGTTTTGGTATTAGGGTGATGCTGGCTTCATAGAACGAGCTTGGAAGTGTTCCTTCCTCTTGAATTTTTTGGAATAGTCTGAGGAGGATAGGTTTTAGTTCTTCCTTGAATGTTTGGTAAAACTCCCCTGTGAAGCCATCTGTGCCTGGGCGTTTGTTTGCTGGAAGCTTTTTGATGACTGCTTCAATTTGTTCCATAGTTATTGGCCTATTGAGATTTTTAGATTCTTCCTGATTTAGTTTTGCAAGGTTGTATTTTTCTAGGAATATGTCCATTTCCTCCATGTTGTCTAGTTTGTTGGAGTAGAGTTGTTCATAGTATTTTCTAACAATCCTTTGTATGTCTGTGGGGTCTGTTGTTATTTCTCCTCCTTCATTTCTAATTTTGTTTATTTGTGTCCTCTCTCTTTGTTTCTTGGTGAGCCTGGCTAGAAGTTCATCAATCTTGTTTATCCTTTTTTTTTTAAAATTAAATCTTTATTTTTCAGATTATTACATTTGTTCCTCTTTTTCCCCCCATAACTCCCCTCCTCCCAGTTTCCGCCCCACCCTCCGCCCTTACTCCCCACCCACTGTCCTCATCCATAGGTGCACGATTTTTGTCCAGTCTCTTCCTGCGTCTCCCGCACCCCTTTCCCCCGAAGAATAGTCAGTCCATTCTCTTTCTATGTCCCTGATTCTAGTATAATCACCAGTTCATTCTGTTCATCAGATTATTTATTCACTTGATTCTTAGATTCATTTGTTGATAGATGCATATTTGTTGTTCATAATTTGTATCTTTACCTTTTTCTTCTTCTTCAAGAATACCTTTCAGCATTTCATACAATACTGGTTTGGTGGTGATGAACTCCTTTAGCTTTTCCTGATCTGTGAAGCTCTTTATCTGTCCTTCAATTCTGAATGATAGCTTTGCTGGATAAAGCAATATTGGTTGTAGGTTCTTGGTATTCATCACTTTGAATATTTCTTGCCACTCCCTTCTGGCCTGCAAAGTTTCTGTTGAGAAATCAGCTGACAGTCGTATGGGTATTCCCTTGTAGGTAACTGAGTTACTTTCTCTTGCTGTTTTTAAGATTCTCTCTTTATCTTTTGCTCTTGGCATTTTAATTATGATGTGTCTTGGTGTGGTCCTCTTTGGATTCCTTTTGTTTGGGGTTCTCCGCGCTTCTTGGACCTGTAAGTCCATTTCTTTCACCAGGTGGGGGAAGTTTTCTGTCATTATTTCTTCAAATAGGTTTTCAATATCTTGCTCTCTCTCATCTTCTGGCACCCCTATAATTCTGACGTTGGTACGCTTGAAGCTGTCCCAGAGGCTCCTTACACTATCCTCGCATTTTTGGATTCTTTTTTCATTCCGCCCCTCCGGTTGGGTGTTTTTTGCTTCCTCGCATTTCAAATCATTGACTTGATTCTTACGCTCCTCTGGTCTGCTGTCGGGAGTCTGTATAATATTCGTTATTTCAGTCCGTGTATGCTTAATTTCTAGTTGGTTCCCCAATATAACATCGAGGGTCTCATTAGTTTTCTTGTAGATCTCATTAAGTTTATCGGCGGCTTCTAAACAGTTCTTGAGAGACCTTAAAAGTGTGGTTCTGAACTCTATATCTTCCATTGACAATTTTGTCTTGTTTCTTTGTCTCCACATTTTGTTATGCTTCCTTGGTGCACCCCCTAGTGGTCTTTGTGTGCAGTCTTGTTTTTAAGCCTTGATTGTTGTAGCTAATACCAGGGAGGGTTTGACCTCCAGGCCAAGTGGCTTTCTTGTTTATCCTTTCAAAGAACCAGCTCTTGGTATTGTTGATCTTTAGTATTGTTGGTTTTTTTTTTTTTTTTTTTTTGGTCTCTATGTCATTTATCTCTGCTCTGATATTTTTTATTTCCTTCCTTCTGCTTACACTGGGCTTTTCTTGTTGCTCTCTTTCTAACTCTTTGAGTTGTAGGTTTAGGTGATTTATTCTCATTGATTCTTGTTTCTTGCAGTAGGCTTGTAGAGCTATGAACTTCCCCCTCAAGACTGCTTTCGCTGTGTCTCATAGGTTTTGGATTGTTCTGTTTTCACTGTTGTTTGTTGCCATGATGTTTTTTATTTCTTCTTTGATTTCTCTGGTAACCCAGTCATTGTTTAATAGAGTGCTATTTACTCTCCATTTGTTTGATTTTATTGTAGTTGATTTCCAGTTTTATGCCATTGTGATCTGAGAAGATGCTTGATATGATTTCAATCTTCTTGAATTTGAAGAGACTTTGCCTGTGATCCAATATATGGTCGATCTTTGAAAATGACCCTTGTGCACTGGAGAAGAATGTATATTCTGTGGTTTTGGCGTGAATAGTTCTGAAGAGGGCAATTAATTCCATCTGATCTAGTGAGTCATTTAGGATTGATGTTTCTTTGCTGAGGTTTTGTTTAGAGGATTTGTCCAATGGTGATAATGGGGTGTTAAAGTCCCCTACTATGATTGTATTGTTGTCAATCTGTCCCTTGATATCCTCCAGAAGATTTCTTATGTATTTGGGTGCTCTTATATTGGGTGTGTATATGTTTACCAGAGTTATTTCTTCTTGTTCGATTGTTCCCTTTAGTATTATGAAGTGGCCTTCCTTATCTCTTTTTACGTCCTTCACTTTGAGATCTAATTTGTCAGATATAAGTCTTGCTATCCTGGCTTTTTTTCTGTTTCCATTTGATTGAAAAACCTTTTTCCATCCCTTTACCATCAGTCTGTGTGCGTCTTTTTTTCTAGGGTGGGTTTCCTGTAGACAGCAGATATATTTATAGGTCATGTTTTCTTTTTTCTTTTTTTAAATTAAATCTTTATTGTTCATATTATTACATTTGTTCCTCTTCCCCCCCCCCCATAACTCCCCTCCTCCCAGTTCCCGCCCCACCCTCCGCCCTCACTCCCCACCCACTGTCCTCATCCATAGGTGCATGATTTTTGTCCAGTCTCTTTCCGAATCTCCCACACCCCTTTCCCCCCCAAGAATAGTCAGTCCATTCCCTTTCTATGTCCCTGATTCTATTATAATCACCAGTTCATTCTGTTCATCAGATTATTTATTCACTTGATTCTTAGACTCACTTGTTGATAGATGCATATTTGTTGTTCATAATTTGTATCTTTACCTTTTTCTTCCTCTTCCTCTTCTTAAAGGATACCTTTCAGCATTTCATATAATCCTGGTTTGGTGGTGATGAACTCCTTTAGCTTTTCCTTATCTGTGAAGCTCTTTATCTGACCTTCAATTCTGAATGATAGCTTTGCTGGATAAAGTAATCTTGGTTGTAGGTTCTTGGTATTCATCACTTTGAATATTTCTTGCCACTCCCTTCTGGCCTGCAAAGTTTCTGTTGAGAAATCAGCTGACAGTCGTATGGGTATTCCCTTGTATGTAACTGAGTTACTTTCTCTTGCTGTTTTTAAGATTCTCTCTTTATCTTTTGCTCTTGGCATTTTAATAATGATGTGTCTTGGTGTGGTCCTCTTTGGATTCCTTTTGTTTGGGGTTCTCCGCGCTTCTTGGACCTGTAAGTCCATTTCTTTCACCAGGTGGGGGAAGTTTTCTGTCATTATTTCTTCAAGTAGGTTTTCAATATCTTGCTCTCTCTCATCTTCTGGCACCCCTATAATTCTGACGTTGGTACGCTGGAAGCTGTCCCAGAGGCTCCTTACACTATCCTCACATTTTTGGATTCTTTTTTCATTCCGCCCCTCCGGTTGGGTGTTTTTTGCTTCCTCGCATTTCAAATCATTGACTTGATTCTTGCGCTCCTCTGGTCTGCTGTCGGGAGTCTGTATAATATTCGTTATTTCAGTCCGTGTATGCTTAATTTCTAGTTGGTTCCCCAATATAACATCGAGGGTCTCATTAGTTTTCTTGTAGATCTCATTAAGTTTATCGGCGGCTTCTAAACAGTTCTTGAGAGACCTTAAAAGTGTGGTTCTGAACTCTATATCTTCCATTGACAATTTTGTCTTGTTTCTTTGTCTCCACATTTTGTTATGCTTCCTTGGTGCACCCCCTAGTGGTCTTTGTGCGCAGTCTTATAGTTAAACCTTGATTGTTGTAGCTAATACCAGGGAGGGTTTGACCTCCAGGCCAAGTGGCTATGAGAAGCAGCTGTGTCAGCAGTGAGAGAACTTCTGTCCTCTAGGGAGGTGCTAATCTAGCCTTTGCCTGAGGCTATCGGGCAAATGCCTCTGTGCAGGGCTTGGGCAGGGCGGGTCGCACAGGATCAACAGGGTGGGCCTGAGAGAGCAGTTATGGTGGCTCTCAGTCCTGTCCCTAGGGGCTCTGCCTCTCTGAGTCCCAGCACCCGCTCCAAAGCTCAGAGAGATAGCTGCACTCGCTCTGACCGAAGCCAGACAGTCCCGTTTGAGTCTGGGTCCCTAAAGACTCGCCTGTATCTGGAGCTCAGAGTCTGTGACTCCCTCCCGGTTGAAAACCACAACCCCGCCCTCTGCTGCCAGCCCGCTCCGCGCACTCCGCACCTCAGAATTTGACTTCAGCACTGTGCCTCCTCTGAGTGTCCGTATGCATTTCTCTTTCCTCCTAGTTGTAGGACTTCCATTCAGCCAGCGTTCCTGTGGTTCTGGGTGATGTCTGTTCAGTCTTTTAGTTTCACTTTTGAAGTAGTTGTTCAAAGCAGCAAACTCCGGTGTTAACCTATGCCGCCATCTTGGTTCTTCTCCAGGTCATGTTTTCTTATCCACTCAGTTACCCTATGTCTTTTGATTGGGGCATTTAATCCACTTACAATTAAAGTTATTATTGATAGATACTTGTTTGTCGCCATTTTTATTCTTTACCCCTGTGTTCCTTCTTTGTTTCCTATTTTTATTTTTACAGCAGACCCTTTAGCATTTCTTGCATTGCTGGTTTGGTGGTAATAAACTCCCGTAGTCCTTTTATGTCTGTGAAGCTCCTGATTTGACCCTCAATTTTGATTGATAGCCTTGCTGGCTACAGTATTCTTGGATTTAGACCCTTCCTTTGCATGACTTTGTATATTTCATTCCATTCCCTTCTTGCCTGATGTGTTTCTCTTGGGAAATCAGTCACTAGTCTGTTGGGGGATCCTTTGTAGGTAACTTTCTGTCTCTTTCTGGTCGCTTTTAAGATTCTTGTTTTGTCGTTGGTGTTTGCCAATTTAAGTATAATGTGCCTTGGCGTCGGTCTTTTGGGGTTCATTTTGTTTGGGACTCTGTGAGCTTCTTGGATTTGTGTGAGTTTTTTCTTCCCTATATCAGGGAAGTTTTCTGTCATTATTTTTTCAAACAGGTTTCCTATTCCTTGCTCAGTTTCCTCTCCTTTTGGCACCCCTATTATGTGGATGTTGTTTTGTTTCGTATTGTCCCAGAGTTCTCTTAGGCTCTCCTGCTTTTTTATTCTTTTTTTCCAGAAGCTGCTCTGCTTGGGTATTTTTTATTACCTTGTCTTCTAACTCACTGATGTGGTCCTCTGCTTCTTCTAGTCTACTGTTGATGCCTTCTATTGAGTTCTTTATAGCAGTGATGTCATTTTTTCATTTCTTCTTGGTTTTTCTTCATTTCCTCTTGGTTCTTACACATATTGCTGAATTTGTCTTCCATTTTTTTCATCCACCTAATGACCATTTCTCTGAAATCTTTCTCTGACAGGTTGCTTGCCTCCATCTCATTTACTTCCTTTTCTGGTGATATCTGTTTTTCTTTCATATGCAGGCTGGTTCTTTGTCTACCCATGATCTCTCTTCTCCAGGTGTTGGTTATGTAGTTCTCTCTGCTACATTGATTTAAAGGCATAAAATGCAACACAACAAGGCACAACATACAAGGCACTGAACACAAATGTATTCACGATATTAATAACCCCAAATAAAGGTGACCACCCGAGCAAAGAGATTTAAGGGATAAGGAAGAAAATAGATAAAAGACAAAAATAAAAAAAAGGAGTGAAAAAATGAAATTGGAAAAAGGGAGAAAAAAGTAAGAGAGAAAAGATAGAGAATGAAATAGAAGAGGGGAAGAGACTATTTATATGGTGAGAAAACTCCAATAGAACAGCCATTAATCCCAACAAATTTCATCAAGAGATCCCCGGAGATGAATGCAAACTACAAACAACCACTAATATTAAGCGAGGCAAGAGAAAACAGAAGCCCAAAAATAACCAGAAAAAAAAAAACAACAGAAAAATAAAAAGTAAAAGCAAGACAATCTCACAAACAAGCATAAAAAAACCCAATATACTCAACAATCAAGCAAACAACAACAGAATGACAGAGAAGAAATAAAATTGGATAGTGAAGAAAGATAAGAGAGAGGTGTATATGGATTTAGAGTAGGGGATTGGAAATTAGATATATAAGTGGGGTGAAGTTTTGACAGGGGGTAAAAAGAAGGAATAGGAAAAATCTAAAGCAGGAATAGGGTAACAGAAGCAGGACAACAAAAGGGGAAAAGTGAGGAGAAGAGTTTTGGCATCAAGGTAAAGTTGAGGTAGAGAAAAATGATGCTAAAGGAATGATGAAAATAGAATGTAGAACACTAATCCCAAAATAAAATAAAGAGAAAATTAGAGGGGGACGGAAGATGGCGGCGATATAGGCAGACGCGTCCCAGGTTCTGTCCCAGAGCAAATGGAGTGAGCAGCTGAAACTAGTAACACCCACACCGAATTGGCGAAATTGCTCAGCTGGTGAGATGGTTTGCAGCCGGGAAGAGCAGAACTCCCCTGGAAAGGTAAAAAAAAACCAGGGATTTGGGCAGGAAAGTTTGCCAGACCTCTGAGCCCAGAGAGTCGGAGGAAGACTGCGTCCCTTGGGACAGGCATAGCCCCTGACGGAGGGAAAGGAGAACCGAGGGATTCCTGGCGCTGCCGGGGGAGTTGAGAGCTGGGTTCTGTGAGCACAGAGGACTGAACCTAAAGGGGGCAGCCTGAAGAGCTGACCAGACCATGCAGGCCCGGTAAGAGAAGAAGCTTACAGAAACCAAGCCTTCCCCGTTTCCACGGCCGGCGTTAGTTTGTTTGTTTTCACTGAATCCTGACCATGGGACATTTTGGATACAGACACTCACCTGTGCTGAAGAGAGGGAGAGTGTGCGGAGGAGTGGAATCTGGGGAGGGACTGAGGAGAGAGGGGGAGCTGGGAGAGGTGGCAGCGAATTGAGTGCTGAGACACCCCTGAGTCCAGGACTGGGGCAGCCATTCTCTCTGGAGAGTGAGATTCCTCCCCACAGCCCCCAGGCAAGGAGCACAGCCACACCCAGATTCCACCCTATATGAGATCCAGGATTAAAATAACCTGATCAGTCCCTGGGAGTTAACAGGGTCTGGCCTATAGAGGGCTCTTTAATCCCAGCAACAACACAGCGCCGGTAACTAACTATTACACAGCCAGCTCTGGGCAGTGAACTTCCACTGGACAGAGAGGCCCTATAGCCTCAGAGGCCAACCCCAGAACACTGCCACCCAGAGGCTGATCCACAAACTGACTCTTTGCTAAACACAAAATAAGGCAGTCTGGGAAACAAATGCGGCCTGCTTTAAAATAAGGACTGTGGTTTACAACACAGAGGAACAGTGTATCGCAGGGAAACTCAACACTCTCCTGAATACCTGGCAGGTCTAAGGTGAGCCACACTGAAGAATAGAAGAACCGAAGGACCTTCACTACTGCAATTTTTTTTTCTTTTTTCACCTTTTAACTAAGAAACCAATTTTTTTTCTCTTTTTCTTCTTTTTTTTTCTTTTCTTCTTTTTCCATCACCTGATTTTACCCTTTTAATTACTACCTTCTTATTTTTAACCAGTATTATTACTGCTACCATTTTACCATTATTAAAGTGCCATTTTATTTTCTCTTTATTTTATTTTGGGATTAGTGTTCTCCATTCTATTTTCATCATTCTATTATTGGTTGTTTCTAGTTTGCATTCATCTCCAGGGAGCTGTTGCTGGAATTTGTTGGGATTAATGGCTGTTCTATAGGAGTATTCTCCTCATATAAAAAGTCTCTTCCCCTCTTCCACTTCATTCTCTCTTTTCACTCTTTTTTTTTTCTTTTCTCGCTTTTATTTTCCCCCTTCCTTTTTCCCAATTTCATTTTTGCACTCCTTTTTTTGGTCCCTACTTTTCTTTTCTTTTTTCTCTTTTATCTTTTTCTCTTCCTTCTTCCTTGTCCCCTAATTCTCTTAATTCGGGTGGTCACCTTTATTTGGGGTTATTAATATCGTGAATATATTTGTGTAGAGTGCCTGGTACATGGTGCCTTGTTGTGTTGTATTTTGTGCCTTTAAATCAACGCAGCAGGTCCAAGCAACAGCAACCTCCTGAGTACCACACCCTCTGCTGAGGAACAGCAGCTGTATGTGAAACCTCGCCCCACCAGCCAGAAGAGCCACCACAGCTGTGAACAGCACCCACCAGAGGAGCTGCTGCCAACTGAAGAGCAGCTGCTACCGCAACCACCGGAAGAGCAACCACAGACCAAGGAGTCACTGCCACCAAGGGAGCAACCAGTGAACGACTCAACGTCTAGATATGTCAGTGAGATGAAACATGGGTAGACAAAGAAACCCCCAAAGGAAAGAGAAGGAGGACTCTCCAGAAAAGCAGCTAAGTAATACAGAGGCATGCAACATGACAGAAAAAGAATTCAGAATAAGGGTCCTAGAGTGCATAAACCGGATGGAGGAAAAAATTGACAACCTCCGCAAGAAGCAAGAAGAAACAGATGAAAAAATCGATAACATATGGAAGAAGCTAGAAGAAACAGATGAAAAAATTAACAACTTAAGTAAGACCCAAGAAGAAATGAAGAGTGATATAGCTGCAATGAAAAACTCCATTGAAAGTATCAACAGTAGACTAGGAGAAGCGGAGGACCGAATTAGTGAATTAGAAGACAAGGAAGCAAAACACACCCAAAATGTACTGCAATTGGAGAAAAAAATTAAAAGACAGGAGGAGAGCCTAAGGGAGCTTTGGGACAACATGAAACGAAACAACATACGAATAATAGGAGTACCAGAACAACAGAAGGATGAACAAGGATTAGAAAACCTATTAGAAGAAATAATATCAGAAAACTTCCCTGAGGTGGGGAAGAAAAAAGTCACACAAGCCAACAGAGTCCCAAACAAGGTGAACCCGAAAAGACCCACACCAAGACACATCATAATTACCATGGCAAATGTTCAGGACAAAGAGAGAATCTTACAGGCTGCAAGAGAGAGACGGAAAGTTACATACAAGGGATCTCCCATTAGATTGTCAAATGATTTCTCAACAGAAACACATCAGGCCAGAAAAGAATGGACTGAAATTTACAAAGTGATGCAAAGCAAAGGACTGAATCCAAGAATACTCTATCCAGCAAGGCTATCATTCAAACTTGAAGGGGAAATAAGAAGCTTCACAGACAAAAAAAGCCTAAGGGAGTTTATCACCAGCAAGCCAGCAATGCAAGGAATGCTAAAGGGACTGGTACAAAAAGAAGAAATAAAAAGCTCAGAAAGAAAACAGCCACACACACACACAAAAAGAAATGGCTACAAACAAGTACTTTTCAATAATAACTTTAAATGTAAACGGACTAAATGCTCCAACCAAAAGCCATCGAGTGGCTGAATGGATAAAAAATCATGCCCCATACATCTGCTGTCTACAAGAAACTCACCTCATTAGAAGGGACTCACACAGACTGAAAGTGAAAGGATGGAAAAATATCTTTCAGGCAAATGGAAAGGAAAAGAAAGCTGGGGTAGCAATACTTATATTGGACAAAATAGACCTCAAAGTGAAGGCCATAACAAGAGATAAGGAAGGCCACTTCATAATACTAAAGGGATCAATACAACAAGAAGATATAACCCTGGTAAACATATATGCACCCAATGCAGGAGCACCCAAATTCATAAAAAAACTCCTGGAAGATATCAAAGGAGAGATTGACAACAATACAATCATAATAGGGGACTTTAATACACCACTGACAGCACTGGATAAGCCCTCTAGACAAACAATCAGCAAAGATACAGCAATCCTAAATGACTCACTAGATCAGATGGACTTAATAGACATCTTCAGAACACTTCACCCCAAAGCCAGGGAATATACATTCTACTCATGTGCTCATAAGACATATTCAAAAATAGACCATATATTGGGTCACAAGCAAAGTCTCCCCAAATTCAAGAAGATTGAAATCATAAAAAGCATCTTCGCAGACCACGATGGCATAATATTAGAAATAAACTACAATAAAAACAACCCAAAATACTCAAACACCTGGAAGCTGAATAGCGTGCTATTAAATATTGATTGGGTTACCAATGAAATCAAAGAAGAAATTAAAAACATCCTGGAAACTAATGACAATGAAAACACAACAATCCAAAACCTATGGGACACAATGAAAGCAGTCCTGTGAGGGAAGTTTATAGCTCTACAGGACTATCTCAAAAAACAAGAAAAAATGGTAGTAAATCATCTAACTCTACAAATCAAAGAATTAGAAAGACAGCAACAAGAAAACCCCAGAGTGAGCAGAAGGAAGGAGATAATAAAGATTAGAGCAGAAATAAATGACATAGAGACCAAAAAAACAATACAGAAAATCAATGAAACCAAGAGCTGGTTCTTTGAAAGGATAAACAAGATTGACAAACCTCTAGCCAGACTCACCAAGAAGCAAAGAGAGAGGACCCAAATAAACAAAATCAGAAACGATAGAGGCGAAATAACAACAGACCCCACAGAAATACAAATGATTGTTAAAAAATACTATGGACAGCTCTACTCCAACAAACTAGACAACATGGAGGAAATGGACAAATTACTAGAAAAATACAACATTCCAAAACTCAATCAGGAAGAATCTAAACATCTCAACAGGCCAATAACTATGGAAGAAATTGAAGCAGTCATCAAAAAGCTTCCAGCAAACAAAAGCCCAGGACCAGACGGCTTCACAGGGGAGTTGTGCCAAACATTCAAGGAAGAACTAAAACCTATCCTCCTCAGACTGCTACAAAAAATTCAAGAGGAAGGAACACTTCCAAGCTCATTCTATGAAACCAGCATCACCCTAATACCAAAACCAGGTAAAGACAACACAATGAAAGAGAATTACAGGCCAATATCCCTCATGAACATAGATGCCAAAATCCTCAACAAAATCTTAGCAAATCGAATCCAGCAGTACATCAGAAAGATCATACACCATGACCAAGTAGGATTTATCCCAGGGATGCAAGGATGGTACAATATCCGCAAATCAATAAATGTGATACATCACATAAATAAATTGAAAGAAAAAAACCACATGGTCATATCAATTGATGCAGAAAAAGCATTTGACAAAATCCAACACCCATTTTTGATAAAACTCTCAGCAAGGTGGGAGTAGAAGGATCATACCTCAACATAATAAAAGCAATATATGACAGACCCACAGCCAACATCATACTCAATGGACAAAAACTAACACCATTTCCCCTAAGAACAGGAACAAGATAGGGATGCCCCCTCTCACCACTCCTGTTCAACATATTACTGGAAGTGTTAGTCATTGCAATTAGGCAAGAAGAAGAAATAAAAGGCATCCAAATTGGAAAAGAGGAAGTAAAACTGTCCTTATTTGCAGACGACATGATATTATACATACAAAACCCTAGAGACTCCATCAAAAAGCTACTAGACTTAATACATGAATTTGGCAATGTAGCAGGATACAAAATTAACCCCAAGAAATCTGAGGCATTTCTATACACCAATAGTGAACTTTCAGAAAGAGAGATTATAAAAACAATCCCGTTTACCATTGCACCAAAAACATTAAGCTACCTAGGAATAAACTTAACTAAAGAGGTAAAACACCTCTACTCAGAAAACTACAGGACGTTGAAAAAAGAGATAGAGGAAGACATAAACAGATGGAAGAACATACCGTGTTCATGGATTGGTAGAATCAACATCATTAAAATGTCCATACTACCCAAAGCAATCTATAAATTCAACGCACTTCCCATTAAAATACCAACAGCATACTTCAGAGATCTAGAACGAGCTCTCCAAAAATTCATCTGGAATAACAAAAGACCCCGAATAGCTGCAGCAATCCTGAAAAAGAACAAAGTAGGTGGGATCTCAATACCAGATATCAAGTTGTATTACAAAGCCACTGTTCTCAAAACTGCCTGGTACTGGCACAAGAATAGGCATATAGATCAATGGAATAGAATAGAGAGCCCAGAAATCGGCCCGAACCAATATGCTCAATTAATATTTGACAAAGGAGGCAAGAACATACAATGGAGCCAAGATAGTCTCTTCAATAAATGGTGTTGGGAAAATTGGACAGATATATGCAAGAAAATGAAACTAGACCACCAACTTACACCATACACAAAAATAAACTCAAAATGGATAAAGGACTTAAATGTACGACAGGAAACCATAAAAATTCTAGAAGAAGCCAAAGGCAACAAAATCTCAGACATATGCCGAAGCAATTTCTTCACTGATACAGCTCCTAGGGCACTTGAAACTAAAGAAAAAATGAACAAATGGGACTACATCAAAATAAAAAGCTTCTGCACAGCAAAAGAAACCATCAACAAAACAACGAGAAAACCCACTGTGTGGGAAAACATATTTGCCAATGACATATCTGATAAGGGCCTAATCTCCGAAATTTATAGGGAACTCATACAACTTAACAAAAGAAAGATAAACAATCCAATCAAAAAATGGGCAAAGGACCTAAATAGACACCTTTCAAAAGAGGACATTCAGAAAGCCAAGAGACATATGAAAACATGCTCAAAGTCACTAATCATCCGAGAGATGCAAATCAAAACAGCAATGAGGTACCATCTCACACCTGTCAGACTGGCTATCATCAACAAATCAACAAACGACAAGTGCTGGAGAAGATGTGGAGAAAAAGGAACACTTGTGCACTGCTGGTGGGAATGCAGACTGGTGCAGCCACTATGGAAGACAGTATGGAGTTTCCTTAAAAAACTGAAAATGGAACTCCCATTTGACCCTGTGATCCCACTTCTAGGAATATATCCTAAGAAACCAGAAACACCAATCAGAAAGGATATATGCACCCCTATGTTCATAGCAGCACAATTCACCATAGCTAAGATCTGGAAACAGCCTAAGTGCCCATCAGTAGATGAATGGATTAGAAAACTGTGGTACATCTACACGATGGAATACTATGCTGCTGTAAAAAGGAAGGAACTCTTACCATTTGCAACGGCATGGATGGAACTGGAGAGCATTATGCTAAGTGAAATAAGCCAGTCAATAAAGGAAAAATACCACATGATCGCACTCATTCATGGACAATAGAGGCCATTATAAACTTTTGAACAATAATAGATACAGAGGCAGTGCTGCCTCAAACAGATTGTCAAACTGCAGCGGGAAGGCCGGGGAGGGTTGGGGGGCAGGAGGTAGGGGGGTAAGAGATCAACTAAAGGACTTGTATGCATGCATATAAGCATAACCAATGGACATAAGACACTGGGGGATAGGGGAGGCTAGGGTACTGTCTAGGGCGGGGGGATAAAATGGATACATATGTAATACCCTTTGTAATACTTTAAGCAATAAAAAAAAAAAAAATCTCAGACATATGCCGAAGCAATTTCTTCACTGATACAGCTCCTAGGGCACTTGAAACTAAAGAAAAAATGAACAAATGGGACTAAATCAAAATAAAAAGCTTCTGCACAGCAAAAGAAACCATCATCAAAACAATGAGAAAACCCACTGTGTGGGAAAACATATTTGTCAATGTCATATCTGATAAGGGCCTAATCTCCAAAATTTATAGGGAACTCATACAACTTAACAAAAGGAAGATAAACAATCCAATCAAAAAATGGGCAAAGGACCTAAATAGACACCTTTCAAAAGAGGACATTCAGAAAGCAAAGAGACATATGAAAACATGCTCAAAGTCACTAATCATCCGAGAGATGCAAATCAAAACAGCAATGAGGTACCATCTCACACCTGTCAGACTGGCTATCATCAACAAATCAACAAACGACAAGTGCTGGAGAGGATGTGGAGAAAAAGGAACACTCGTGCACTGCTGGTGGGAATGCAGACTGGTGCAGTCACTATGGAAGACAGTATGGAGTTTCCTTAAAAAACTGAAAATGGAACTCCCATTTGACCCTGTGATCCCACTTCTAGGAATATATCCCAAGAAACCAGAAACACCAATCAGAAAGGATATATGCACCCCTATGTTCATAGCAGCACAATTCACCATAGCTAAGATCTGGAAACAGCCTAAGTGCCCATCAGTAGATGAATGGATTAGAAAACTGTGGTACATCTATCTACACGATGGAATACTATGCTGCTGTAAAAAGGAAGGAACTCTTACCATTTGCAACGGCATGGATGGAACTGGAGAGCATTATGCTAAGTGAAATAAGCCAGTCAATAAAGGAAAAATACCACACGATCTCACTCATTCATGGATAATAGAGACCATTATAAACTTTTGAACAATAATAGATACAGAGGCAGAGCTGCCTCAAACAGATTGTCAAACTGCAGCGGGAAGGCCGGGGAGGGTTTGGGGGCAGGAGGTAGGCGGGTAAGAGATCAACTAAAGGACTTGTATGCATGCATATAAGCATAACCAATGGACATAAGACACTGGGGGATAGGGGAGTCTAGGGCGGGGGGATAAAATGGACACATATGTAATACCCTTTGTAATACTTTAAGCAAAAAAAAAAAAAGAGAGAGAAAATAAAATGACACATTAAAAAATGGTAAAATTGTAGTAGTAATAATACTGGTTTAAAAATAGAAATGTAGTCATTAAAAAGATAAAATCAGGTGATGAAAAAAGAAAAGAAATTGTTTATTAATTAAGAGGTGAAAAAAGAATTAAGAAAAATAAAAATGTGCAGTAGTAAAGGTCCTTCAGATCCTGTACTCGTCAGTCTGGCTCGCCTTAGTCCTGCCAGGTATTCAGGAGAGTGTTGAATTTCCCTGTGATACACTGTTCCTCCGTCTTTTAAACCACAGTCCTGATTTTAAAGCAGGCTGTATTTGTTTCCCAGACTGCCTTAATTTCTATTTACAGAAGAGTCAGTTCATGGTTCAGCCCCTGGGTTGCAGTGTTTCTGGATTGACCGCCAAGGCTATAAGTCCTCTCTATCCAGTAGTTAGTGTTTATTTTCCCTATTGCACTTAAAACTGGTTTGGGAGAGTCAACTGCCCTGAGCTGGTTCTTTAATCATTACTCCCTGCTGTGTTTCCCAGGTTCCACAATAACAACTTTTCCATGCAGACTCTGTGAGTGACCCCAATTGGGCAATCCTATGTATTGAGTTTAATCATCAAACACAAAGATTTAAGAGGGAGAGAAAAAACAAGATCCCGAGAAGTTGCACAAATTTGCAACCCTCCACCTTCCAACTCTGTGCGCAGTCTCTTCTGTGCATCCTTTCTCCCCTGGCACTAAGCAGCCAGCACACTGGCAAAATCCGAGGCTGCCTTTTTGCATCCAGTCCAGCTAATGGGCTTATTTTTAGCGTTCCCTTCTGCCAGCAGCCCTGCTGCCTTTTTGCATCCAGTCCAGCTATGGGCTTATTTTTAGCGTTCCCTTCTGCCAGGACCCCTTCCACACTCGAGGATCACGCTGGCCCCAATGGCCGCAGACTTTTTGGGGTGCAGATTTCCCATGCGCATACCTCTCTCCAACCTGAAGTGCAAACCACACCTTTATCTAGGCGAAATCTGACCTTTCCGTGAGAAGAAGTGGGATCCTCTGAGTCCACATAGTCGTGCTGTTTGAGATCCGGTGTTTCTGGGTTAGTAGCCAATCTCTGGATGCCGTGGATGCCGGGTCTTTGGATGTATAGGCTTCCAATAACAGCCACTCCAGATGGCGTGGTCTCCGTTGCTGAGCCGGCGCTCCGGGAGAGATTTCAGCCGCAGTCTCCAACCGTCTCCTTTCTCCGAGAGTCCTTTGCCTTTCCCAGCTGCAAACTGTCTCCCAGCTGAATACCTTCTGCTTATTCAGGCTGTATGTTACCTGTTTCAGCTGCTCACCCTATCTGCTCCAGGACAAGGCATGGGACACGTCCATCTATACCTCTGCCATTTTCTTCCTCCCCTCTGACCATTTTTTTAATTGGACTGTTTTTTTGGTGTGGAGTTTTATGAGTTCTTTATATCTTTTGGATATTAAACCTTTGTTGGAGCTATTGTTTGCAAATATCATTTCCCATTCTGTCAGCTGTCTCTGTTTAGTTGTCAGTTTCTTTTGCTGTGAAGAAGCTTTGTAGTTTGATATAGATCTATTCATTTATTTTGGCCTTTACTTCCAAAGTAAAGGGATCAAGTTCATAAAATGTCCTATATGACCAAAGTTTGTAAGTTTAGAACCTATGTTTTCTTCTATGTATTTTAATGTTTCAGACCTTATATTTAGGTCTTTGATCCACTTTGAATAATTTTTTGTACATGGGGACAAACTATAATCTAGTTTTATATTTTTGCATGTGGCTTTCTAAATTTCTTAGCACCATTTATTGAAGAATATTATTTTTATCTTGTGTTTTTGGCTTCTTTGCCAAAAATTCACTGCCCATATTAATGTGGTGTTTTCTTTTAATGTGGGCTCTCAATTCTGTTCCATTGACCTGTGTGTCTGTTTTTCTGCCAATACCATACTGCTTTAACTACCATAGCTCTGTAGTATAATGTAAAGTCAGGTAGTGTGATACCTGCTTCGTTCATTTTTTTTCTTCTCAGAATCGCTTTGGCTTATTAGGGTATTTTGTGGTTCTATATACATCTGTTGATTTTTTTGTCCTCTTTCTTTAAAAATTGTCATTGGAATCTTGATAGGGATTGCATTAAGTCTGTATTGCTTTGGGTAGTATGATCATTGTAACTATGTTGATTATTCCAATCCATGAACATGGAATAGCTTTCCATTTCCTTGTTTCTTTAAAAATCTCTTTTAATAATGCTTTGTAGTTTTCAGTATATAGGTCTTTCACATCCTTTGTTATGTTTTTTCCCCTTTGGTATTTTATTTTTTTAAATGCAATTGCAATAGGAATATTTTCATTTCTTTTTCTGAAGTTTTGTTGTTAGTATATAAGAAAGCCATAGATTTTTGTGCATAGATTTTGTATCCTGCAGTTTTACTGTACTTGTTTATTGTTTTATTAATTTTTTGTGTGTGGAGTCTTTGGGGTTTTCTATATATAGAACCATGTCATCTGGAAAAAGTGACACTTTTACACCTTTCTTCCCAATTTGGATGCCTTTTATTTCTTTCTCTTGCCATATTGCTCTGACTAGGACTTCCAGCACTATGTTGAATGAGTGTGGTGGAGTGGGCATTCTTGTCTTGTTCCGGATTTTAGAGGAAACAGTATTTATATAAATGTAATAGCTAGAGCAGCCATTAAAAATCTCTTTAAAGAAATACACTAGAGTGCAGGTTATATTTTCCCTGCCTACAGCTTGAAGACACTGTGATTTGAATCTAAGGTAATTACTGCTATTCCATGTCATCCACAAATAATTAGCCCCAAATTATAATAAATTACCATGGTTTGCCCTCTTCATGAAACGACATGATTATATTATAGTTTTTTCCTTTCGCATATTTAAAATAAAAACACTTTGACAAAAAAAAAAGTGCTGGCCAAATAGGCAGACATGTCATGCACCTCAGGCAACGGTTCTCAACCTTGGCTGCATATTAGAATCACCTGGGAATCTTTTTAAAATGCTGATTTCTGGGCCTCATCCTCCGGAAATTCTGTTTCTTTTTTACTAATGTTGTTGCCCCACCCCACAACAAAGAAACAGAATTTCCAGAGGATGAGGCCCAGAAATCAGCATTTTAAAAAGATTCCCAGGTGATTCTAATGTGCAGCCAAGGTTGAGAACCACTGTCCTAGGGCCAGAGTAGAAATACAACTAAATTGGAGAACATTCACCTGGCATTTCTGATGTCCAGCTGAGGAGGAGACTTATATCAAAGAATGACAGAAAACACCTGGAGACTGGTAGGAAGGGCGAGGTGGTTAGAGGAGCTGACCCAGCTATCAAGGGTGACAGGCCAGCAGGCAGAGAGGGAGGCGGGAACTGCTGGCTACATTAGTCTGTCCCCTCATAAGATAGAGGGCTGGAACCCTGACTGGGCTTCACAGCACCAAACACCAGAGCCAAGACAGGCAGCCCCTGTAACACTTAGGCGTGAAAGGTGGCAGGGTTGCTAGCTGCAAGGAAGTCTGGAGGCCACAGACCAGAGTCAGTTGGAGAGAAAGCCACAATTTCATGTTTTTTTTTCTCTAAACCCAGAGCCCAGGAATTTCATTTGCAAATACTCATTTGGTGCAGGGAGAGAGGGCGATGTGCACTCCAGGTGCTCAGGGAGAGGCTGAGGTGGGAAGCATTGCAGGGAGCAGCCAGGAGCATTTGGTCCTTGGCCCCCAAGCTGAAAAGGCCATTTTTCCTGAGAAGAGCTAGCTGCTCCCAACAGCCAGAGGGCAGGTGAAGAAGTAATACCCCACCCTAAGTGATACAGCTCAGCCTCAGGAGCCCTGCCTGCACACCCTGCATTTTGAGGTTTTCAGAGGCAAACACTTTCAAGGAGCCCTCAGAGACTGGATTGGGGGAGAGGCCATTGGCCCACTATCCTGGGAGCCAGGCTGATATTTTCCACATGCGGGAGAACTGAGAAAAACTCTGGGTTTCCAGCAGATCCCATCCAAGGATCCCTGTCCAGCCCAGGGCAGAGTAATATTTTGGGCCACTTGCTGAGACATAGCTCTGGGAAAGGGAAAAACACCTACCATATTCCTCAAAGCTAAACAGCACCTTTCCTACCTAAAGCCCTTTCAGAAACAGACTTGAGTGATTAAGATCCACAGCTGGCTAGCAGGCAAAGGCGGGCAGAGGGGGAGCCCAGGGAACCAGGGGAAGTTTGCCTACCCAGCTGTGGACCCCATTGTGATAGTATATATACTTTAGAGGGCAATTGGCCCCTCCTGTTTGCAGCCAAGGCCTGTGGAGACAGACACAAGCAGTGGATCAGTGGAATCTCTTGGAGCTTCAAGCGGGTTGCTGAAATCCAAAAGTCAGTGTCTGACCAGTGGTTAGCACCAAAGTTCCTAACAGGAAGCCCAGAATTGGCAAGCAACAGAAGAGTGGGTTCCAAAGTGAGCTCCCACAGGGCATTACACTCGGCTGAAATGAAGGCCACTTCATTGTTGTCTCCTTTTTGTTATGTTTCTCTATTTTCTTTTCTCTTCTCTTGTATTTTTTCAGTTTTTTTAAACCCTTATCTATCTGCTTTATTGATTCTAGTCTCTGTTGTTCATATATCCAATTTTTCTCTTTTCTTTTCCTACTCCAGTTTTTCTTTTTTTTATTTTTTCCACAAGTCAACTTTTTTTTTCTTCCTTCTCTTTGCTTTTTCTCATGCTTTCTTATCTTTTTTTCTTCTGACAAAGCCAGCCTGAGTGCCTGTGGTGAAGTCGCCCCAGGTCCCGGGCACCAGCTTAGCAAAATCTATAACCCCTTTGTAAAGGCACAGAACAAGTGAATAAAAATAAAAATCAGAGGTCTCCAGCAATGGTGGGCCTCTCTCATCACAGTCATTGGGACTGGGTGGCATTTAAGTATTTATCTAGGGCAGTGATGGTGAACCTTTTGAGCTCAGCGTGTCAGCATTTTGAAAAACCCTAACTTAACGCTGGTGCTGTGTCACATATAGAAATTTTTTGATATTTGAAACCATAGTAAAACAAAGACTTATATTTTGATATTTATTTTATATATTTAAATGCCATTAAACAAAGAAAAATCAACAAAAAAATGAGTTTGCATGTCACCTCTGACACGCGTGTCATAGGTTCGCCATCACTGATCTAGGCACCATGACTGAGACGCACAAGTTCAAGTCATGATCTCTGCCCTTAAAAAATTCACAATCTTATTAGAGCTAGTGGATGATAAAAGTGCAGTAATAACATCAGAACATAAGGCAACAATACAGAGAGGAACAGAGGCAATTACTAGGATGACTTTCCAACAATTAGTACAAAGAGTATGTGCTGTGAATTGAATAAAAAAATGTGTGTAAGTAGTTGCTTCATGGGTATGGCATCCCTTCCTATTTAAAGGAAGCTGAGTTCCATGTGAACTGGGTAATATGCTATGATATCTGAGGCATAGGACAAGGGAGGCCCTAAGTGTACTATGCTTTGATATTTGAGTCATTCTTTATTGTTCAATGTGATATATTTCTGTACGCCTCAGTTTTGTAATAGTTTAATTACTAGAATAATACATCTTGCTATAAAATATTACTAGAAGATCAAATGATCAGGTGACATTTATTGTTATTTTCTATAAATGAACACCATCTCTGGTATGCTAAAGTGATAGGTATTATAGAAATATTCAGATAGGGAGACCTACAGGCTTGATTACAAGTGAGGTTTACTATCACAACCCACATTTATTGCTTAAAAAAAAGCAGGGAGCCAACTAAAAACTGAACCAAATATAAGCCCTTGAGGGGCAAATGTAAATTGGATAAGCTTTGCTATTACAAAGCAAGAAGAAAAAATTCAGATGCAAGAATGAGAAGCACATTGCATCCACTCTAAGTTGCTGCAAAAGAAAAAAAATGATATCTATGAAAATACTTGATACAGATTGTGAAGGGTCAGCTACATAAGAAAAAGGTGTAGGGGTCCCAAATTGCAGAGGGTGCAGGAGGGGCTGAGGGATCCCCCCTCCCCACCGTGCACAAATTTCATGCACCGGGCCTCTAGTAAATAAATAACATACAATAAAAATAAAATCATAAATGGCAGGGGGAGGGCCAAAGGCAACTTATATAATTTTTTAATTCCCCCTCTCCCCTCATTGCTTCATAGTCAATCATTCCTCTAGACTTAATGATCTCTCTCTCTCTCTCTCTCTCTCTCTCTCTCTCTCTCTTTGAGAGTGCAAAAGAGTGAAGCTATCCATGTGAGTGAGAAACATCGATTGGCTGCTCCCCCAACCCCATATGCGCCTCGATTCCCAACTAGGGATCAAACCCACAACCCGGGTATGTGCCCTGACATGAATTGAACCTGCCACCTTTGGGTGCCTGGGACAATGCTTCAATCAACTGAGCCACACTGGCCAGGGCAAGGCTGAGTCTTTTAAAGTGCCCTGTGATCTGAACCCAGGTTCCTTGTACCAAAGCAAGCGATGAGGTGATATTTATAGTAAATCGGACTCTCATGTCATTTGGGAAATGTGGGTCAGGCTGACACTGCACTAAAGTGGGCCTGTGGCTCTCTGACGTGGAAACAATGAGGCTGTGTCTCGGTGCCCGTGGTGCCAGTCCCAGGATCCATTGCATATGGTTTGGTGTTCAGTATGAACACACAGTTACTTTGTCATTAGCATATAGTCCAGGTCTCTCTATCCCAAGAAATTACTGTAGAACTGTGAACAGCATTTGTGATAGAGCATGAATTAGGGGTTTTGTATGACAAAACAGAGAAGGAGCAGTACTGCTCTGGAGGTGGAACTTTATTTCTCCTTGTTAGAATCCTGTTCGCCATGAAGCCAGCCTTGAAGGATGAGTGGTTTTGATAGGAGTTCCAAAGAAATTATCTTTGGAGGATGTAGGCTTTTGCTTTAAGCCTGCTGACTTATAAGGAGACTTCCTCTCCTTAGATTCTGTCTCTTTTTTATTTTCATTTTGTTTTAATGTTTAAAATATTACAAAGAGTAGCACATATGTCTCCTTTATTTTTTCCCCTTGACCTTCCCCCGGCCTCCCCTACCCCCCAGTGTCTTGTGTCCATTGGTTATGCTTATATGCATGCGTACAAGTCCTTTGGTTGATCTCTTACCCCCCAGATTCTGTCTCTTAAGCGTATAAAAGCCATGGGAGATTAACCATAAAACGGGAAGGTGAGGCTTGGATAGTATGTTGGGTTCAAATCTTGTTTGGGGAACATTTTGATTGAACTGTAGAAAACTGTTTTAGAAGAATTGATGGCACTTTGTGGGTGTGTAGCTTGACTGCCTGATGCCTGGCAGTCAGTGCCTGAGGGCTGCACTCAGTTGGTCCCACAACATACCAGAGCTCCACGCCGTCTCTTCAGGGGCACCTGGGCATATACAGCAGTCACATATGGGCCGCATCTCTGCTATTGCACCCACTGAGGCCCTGTGAGAATGGTGGCATTAGGATGAAAAGTTCAGTGGAATTATTGGGATAAAAATAGTCCATTAGTTTGCTAGGGCTGCTGTAACAAACAACCCCAAATAGAGCAGCCTAAACAACAGAAGTCTATTGTCTCACAGTTGTGGAGACTAGAAGTTTGAGATCAAGGTACTGGCAGGGCCACAGCACCTCTGAATGGACTAGGAAGGGCTCTGTCCCATACCTCTCTCCTCACTGCTGATGGTTTGTCAGCAACCAGGGACATTCCTTGACTTGTGGCAGTGAAACTCCAATCTTGGCGTCATGTTTCCCTGTGTGCGTGTCAGTGTCCAGATTTCCCCCTTTTAAAAGGACCCAGTCATATTGGATTATGGATCCACCCTAATCCAGTATGACCTCTCCTTAATGAATTATATCTGTGATGACCCTACTTCCAAATAATGTCACATTCTGAACACTGGAGGTAAGGACTTCAACCCATGAATTTGAAATTTGGAGTGGGGGAGTACAATTCAACCTGTATCATAGTGTATGCTGAGGAGGGACTGGGAAACAGGGAAATATAAATAGACTATTTATATACTAGGTAACTATTTTGAAAAGTTTGATTATGAAAAGAGAATTAGGAGCATATCTCAGAGAATACAGAGCTGATGAAAAATTGTATAGTTTTGAATTTAAGATGAGAAATATTTAAAAAATTTTAATATCAATGGAAAAGAAAGCTATGATAAAGGCTGAGAGGAGTAACTGATGGATTCTAGTACCAGAGAGGAGAGTACAGGATGGATGCAGAGAAGAAGGAGTGGTGATCCCTGTAAAGGAAGAGGGATGCTTCCCTTAAGGTAATGGCCAGGGAGGAGTAGTGGAGAGATGCTTACTCAAATAGGTTTGTTATATTAGTTATTACAAAGTTGAGACAATTTCATCTTACAATGTTGAGACAATTACCTTTTGACATCTCCTCCTTAATTATTAGTATTCACAGTGGACATATAGCAATATCGAGAAAAGGGGAGCAGTAAAGGTGGAATTTAAAAGAAAGTGAAATTTTTAATAAAATTGACCACAAAACTAAGGAAATGCAAATGGTTGGAGATACATGTGAGGAGTACCAGAGTGCTGGTGTCCATGCTGTGATAGTGACTGTACTATCTTGTATGTGTAGATCTTTGTAGCATGGTAAGCTGCCTGTCTGAGAAATAGATAACTAGATTAATCAATATTGTTTTTCCAAGCTGATGTGACAGGAGAACAACAGCATCCAGATTTCCATTTATTAGCAATAGAATACTTGACAGTATGAACCATGACACCGATAGAGAAAAGGGGAGTAAGTGAAGTCAGGAGTGTTGACGGGTCAGGAGAAAGTGAGAGGCCCCAAGGAGACTGACACACTGGGGGCGCAGGACTTTACACCTCGGGGTTTACTTGAATATTCAACTGTAGATGTCATCTGCTACCATCCTTCAAGGGAGAATTCATCAGTCAGTCAGATTCAATCACTAGAGACAATTATTCAACATATAAACATCTTAAAGATATACAAGTTTATTTCTCACAGAAAATAATTCTGGAATTGGGCAATACAGTATTTCAATGATGTTGTCAAATACCCAAGCTCATTCTGTCTTTTCTATCATCCATGTCATTGTACATGGTCATAGATGTGTTTTGAGTTCCATCCATGATGAAACATTATAGCCAGCAAAAAATAAAGGAAAAAGGACATAATTTCCCTTAAGGACACATTTCAGCAGTCATATAGGATAATTCACCTTACAATACAGGGGCCATTATTCAGTCACATGCAGCAGGGGAGGTTAGGAAATCTAACATTTGTATTAGGCCAGTGATGGCAAACCTTTTGAGCTTGGCGTGTCAGCATTTCGAAAAACCCTAACTTAACTCTGGTGCCGTGTCACATATAGAAATTTTTTGATATTTGCGACCATTGTAAAAAAAAGACTTATATTTTTGATATTTAGTTTATATATTAAAATTCCATTTAACAAAGAAAAATCAACCAAAAAAATGAGTTCGCATGTCACCTTTGACATGCGTGTAATAGGTTCGCCATCACTGTATTAGGCTGTCCTAGGACAAGGCAATAATGAGAGGAGTCTAACTAAGGAAGAAGGAGGAACTGATATGAGGGAAATCATCAGTGTCTCAGAGCTTCATTTTGAACATGAACCAGTAAGAAGAAGGACAAAATCAGTTTATATCATAATTGGGGCCCAAAGTAATACTTTCTTATGAGAGTTAATTAGGAATATCAATTGTAACATCAGGCGTTCTTCCCCCCGGGCAGATGGTTAGGGAGCCTGAGTCAGATGACCAAAGCCTGAAAAGAGGTTTTAGGGCACCGTAGAACGTGTTCTTAGGAAAGCTGAATATGTGGGACCCATCTGTCATGTTATAGAAAGATACATCTCCAGCCTCATAATCCAGGAATATCCCCAATTTAAGGAGTCTTTGTTTTAGACTAAGAGGGGTTTCTGGGGAAGTGAGGGCCCAGTACGCCCCCTCATAGAGCCTTATGGCCCAGAAACCATTCTGTGGAGACATAGTAACCCTCCCTTTCCTCGTGACATTATCCCTGCAAATTCCCAGGTCCCAGGAACGTGCGTTCCCAACCTCCACCTCCCAGAAGGATCTCCCTCTCCTGAGGTCCAGCTGACCCAGCACGCAGGGAAGGGAGTCAAATCTCTGTGTGGAGTGGGGTAGATCTTGACAAGGCTCTCGCCAGGTTACTCGTTTCCCATCTTCACACAGGAGGGCAGGATGGGCAGTGCCTGCATCCAGAATCACATTTACTGCAAAGACAAGTGGACCGCCATGTTTTCTAGGAAAGTTTCCATAGACCTGGGCCAGAGAGTCCCCATTCTGTGAGATCTGCTCTGGCCCTGGGTAGACCCAGCTCACCTCCACCCATCTTTCCCCAAGGTCACCCCACAAGGATCAGGGTCTCTTCGGGACCATCACAGACCCACCAGTTTCGAACTCCTCTTTTCTCCAATCTGAAAGGAACAGAACAAATGAACATCAGGACCCACCATTTGAAAGATACGCTGTCTGTCTGTCCAGAATTCTATTAGTATAAATTCACTGGGGTTAATTCAAGATAAAACAACAAAAGATAATACTCTGTAATATACTACAGGCTCTTGTACCACCTCCTAAATTATGTCTGACTTGAAGATCTGACCCATTCTTATGCGCTCCTCACACAACATTCCTATAGGATAAATATCTATAATCTATTTAGGATGTTTGACAGTAAATAGGGCATAAGGTGAGTCTGACCAAATAACTTATTTTTTTGCTTTAGTTTCCTAAATTTTTAGCAGATGATGAACACTCTACCTATGCTTAAGACAATGTGAGATGAAATTAATAAATAAAATCTACTAAAATGTAATGTTTTAAACACATCCTTATCTGTTAAAATATTGAATAATCTATTGAGTTCATGGAATGTATACTTTGGGGTTTCTTTGATTTTCAGAATTGCACACACAGTATTCAACTAAAAATCTTTGATAATAAGATTTCTTTAATCACAGTCCATGTCACTCACCAGCATACAATGGCGCCTTCATCCAAACTGCAAAAAACAAAAAACAAAAACAAAACAGGGAGCTTTAGCTTTGTTCTTTTCCTGTTTTCTCTCAATGTCTTTCCATTTCTCCCCGTCTTTGTCCCATTTCTTATGAATTCTTTGAACTTCCTCTTTCTGTCTTCTATTATATTCATATTCCATTTTTTTCAAGCATGATAATAATGTTCTGGTGTAGGACAGATGGAAACAGAAGCAACAAAACGTGGGAGCCACAGAGAGAGGAGTGGAAGGAGGGAGCATAGCATGAAGACAGGAAGGAAGAAAGAGGAGAGGAGAAAGGTCATGCAGAATCATGTGTGGTTTGCAGTTCAGAGAGAATTTATTGACATTTAAAAAGAAGATGTTTCAAATGCTCCTTTGCAAACTATAGACACTTTGTTGTACTTCTGCCTCCTCTCCTACTGCCATCAGGGCAGGACCCGAGTGACAAACAAATGGAGCTTTCTGAGAAGAAGCGTTACTCACCCAACTTAAATTGAGCCTTCCTCCAAGCTGAGATAAAAGATACAAACACACAAATATGAGACAGGTTTCCTCAACTTCATTAAGAAGATGCAGTTAAAGCCATACATTCAACAATGTTTGTGTCTGCATATTGGCCAGGTAATGCCCATTTCAAAAATAATGAAAGAAATCTCTAATGTTTGTTCCATCTAAAAAACGTTCCTACAAATTAAAAATACATGAGGATTTAAAGAATTCTTGTAAGGGGATAGGAATATCTTAGAAAATGGCTTTAGACTTTAGAGATAAATTGTCAATTATGTTAAATTGAGTGAAAAACACATGTATAAAACACTCTGAAGGAAACATAATTTGTTGAATTAATAATTAAGTGAATAAAAATTAAGAGGAGTAATAACTAAGAAAAATAACCAGGCAAAATCATGCAAAAATATTTATGTACCATGGGTAACTTGAGAATATGGTCAAGAGAAGCAAGTCTCAAGATTATATTTGACATGACTTTAGACCAGCGGTTCTCAACCTGTTGGTCGTGACCCCTTTGGCGATAGAAGGACCCTTTCACAGGGGTCGCCTAAGACCATCCTGCATATCAGATATTTACATTATGATTCATAACAGTAGCAACATTACAGTTATGAAATAGCAACGAAAATAATTTTATGGTTGGGTCACAACATGAGAAACTGTATTTATTGTTTTTTAATTTTTATTTTTTAAATATATTTTATTAATTTTTTACAGAGAGGAAGGGAGAGGAATAGAGAGTTAGAGACATCGATGAGAGAGAAGCATCAATCAGCTGCTTCCTGCACAGCCTCTACGGCAGATGTGTCCGCGACGAAGGTATATGCTCTTGACCAGAATCAAACCTGGGACCCTTCAGTTTCCAGGCCGACGCTTTATCCAGTGAGCCAAACCAGCTAGGTCATGAGGAACTGTATTTAAAGGGCCAGAAGGTTGAGAACCACTGGTCTAGACTCTAGACAAATGTGAAGAAGGCAGCATAGAAGGAACTATCTCACTCAGTAGTTTTGGAGTTTGAAACCTTCCATTAAGAATTGGGACATCACACATAAAACAATAGCTCTCCATCTCAGAGCGCATGGAGGTGAGGGGCGGGGGGAGGAACCCAAGTTAAAGGAAGCTTTCTATGTAATGGAATAACTCCATTACTAAATTATAATAGTATATCACCCTAATGATTTAGAGACTAAGATATGGACAAGAAAAGAACCTTTTCAGAGAAATACATCTCTAAGGGAATTCCAGTCTAAAAAAGTTACCAAGTTGTTGCTGAAGTTCTTCTGAAAAAGAAAATGGAAAACTTTTGTAAATATAAGGGAAATGACCACAGAAAATTAAGATCCGTTGAAAACTGCCACTGCAAAGTGAACTGGTACAGTGAATATGAATAAAGAGTAAGCACGACACAAATGGGAACAGAAAAATTAGCAGTGCTTTTTCCTTAGGAAAGCGAAAAGTAAGTGAATTTTCTGAAATGACTAAATAAAAGGAAAATGTTGCTAGAATGTTAGAGAGAGCACACCTAGACTTGTATCCCGTACATATATCTGTATGGGTGGCGTGAGGTATTGGGAACATTCAGGGTTTGGACCACATCACTTATTTAATGAAATAAAATAGTTTTGTTCCAAATATTTTCTTAGCAGTAGTATATATAAATTGGTATTTTAATTTGGCCATTTTTTCCATGTATATTAAATTAAGCAAGGTGTCTTTCAGTGAGCTCTATTTTGTACAATTAAAAGATAATCTGTGAATCCTAGAAGTCTTTTTAGTAGTTGTTATAATCATTGAGAAAGCGCACGACTATAATATGTGGACACAAATCTTTTTGCAAGTCGACAGGTTTTAAATCTTTGAGTTTAGCAAAATTGCAAAATAACTTAATTGTCAAAAGAAAGCAGTTTTAAAATTAACTTTTGTCAACACTTTGCCCTTTTAACTCAGGAATTCAGAGAGTTGAGTGATATTGGTACCTGCCTTTTCTCTTGTCACTGTCCGCTGAAAAGTAAAAGGGAAAAATAAACAACTCATGTCAAATGAAAACACAACATGGGGAAGGGAGGAGAATAAAATTGGTACCCTCTTCATGGCTCACTCTGTAGTTAAAAATTGCATGCTTCTGAAAATTGCAAACAAAAGTTTCCAAACGACAGCTCATCCATCAGAGGCAACATGTTCCGTCCTCCATGCCTTGTGCAAAAGGAACTAAATGAGGAAATAAACTCATGAGGGAGCTGGGACAGACCTTCTTGGAGGCACAGTACCAATCATTCCTCTGTCTGTGGACTATCACCTGTTTCAGACTGAAATGCAAACATGAATTCCTACATGAGACAGGTACGAGGACGTGTACAAGAAAGACACCCATCTGTTCAAAACTGTACCTGCTGCACTGATCATATGGAACTTGCACTGTACACTAAATAAATATATTCTTTTTAAATTAATAATTTGTAATGTTGACACTATTGCAGATGTTCCCATCCCTCCTCTTTGCCCACCTCAACCTACCGCCACCTCCCACTCCCTTGGCCTTCAGCAGACTATTATTGTGTCCACGGGGTAGGCATATAGGCTCTTTAGCCAATCCTTTCACCTTCTTTATTCTGTCACCTCCACCCCACACCCTCAGACACTGGCCACCATGCTTCTGGTTCCATTTTGTTCAGAAGTTTATTTTGTTCATTAGACTCCACATATTAGTGAGATCATATGGTATTTGTCTTTCTCAGACTGGCTTATTTCAGTTAACAAATACTCTCCAGGTCCCTCCGTGCTGTCAAAAAAGGTAAAATTTCCTTCTTTTTCAGCCCCATAATATTCCATTGTGTAATCCCACTCCTGGGAATATATCCTAAGAATCCCAATACACCAATCAGTAAGAATATATGTACCCCTATGTTCATAGCAGCATTATTTACAATAGCCACGTTCTGGAAACAGTCCCTCTGCCCATCAGCAGATGAGTGGCTAGAAAGAGCTGTGGTATAAGAAACATATTCTTAGAGACCATTCCCGAGGAAACAAAAATATGATTGGAATTTTCATTATCAAAGAGAAATCAAACCTGCAGGAATCAAACCTGCAACCTGTGTGCATCAGGATAGCACTCTAGCTACTGAGCTACAGAGGTAGGGCTGCAAATGGTTTTTAAAAAGTGCAGTTTGTCATTTGATAACTGAGTCAATGTAAATGCAAAAGAATAAAAAAATGGCACGGTTGAGTATTTTTTATATCCAGAAAAATTACAAAAAATACTTATATATTAATTCTATGTCCTTAGAACACCTGGGTTATATATGCAAGGGCAACTCACACTTGACCGATGAATAACATTTTCATTATATCAGAGACTTTGGAAAAACAATGGACAGAGAAACTTGAAGTTTGGAATCTTCTGTGGCCTCTTAAGGATTTGGAGAAGTATCAGCTGCATAATAATGGACCCTCTAACTTGGAATACCTGACAGAGGTACTGAGTTTGGATATTTTCCAGAAATAAATATAAAAGGAGCCATGTGTCTATGAGGTTACCACCCTTCATCTCACCAACTTCTTAATGAAACTGTCAATTCTCGGCAAGACAGCAGCCAATGTTTACAGGGAAATAATTTTGTATAAAATGAAAAAAGGAGGAACAGGAAGGGATGGAAAGTAGGGAAAACCAAAGGGCCAGAATTCAAAATAGGAGCAGCCTAGTCCCCAAAATCCGGGGGCGTGGGGGGGTCGGGGGGAGAGCAGACATCAGGAGAAGAAAAGGCCAATGGAAGGCACAGGTAAAAAGGCAGGAAATGTCAGAGAGGGAGAGAAAGCAGATGTTGTGAAGGAGACCAAGAGTAAAGGGATATCAGAAGTCTTACCTAGTTTGTTCTGAGCCTCCTCTGAAAGAAAAGGAAAGACCAAAGTCAGGTGAGTGGGAAAGGATCACAAAGGGAATTAACATTTACAAATAAATTCATATTTAATAATAACTTTACCAGGTTTCAGATGAACGCACACATATGTAAAGGAATATGCAAACACAAAGCCACACACATGCATGAACACATACATATACACAATGCCCCAACACCCACGCGCACACACATCATGCTCCCTTCACACTCAGTGGCTCAGAGCTCACTACTGTTCAGTAAATAAACAGGGGGAAAGTGGAGTTAATTTCGTGAAATAACAAAGTTTTAAAATATTCCTTTGGTAGTTAATTGTTAAGACTCTCTTGATTTTGGTAAGTTTATGTTCCTGCTAGTCAGTTTGTTAACTTTAGTCATTGGCTACCTTGAAATTTATGGGTCACTTTCATCACTGTGGCAGCTACACTGTACAAAGTGGCCACAAAGCCTGGGGAAGGGGACACTGAGACAAAGCTGCGCTAGACAATACAGGGTCAGGGTGCTGGTGCCCGTGTTCACAGTGCTTTAGTCCATGGATTAATTTCCAGTGGAACTGCACCAGAGCTTCTGTGTTAGGTCGTTCCTGAACGAGCTTTTCTTAATCAATTCACATGGGTGCTGAATGCAGGGGAGAGAAAGGACTGGGATTCTCTGACAGGGATTCTGCCTCTCACTGGACCTTTACTGTGCCTGTCTCCTAACTGAAAAGTCGACATCTAAACGCACTTCTAGGAGAGAGGTTTTATAAACATTGTGCAGAGATGAAACTAAAGTCCCACATCTGCTCACAACTATTTCTACAACATGGCCAGTCACGTCCCTTCTGTAAATGGAGAACAACTCAGGAAAGTCCATTCTACCGAAATCATTGGTACAATTGCATAAAAATGTCATCTCATATGGAGGGGCAGAAAGATTGAAATAACTCCTGAGTAGGGTACTGAAGAGTGACGTGGGAATATCTTAGAAACCAACCTTAGATTTTAGACAATTTTCTTGAGTGAAAAACATATGTATAAAGATCCCAAAGGAAGAGCAACTTGGTGCATTAGTAAACAATTGAATAAAAATGAAAGTGCAGTAATAACTATGGTTGGAAAGAGCAAATAACCAGGCACAATCAGGTAAAAATAGTTATATATCTTGGATCATGTGAGAATATGGTCAAGGGAAGTAGAATAGCAATTCTCAAGGTCAACTTGCCACCAGTCTGTATGTTCAGAGTGTTTAAAAGTCCAATAGAAGAGAAATCATACATCAGAAACTTTGAAGCTTGATTCCTTCCCTTAAGAATTAGCATAGTATTGTGTGCACAGCAATGGGCACACCCATCCAGAGGCCCTGCTGGAAAACCCAAGTAAAAGGTAGTTTTCCAGAAGATACCTGGCGTGGAAGCAAGCACAAGCTCTCTAACCTGATCTTCAGCTCATCCCCCTTGACATGCAGTTATAGGAAGCATCTGCAAGGCAGAGAGCAAGTGAAGGAAAGAGAATGGAAAGGGTAGAGGCAGGACGTGGGAGAATCCCAGGAAGCAAAACAAAAACAAAAACAAAAAAACCACAACCAAAAAACAAATGAATAGGATAATTTAACATTCATGGGGGTGGGGGGGGGTTTGGGGGCGGCGGGAAGCAAATTTAAAAAAAGAGCAAAGATGGTGGTGGGTAATGATTTAGAGACTAAGATATGGACAAGAAAAGAATCTTTTCAGAGAAATATATCTCTAATGGAATGCCAGTCTGAGGAAAGTGGAAAGTTACCAAGTTGTTGCTGAAGTTCTTCTGAAAAAGAAAATGGAAAACTTTTGTAAATATAAGGGAAATGACCACAGAAAATTAAGATCCGTTGAAAACTGCCACTGCAAAGTGAACTGGTACAGTGAATATGAATAAAGAGTAAGCACGACACAAATGGGAACAGAAAAATTAGCAGTGCTTTTTCCTTAGGAAAGCGAAAAGTAAGTGAATTTTCTGAAATGACTAAATAAAAGGAAAATGTTGCTAGAATGTTAGAGAGAGCATACCTAGACTTGTATCCCGTACATATATCTGTATGGGTGGCGTGAGGTATTGGGAACATTCAGGGTTTGGACCACATCACTTATTTAATGAAATAAAATAGTTTTGTTCCAAATATTTTCTTAGCAGTAGTATATATAAATTGGTATTTTAATTTGGCCATTTTTTCCATGTATATTAAATTAAGCAAGGCGTCTTTCAGTGAGCTCTATTTTGTACAATTAAAAGATAATCTGTGAATCCTAGAAGTCTTTTTAGTAGTTGTTATAATCATTGAGAAAGCGCACGACTATAATATGTGGACACAAATCTTTTTGCAAGTCGACAGGTTTTAAATCTTTGAGTTTAGCCAAACTGCAAAATAACTTAATTGTCAAAAGAAAGCAGTTTTAAAATTAACTTTTGTCAACACTTTGCCTTTTTAACTCAGGAGTTCAGAGAGTTGAGTGATATTGGTACCTGCCTTTTCTCTTGTCACTGTCCGCTGAAAAGTAAAAGGGAAAAATAAACAACTCATGTCAAATGAAAACACAACATGGGGAAGGGAGGAGAATAAAATTGGTACCCTCTTCATGGCTCACTCTGTAGTTAAAAATTGCATGCTTCTGAAAATTGCAAACAAAAGTTTCCAAACGACAGCTCATCCATCAGAGGCAACATGTTCCGTCCTCCATGCCTTGTGCAAAAGGAACTAAATGAGGAAATAAACTCATGAGGGAGCTGGGACAGACCTTCTTGGAGGCACAGTACCAATCATTCCTCTGTCTGTGGACTATCACCTGTTTCAGACTGAAATGCAAACATGAATTCCTACATGAGACAGGTACGAGGACACGTACAAGAAAGACACCCATCTGTTCAAAACTGTACCTGCTGCACTGATCATATGGAACTTGCACTGTACACTAAATAAATATATTCTTTTTAAATTAATAATTTGTAATGTTGACACTATTGCAGATGTTCCCATCCCCCCTCTTTGCCCACCTCAACCTACCGCCACCTCCCACTCCCTTGGCCTTCAGCAGACTATTGTTGTGTCCACGGGGTAGGCATATAGGCTCTTTAGCCAATCCTTTCACCTTCTTTATTCTGTCACCTCCACCCCACACCCTCAGACACTGGCCACCATGCTTCTGGTTCCATTTTGTTCAGAAGTTTATTTTGTTCATTAGACTCCACATATTAGTGAGATCATATGGTATTTGTCTTTCTCAGACTGGCTTATTTCAGTTAACAAATACTCTCCAGGTCCCTCCGTGCTGTCAAAAAAGGTAAAATTTCCTTCTTTTTCAGCCCCATAATATTCCATTGTGTAATCCCACTCCTGGGAATATATCCTAAGAATCCCAATACACCAATCAGTAAGAATATATGTACCCCTATGTTCATAGCAGCATTATTTACAATAGCCACGTTCTGGAAACAGTCCCTCTGCCCATCAGCAGATGAGTGGCTAGAAAGAGCTGTGGTATAAGAAACATATTCTTAGAGACCATTCCCGAGGAAACAAAAATATGATTGGAATTTTCATTATCAAAGAGAAATCAAACCTGCAGGAATCAAACCTGCAACCTGTGTGCATCAGGATAGCACTCTAGCTACTGAGCTACAGAGGTAGGGCTGCAAATGGTTTTTAAAAAGTGCAGTTTGTCATTTGATAACTGAGTCAATGTAAATGCAAAAGAATAAAAAAATGGCACGGTTGAGTATTTTTTATATCCAGAAAAATTACAAAAAATACTTATATATTAATTCTATGTCCTTAGAACACCTGGGTTATATATGCAAGGGCAACTCACACTTGACTGATGAATAACATTTTCATTATATCAGAGACTTTGGAAAAACAATGGACAGAGAAACTTGAAGTTTGGAATCTTCTGTGGCCTCTTAAGGATTTGGAGAAGTATCAGCTGCATAATAATGGACCCTCTAACTTGGAATACCTGACAGAGGTACTGAGTTTGGATATTTTCCAGAAATAAATATAAAAGGAGCCATGTGTCTATGAGGTTACCACCCTTCATCTCACCAACTTCTTAATGAAACTGTCAATTCTCGGCAAGACAGCAGCCAATGTTTACAGGGAAATAATTTTGTATAAAATGAAAAAAGGAGGAACAGGAAGGGATGGAAAGTAGGGAAAACCAAAGGGCCAGAATTCAAAATAGGAGCAGCCCAGTCCCCAAAATCCGGGGGCGTGGGGAGGTCGGGGGGAGAGCAGACATCAGGAGAAGAAAAGGCCAATGGAAGGCACAGGTAAAAAGGCAGGAAATGTCAGAGGGGGAGAGAAAGCAGATGTTGTGAAGGAGACCAAGAGTAAAGGGATATCAGAAGTCTTACCTAGTTTGTTCTGAGCCTCCTCTGAAAGAAAAGGAAAGACCAAAGTCAGGTGAGTGGGAAAGGATCACAAAGGGAATTAACATTTACAAATAAATTCATATTTAATAATAACTTTACCAGGTTTCAGATGAACGCACACATATGTAAAGGAATATGCAAACACAAAGCCACACACATGCATGAACACATACATATACACAATGCCCCAACACCCACGCGCACACACATCATGCTCCCTTCACACTCAGTGGCTCAGAGCTCACTACTATTCAGTAAATAAACAGGGGGAAAGTGGAGTTAATTTCGTGAAATAACAAAGTTTTAAAATATTCCTTTGGTAGTTAATTGTTAAGACTCTCTTGATTTTGGTAAGTTTATGTTCCTGCTAGTCAGTTTGTTAACTTTAGTCATTGGCTACCTTGAAATTTATGGGTCACTTTCATCACTGTAGCAGCTACACTGTACAAAGTGGCCACAAAGCCTGGGGAAGGGGACACTGAGACAAAGCTGCGCTAGACAATACAGGGTCAGGGTGCTGGTGCCCGTGTTCACAGTGCTTTAGTCCATGGATTAATTTCCAGTGGAACTGCACCAGAGCTTCTGTGTTAGGTCGTTCCTGAACGAGCTTTTCTTAATCAATTCACATGGGTGCTGAATGCAGGGGAGAGAAAGGACTGGGATTCTCTGACAGGGATTCTGCCTCTCACTGGACCTTTACTGTGCCTGTCTCCTAACTGAAAAGTCGACATCTAAACGCACTTCTAGGAGAGAGGTTTTATAAACATTGTGCAGAGATGAAACTAAAGTCCCACATCTGCTCACGACTATTTCTACAACATGGCCAGTCACGTCCCTTCTGTAAATGGAGAACAACTCAGGAAAGTCCATTCTACCGAAATCATTGGTACAATTGCATAAAAATGTAATCTCATATGGAGGGGCAGAAAGATTGAAATAACTCCTGAGTAGGGTACTAAAGAGTGACGTGGGAATATCTTAGAAACCAACCTTAGATTTTAGACAATTTTCTTGTGTGAAAAACATATGTATAAAGATCCCAAAGGAAGAGCAACTTGGTGCATTAGTAAACAATTGAATAAAAATGAAAGTGCAGTAATAACTATGGTTGGAAAGAGCAAATAACCAGGCACAATCAGGTAAAAATAGTTATATATCTTGGATCATGTGAGAATATGGTCAAGGGAAGTAGAATAGCAATTCTCAAGGTCAACTTGCCACCAGTCTGTATGTTCAGAGTGTTTAAAAGTCCAATAGAAGAGAAATCATACATCAGAAACTTTGAAGCTTGATTCCTTCCCTTAAGAATTAGCATAGTATTGTGTGCACAGCAATGGGCACACCCATCCAGAGGCCCTGCTGGAAAACCCAAGTAAAAGGTAGTTTTCCAGAAGATACCTGGCGTGGAAGCAAGCACAAGCTCTCTAACCTGATCTTCAGCTCATCCCCCTTGACATGCAGTTATAGGAAGCATCTGCAAGGCAGAGAGCAAGTGAAGGAAAGAGAATGGAAAGGGTAGAGGCAGGACGTGGGAGAATCCCAGGAAGCAAAACAAAAACAAAAACAAAAAAACCACAACCAAAAAACAAATGAATAGGATAATTTAACATTCATGAGGGTGGGGGGGGTTTGGGGGCGGCGGGAAGCAAATTTAAAAAAAGAGCAAAGATGGTGGTGGGTAATGATTTAGAGACTAAGATATGGACAAGAAAAGAATCTTTTCAGAGAAATATATCTCTAATGGAATGCCAGTCTGAGGAAAGTGGAAAGTTACCAAGTTGTTGCTGAAGTTCTTCTGAAAAAGAAAATGGAAAACTTTTGTAAATATAAGGGAAATGACCACAGAAAATTAAGATCCGTTGAAAACTGCCACTGCAAAGTGAACTGGTACAGTGAATATGAATAAAGAGTAAGCACGACACAAATGGGAACAGAAAAATTAGCAGTGCTTTTTCCTTAGGAAAGCGAAAAGTAAGTGAATTTTCTGAAATGACTAAATAAAAGGAAAATGTTGCTAGAATGTTAGAGAGAGCACACCTAGACTTGTATCCCGTACATATATCTGTATGGGTGGCGTGAGGTATTGGGAACATTCAGGGTTTGGACCACATCACTTATTTAATGAAATAAAATAGTTTTGTTCCAAATATTTTCTTAGCAGTAGTATATATAAATTGGTATTTTAATTTGGCCATTTTTTCCATGTATATTAAATTAAGCAAGGCGTCTTTCAGTGAGCTCTATTTTGTACAATTAAAAGATAATCTGTGAATCCTAGAAGTCTTTTTAGTAGTTGTTATAATCATTGAGAAAGCGCACGACTATAATATGTGGACACAAATCTTTTTGCAAGTCGACAGGTTTTAAATCTTTGAGTTTAGCCAAACTGCAAAATAACTTAATTGTCAAAAGAAAGCAGTTTTAAAATTAACTTTTGTCAACACTTTGCCCTTTTAACTCAGGAGTTCAGAGAGTTGAGTGATATTGGTACTTGCCTTTTCTCTTGTCACTGTCCGCTGAAAAGTAAAAGGGAAAAATAAACAACTCATGTCAAATGAAAACACAACATGGGGAAGGGAGGAGAATAAAATTGGTACCCTCTTCATGGCTCACTCTGTAGTTAAAAATTGCATGCTTCTGAAAATTGCAAACAAAAGTTTCCAAACGACAGCTCAACCATCAGAGGCAACATGTTCCGTCCTCCATGCCTTGTGCAAAAGGAACTAAATGAGGAAATAAACTCATGAGGGAGCTGGGACAGACCTTCTTGGAGGCACAGTACCAATCATTCCTCTGTCTGTGGACTATCACCTGTTTCAGACTGAAATGCAAACATGAATTCCTACATGAGACAGGTACGAGGACACGTACAAGAAAGACACCCATCTGTTCAAAACTGTACCTGCTGCACTGATCATATGGAACTTGCACTGTACACTAAATAAGTATATTCTTTTTAAATTAATAATTTGTAATGTTGACACTATTGCAGATGTTCCCATCCCTCCTCTTTGCCCACCTCAACCTACCGCCACCTCCCACTCCCTTGGCCTTCAGCAGACTATTGTTGTGTCCACGGGGTAGGCATATAGGCTCTTTAGCCAATCCTTTCACCTTCTTTATTCTGTCACCTCCACCCCACACCCTCAGACACTGGCCACCATGCTTCTGGTTCCATTTTGTTCAGAAGTTTATTTTGTTCATTAGACTCCACATATTAGTGAGATCATATGGTATTTGTCTTTCTCAGACTGGCTTATTTCAGTTAACAAATACTTTCCAGGTCCCTCCGTGCTGTCAAAAAAGGTAAAATTTCCTTCTTTTTCAGCCCCAAATATTCCATTGTGTAATCCCACTCCTGGGAATATATCCTAAGAATCCCCATACACCAATCAGTAAGAATATATGCACCCCTATGTTCATAGCAGCATTATTTACAATAGCCACGTTCTGGAAACAGTCCCTCTGCCCATCAGCAGATGAGTGGCTAGAAAGAGCTGTGGTATAAGAAACATATTCTTAGAGACCATTCCCGAGCAAACAAAATATGATTGGAATTTTCATTATCAAAGAGAAATCAAACCTGCGGGAATCAAACCTGCAACCTGTGTGCATCAGGATAGCACTCTAGCTACTGAGCTACAGAGGTAGGGCTGCAAATGGTTTTTAAAAAGTGCAGTTTGTCATTTGATAACTGAGTCAATGTAAATGCAAAAGAATAAAAAAATGGCACGGTTGAGTATTTTTTATATCCAGAAAAATTACAAAAAATACTTATATGTTAACCTACTAGTATCCTGGTGCACAAAAATTTGTGCACTCAGGGGTGAGGGTGAGGAGTGGGGCCAGACCCCTCAGCCCGACCTGCACCCTCTGTCATGTTCTGGGACCCCAGCTACTCCTGGCCTAGGCACAGGTCTACAGGCTTGGGCAGCCTGGCTCCCGAGGCCCCATTTTATCAAGAGAACAAAGTCGGCGTTAGTTAGAGCTCTCACAGAACTCAGTACACTGCATCTGTGCATACAACTGCCTCGTTCCTGTGCCTGCTTCGCCCTACTGAATTACTAACATCTTCAGGACATAGCTCTGTCTTATCCTGCTTCAACTTCAGTGCCTGGCCTGGTGCCATGGACCTGAGAGAGTTTGCTGAGTGAGTGAATAATGAGTGAATGAATGAGTGATTGAATGAGTGAGTAAGTGAATGAGCAAGCAGCTAAGGAGCAGGAACGCGTTGCCATGGCAACATGGCAGAAGTTCAGGCCCCATTCCCAGCTCCCTGAAGCCCACCCCAGGAAAGGTCTTCCCTGTTCCCAGCGGCCTGGGGCCCCTCTCCTGGCTGCATACTGAATTACTAACATCTTGAGGACATAGCTCTGTCTTATCCTGCTTCTACTTCAGTGCCTGGCCTGGTGCCATGGACCTGAGAGGGTTGCTGAGTGAGTGAATGAGTGAACAAATGAGCGAGTAAGTGAATGAGCAAGGAGCTACCAGCGGAGATAGTTCGCACTCTGCTCTGAGCTGCCTGATGCAAACCCAGTGAAGTTAATGCCCTGCTCCCAGTGACCCCACTCCCCTTTCCCGGCTGCATAGTTCGTGCAGGGCAAAGGCTGCCCAGGTGTGCATTTTGGCAAATCAGTGCATTAGCACCTGCCAGCCTGGGATCCTCCCGGAGGGACATTTGTGGGCGTGGCCAGTGACAGATAAGGGCATTAGCACCTGTCAGCCGGGGATCCCCCTGGGAAGACCATTTGTGGGCATGGCCGGTGGCAGATTGGTGCATTAGCACCTGTCGGCCTGGGATCCCCCCGGAGGGTCATTTGTGGGCATGGCAGGTGGCAGATCAGTGTATTAGCACCTGTCAGCCTCATATCCCCTCAGGATGGATATTTGTTGGCATGGCCGGTGGCCGATCGCTGCGGTCCAGCCGCCAGCCCTGGGTCTGTTCTCATACGGGCCGCCTGCCACCTGGGTTGCAAATAGCAGGCCCAGATGGCAGCAGGGCAGGCGGGATGGCGCTGTCCTGCCCTGCCTGCAGCGTGCAAATTAGCCACCATCTTTGTTGGCGGTTAACTGCCATCTTGGCTGGTGATTAATTTGCATATCTCGCTGATTAGCCAATGGGAAGGGTAGCGAAGTTATGGTTAATTACCATGTTTCTCTATTATTAGATAGGATGTCCTTAGAACACCTGGGTTATATATTCAAGGGCAACTTACACTTCACCAATGAATAACATTTTCATTACCAAGAGTAAAGGGATATCAGAAGTCTTACCTAGTTTGTTCTGAGCCTCCTCTGAAAGAAAAGGAAAGACCAATGTCAGGTGAGTGGGAAAGGATCACAAAGGGAATTAACATTTACAAATAAATTCATATTTAATAATAACTTTACCAGGTTTCAGATGAACGCACACATATGTAAAGGAATATGCAAACACAAAGCCACACACATGCATGAACACATACATATACACAATGCCCCAACACCCACGCGCACACACATCATGCTGCCTTCACACTCAGTGGATCAGAGCTCACTACTATTCAGTAAATAAACAGGAGGAAAGTGGAGTTAATTTAGTGAAATAACAAAGTTTTAAAATATTCCTTTGGTAGTTAATTGTTAAGACTCTCTTGATTTTGGTAAGTTTATGTTCCTGCTAGTCAGTTTGTTAACTTTAGTCATTGGCTACCTTGAAATTTATGGGTCACTTTCATCACTGTGGCAGCTACACTGTACAAAGTGGTCACAAAGCCTGGGGAAGGGGACACTGAGACAAAGCTGCGCTAGACAATACAGGGTCAGGGTGCTGGTGCCCGTGTTCACAGTGCTTTAGTCCATGGATTAATTTCCAGTGGAACTGCACCAGAGCTTCTGTGTTAGGTCGTTCCTGAACGAGCTTTTCTTAATCAATTCACATGGGTGCTGAATGCAGGGGAGAGAAAGGACTGGGATTCTCTGACAGGGATTCTGCCTCTCACTGGACCTTTACTGTGCCTGTCTCCTAACTGAAAAGTCGACATCTAAACGCACTTCTAGGAGAGAGGTTTTATAAACATTGTGCAGAGATGAAACTAAAGTCCCACATCTGCTCACAACTATTTCTACAACATGGCCAGTCACGTCCCTTCTGTAAATGGAGAACAACTCAGGAAAGTCCATTCTACCGAAATCATTGGTACAATTGCATAAAAATGTCATCTCATATGGAGGGGCAGAAAGATTGAAATAACTCCTGAGTAGGGTACTGAAGAGTGACGTGGGAATATCTTAGAAACCAACCTTAGATTTTAGACAATTTTCTTGAGTGAAAAACATATGTATAAAGATCCCAAAGGAAGAGCAACTTGGTGCATTAGTAAACAATTGAATAAAAATGAAAGTGCAGTAATAACTATGGTTGGAAAGAGCAAATAACCAGGCACAATCAGGTAAAAATAGTTATATATCTTGGATCATGTGAGAATATGGTCAAGGGAAGTAGAATAGCAATTCTCAAGGTCAACTTGCCACCAGTCTGTATGTTCAGAGTGTTTAAAAGTCCAATAGAAGAGAAATCATACATCAGAAACTTTGAAGCTTGATTCCTTCCCTTAAGAATTAGCATAGTATTGTGTGCACAGCAATGGGCACACCCATCCAGAGGCCCTGCTGGAGAACCCAAGTAAAAGGTAGTTTTCCAGAAGATACCTGGCGTGGAAGCAAGCACAAGCTCCCTTACCTGATCTTAGCTCACCCACTTTGAAATGCAGTTATAGGACGCAAATGTGAGGTAGATATAGCGAGTGAAGGAAAGAGAATGGAAAGGGTAGAGGCAGAGGATGGGAGAATCCCAGGAAGCAAACAAGGAAATGGATACCATAATTTAACATTTATGAAAAAATAAAAAAAGAGTAAAGATGGTGGTGGGTAATGATTTAGACATGAAGATATGGACAAGAAAAGAATCTTTTCAGAGAAATATATCTCTAATGGAATGCGAGTCTGAGGAAAGTTACCAAGTTGTTGCTGAAGTTTTTCTGAAAAAGACAATGAGAAACTTTTGTAAATATAAGGGCAATAATCACAGAAAATTAAGATCCGTTAAAAATTGCCACTGCAAACTCATCTAGTACAATGAATATGAATAAAGAGTAAGCGGGGAACAAATGCAAACAGAAAAATTAGCACTTCTTTTTCCTTGGAAAAGAGAGAAAAACAAGCGAATCTTCTCAAATGACTAAATACAAGGAAAATGTTGCTGAAGTGGTAGAGAAATCACTCCTAGGATTGTGCCCCACACACATTTCTTTTTGGGTGGCTTAAGGTATTTGGGAAGTTCAAGGTTTGGACCACATCACTTATTTATTGAAATAAAATAATTTTGTTTCAAATATTTTCTTAGCAGTAGTATATATAATTTGGTATTTTAATTTTGCCAATTTTTCCATGTATATTAAATTAAGCAAGGTGTCTTTCAGGGAAATCTATTTTGAACAATTACAAGATAATCTACAAATCCTAGCAAATTTTTTTTAGTAGTTTTTATAATCATTGAGAAAGTGCATGACTATAACTTGTGGACACAAATCTTTGTGCAAGTTTAATGGTTTTAAATCTTTGAGTTTCATGAAATTTCAACACACTTAATTCTCAAAAGATATAAATTTTAAAATTACCTCTTGTAAACACCTTGCCATTTTCAGCATTTAAATCAGGAGTTCAAAGAAGTGATTGATATTGGTACTTGCCTTTTCTCTTGTGACTGTCCGTTGAAAAGTAAAAGGGAGAAATAAACAACTCATGTCAGGTGAAAACATAACACGGGGAAGGGAGGAGAATAACATTGGTACCCTCTTCACAATTCACTCTGTAATTAGTCTCTGAAGAGACAGACACAAAAGGGGGATCACTTTGAGCTTCACAGGCAGCCCAGAATTGAGAAACAGAACAGTCAAACACAGTCATCAAAAGAGTAGGATCCAAGGGGAGCTCCTATGTGGCCCTAAATTCTGCTGAAACAAATGCTACTTTGCTTATTTTTTCTTTTCATTTTTTTTCTCATTCCTTCCCTTTTTCCCTTTTAAATTTTATCTGTTTATCTGCTTTATTGATTTTTTTATTATTCTATTCTCTTGTTGTGTTCATGTAACTAATTTTCCTCTTCCCTTTGCCTACTCATTTTTTTTTCCATTTTTCACTACTCAATTTTTGTTTATTTTCTTTTTCTCCTGCTTTCTCAGGTTTTTTTTTCTTCTTATTTTAGGTCTTCTGCTTTCTCCTCTATTTTCCTCCTCAAATTTTATTTTTGACTTTTTCCCTTCATTTATTTGTAATCATTTTCCTTCCCCTAACCCCCTAATTGTTATTCTTATTTTATTTATTTCAGTCTGCATCTATATAACTCTAACCTTCCCTATTCTTATTGTTTCTTGTTCAGACTTTTTATCATTGTTTGTTTGTTTTGTTTTCTTTTCTCCTCATATTTTTCTTTTGTTTTTTTCCTATCATTCTTGTTCTTTTTCCTCTTTCATAATTCTCTATTTTCTAGTGGTTACTTTTTTTGGTGATTTAGGAATCCTGTGTATGTATTTTTTTTTTGTTTCTTTTGTTTCAAGGTTTGTTCTGTTGTATTTTATTCTGTTTGGTTAGAGTTTCCACAACAGCTACCCTGACATGGTCAGGTGTGAGCCACATATTAAGCCAGCCTGAAAGGATACTCATCCATGAATGGGTCATAAACATTCAGGACCAAACTACAACAGGAAAACACAAATGATTTTAACAAGGGTCATTACTAGAGTCCCCAGCTGAGGATATCTAAGAGACTGCACAATTGGGGCCCACAAAACACCTACTACATAAGACCAAACCACAATGTCAGGGAGGCATAGCAGTTTTATTTAATACACAGAAACCAAACCAAAAGGACAGCAAAATTGGGGAGACAACGACGCAAGCACCAAATGAAAGAAATGGAGAAATTGCCATAAAAGAAACTAAGTGAAATGGAGGCAAGTACTTTGTCAGATAAATAATTCAAATCAATAGTAGCAAGGGTACTAAAACAACTCATTGAGAACTACAAGCAACTTAATAATTACAAGGGACAATATGAGAGTTATGCCAACATGAAAAGAGACCTCATACCAATAAATAAGAATCAATTGGAAATGAGGAATGTCATAGCTGTAATAAAGAACACTGTAGAAGGATTCAATAATAGACTAGAAGAAGCTGAGGACCAAATTAATGATTTAAAAGATAAGGTAGAAAAAGCACCCATTCAGAGCAGCAAATGAAAAAAAAATCAGGAGGATAGTCTACACTATCATTGGGACAACATGAAACATAATAACATTCATATTATAGGAGAATGAGTAGAATCTGAGAAAGTAAGAGAGAACCTGTTTGAGAAAATAATGGCAGAAAATTTCTCTAACCTGGCGAAGGAAAAAAATCACTCAAGTTCAGGAAACACAGAGAGTCCAAATAAAGATGAATCCCTAAAGACCTACATCTAGGCACATATTAACTAAAATGGCAAACATCAAAGACAAATAAAGAATCTTAAAAGCTGCAAGAGAGATACAGAAAGTTACCTACAATGGAGCTCCCATTAGATTGTCAACTGACTCCTTCTTAGACGCACATCAGGCCAGATGGGAATGGCATGAATACACAAAGTAATGAAAACAAAGGGACTTAACCAAGACTACTCTATCCAACAAGGCTATCATTCAAAATGAAGGTGAAATAAAGAGCTTCACAGAGAAAAAAAAAGGCTAAAAGAGTTTATTACTACCAAACCAGAATTATAAGAACTGCTAAAGGGACTGTTATAAGAAGAAGAAATAGAAATAGAAAAACACAAAAACACTTCTAATCTATTTTTATGAGGCTAGTATTACTATAATTCCAAAACCAGATACAGACACCACAACAAAGAATTACAGGCCAATATCTCTGATTAACATAGATGATAAAATCCTCAAAATATTAGCACATCTAATACAGTAGTATATTTTAAAAAATCATATATCATGACCAAGTGGGATTTATTCCAGGGATGAAAGGCTGGTACAATATTGGCAAATCAATAAGTGTGATACATCACTTAAACAGATTGGAAGACAAAAATCACATGGTCATATCAATTGATGAAAAATGACATTCATCAAAATCCAACACCCATTTTTTATAAAAAGTCTTAGCAAAGTGGGAAGAGAGGGATCCTATATTAACATAATAAAGGCCATATATGACAAACCTACAGCCAAAATCATACTCAATTGACAGAAACAAAAACCAGGAACAAGACAGGGATGTCTGCTTTCACTACTTAATTCATCATAGTACTGGAAGTCCTAGTCATAACAATCAGGCACAAAGAAAAAATATAAGGAGGAAGTAATACTGTAATTATTGGTATATGACATAACATCCTATCTAATAAAAGAGAAAGATGGTAATTGGCGTACGACCGCTACCCTTCCCATTGGCTAATCAGGGAGATATGCAAATTAACTGCCAGCCAAGATGGCGGCTGGCAGCCAGGCAGCTGATGCGAACAGGAAGGCTTGCTTGCTTCAGTGACGGAGGACTCCAACGTTCCCCGCCTGACTTGCCGGCCTCTCAGCTGCAACTCTAAACAACTATGTTGCAAATATAGAAGCTAAAAAAAACCCAGAAACCTGCTTTACTCAGCCGGGCTTCAGCCAACCGGACCGCAACATTGTATCAAATACAGACGGTAAACAAAGGCCAGAAACCTGTTTTCAGCAGCTGAGGCCTCAGAGCTAAAGCTGGCCCAGAATAAAAAAAAAAAAAAAGAAAGGAGCGGTTGGGAGCTTCAGTCACCCGTCAGCCTGAAAACAGCCCTCAGCCCCTCAGCCAGACTGGCCAGGCACCCCAGTGGGGACTCCCACCCTGATCCAGGACACCCTTCAGGGCAAACACGCCAGCCCCCACCTGTGCACCAGGCCTCTATTTATGCCTCCCGGCACCGGGATCAGCGTGACAGGGGGCAGCACCCAAACCCCCTGATCACCCTGTGGCTCTGTGTGTGACACGGTGCAGCGCCCCAACCCCCTGATCAGCCCTGCTCTGTGGGTGATGGGGTAGAGCCATAACCTCCCCATCGGCCCTGCCCTGAGTGTGACAATGGCAGCGCCCCAACCCCCTGATCGGCCCTGCTCTGTGGGTGATAGAGGGCGGTGCCCCAACCCCCTGATCCACCCTGCTCTGTGTGTGACAGGGGGCGGTGCTCTGTGAGTGACAGTGGGGAGCTCCTCAACCCCCTGATCCGCCCTGCTCTGTGTGTGATAGGGGGTGGTTCCCCAACTCCCCTATTGGCCCTACTCTGTGCATGACTTGGGGAGCTCCTCTACCCTTTGATTGGCCCTGCTCTGTGCGTGACAGGGTACAGAGCCCCAACCCCCCTGATGGGCCCTGCTCTGTGCGTGACAGGAGGCAGTGCCCCAACCCCCTGATTGGCCCTGCTCTGTGTGTGACAGGGGGTGGCACCACAACCTCCCCATCGACCCTGCCTTGAGTGTGACAGGGGGCGGTGCCCCAACCCCCCAATCGGCCCTACCCTGAGTGTGACTGAGGGTGGCATCACAACCTCCCGATCGCCCTGCTCTGTGCATGACAGGGGGCGGCACCCCAACTCCCCAATCGGCCCTGCTCTGAGCCCGACCAGGGGCTGCACCTAGGGATTGGGCCTGTCCTCTGCCACCCAGGAGCAGGCCTAAGCCAGCAGGTTGTTATCTCCCGAGGGGTCCCAGACTGCGAGAGGGCACAGGCTGGGCTGAGGGACCCCCTCCCCCCCCAGTGCACAAATTTTTGTGCACCGGGCCTCTAGTTGTATATATAAAACCCTAAGAATCCATCAAAAAATCTTCTAGATTTAATAAATGAATTTGGCAATGCAGCAGGATACAAAATTAACATGTAGAAATCATTAGCATTTTTATAAAACAATAATAAAAGACAGATAAAACTAACCACAATCCAATTTACCACTGCAACAAATATTTAAGATACTTAGGAATAAACTTAACCAAGGAAGTAAAAGACCTATACTCAGAAAACTATAGGATGTTGAAAAAGAGGTAGAGGCAGATATACTGTGTTCATGGATTGGTAGAATCAACATCAATGCATGTCCATACTACCCAAAACAATCTATAGATTCAATGAAATCTCTATTAAAATAACAATTGCATATTTTATAGATGTAGAAAAAATACTGCAAAAATACATATGAAACCAAAACAGACCCTGAATACCTGCAGCAATCTTGAGAAAGAAGAACAAAGTTAGAGGAATCACAATACCAGATATCAAGTTATACTACAAAGCCACTGTATTCAAAACAGGCTGGTACTAGCACAAGAACACTATATAGATAAATAGAACAGAACATCAAACCCAGAAACTGATTGAAGCTATTACACTCAATTAATATTTGAGAAGGAAAGCAGGAGCATACAATGGAGTTAAGACAGTTTCTTCAATAAATGGTGTTGGGAAAATTGCACAGACACATGCAAGAAAATGAAACTAGACTACAAACTTACATCAAATACAAGAATAAACTCAAAATGAATAAAATACTTAAATGTAAGTTGTGAAACCATAAAAATCTGAGAAGAAACCATAGGCCCCCAAATCTCAGAAATCTCTTGTAACTATATGTTTACTGATACTTCTCCTAGGGCAATGGTTGGCGAACTGTGGCTTGTGAGCCATATGCGGCTCTTTGGCCCCATGAGTGTGGCTCTTCCACAAAATACCACGTGTGGGCGCGCATTTACAGTGGATTGAAACTTCGTGGCCCATGCACAGAAGTTGGTATTTTGTGGAAGAGCCACACTCAAGGGGCTAAAGAGCCACATGTGTTTCGCAAGCCTCAGTTTTCTGACCACTGTCCTAGGGCAAAGGACACTAAGGAGAAATTAAACAAATGGGACTACATTAAAATAAAAAGCTTCTGCACAGCAAAAGAAACCATCAACAAAATGAAAAGAGAGCCCACTGTTTGGGAGAAGATATTTGCCAATGATACTTCTGATTAGGGGTTAATTTCCAAAATATATAAGGAATTCATACAACATAACAAAAGGAAGACAAACAATTCAATTAAAAGATGGGTACGAGTTCTCTGTAAATTTTGGAGATTAAACCTTATCTGAAAGAGTATTGGCAAATATGTTCTCCCATGCAGTGGGTTTTCTTGTTGTTTTGTTGATGGTTTCTTTTGCTGTGCAGAAGCTTTTTATTTTGATGTAGTCCCATTTGTTTATTTTCTCCTTAATCTCCATTTCCCTAGGAGCTGTGTAGATAAGAATATTGCTATGACATATGTCTGCTATTTTACTGCCTATGGAGTCTTGTAGTATTTTTATGTTTTCCCATCTTACATTTAAGTCCTTTAGCCATTTTGAGTTTGTTTTTGTGTACGGTGTAAGTTGTTGGTCTAGTTTCATTTTTTTTGCATGTATCTGACCAAATTTCTCAACACCACTTATTGAATAGACTCTCTTGACTCCATTGCATGCTTTTGTCTACCTTGTCAAATATTAATTGAGCATAATGTCTTGGGTTGATTTCTGGGTTCTCTGTTCTGTTCCATTGGTGTATATATCTGTTCTTGTGCCAGTACCAGGCAGTTTTGAGAACCGTGGTTTGGTAATATAGTTTGATATCTGGTATGGTGATCCCTCCTACTTTGTTCTTCTTTCTCAGAATTGCTGTGGAAGATAAACAATCCAATCAAAAAATGGGCAAAGGACCGAAATAGACGTTTTTCAAAAGAGGACATATAGAAGGCTGAGAGACATATGAAAACATGCTCAAAGTCACTAATCATCTGAGAGATGTAAATCAAAACAACAATGAATACCATCTCACACCTGTCAGAATGGCTATCATCAACAAATGAATAAATGACAAGTGCTGGAGAGGATGTGAAGAAAAAGGAACCCTTGTGCACTGCTGGTGGGAATGCAGACTGGTGCAGCCACTGTGGAGAACAGTAGAAGTTTCCTCAAAAAGTTAAAAATAAAACTTCCATTTGACCCAGTAATCCCACTTCTAGGACTATATCCCAAGAAGCCAGAAACACCAATCAGAAAGGATATATGCACCCCTATGTTCACAGCAGCACAATTTACAATGGCTAAGATTTGGAAACAGCCTAAGTGCCCATCAGCAGATGAGTGGATTAAAAAAATGTGGTACATCTACACAATGGAATACTACACTGCTATAAAATGGAAGGAATTCTTACCATTTGCAATAGCATGGATGGAACTGGAGAGCATTATGCTAAGCAAAATAAGCCAGTCGGAGAAAGAAAAATATCACATGATCTCACTCATATGTGGGATATAATGGGTGCCGAGTGGAGGTGTTCAATGGGAAAAACACACACAACAAAGTAGACATCTGTAATATTTTCAGAAATAAAGATTTAAAAAAATAGTTTATTCTGTGTGTACCCTGAAGCAGGAACTGCCCAGTTACATGCGGTGCCGCCTGGAAGAATGAGAACACTGTTGGGAAGAGGCTGGGGAGGGAAACCCAGTTAGGGGACTAAGGGAGGGCAGCAGGAAACAAACTTCTGAAAACAGGGAACTGAAGGATGGTGAATGGAAATGGGCATTCATTTTAAGAAATATTATCCTTGGCAGTGAGTGGGGCAGAAAATAATTCTAAGGTCCTGATTCCCACCATTTGTCTGGTCCTAGCATTTCCTCAGTAACTTCTTGCACATGTGATCTTTCCTGTGCAGGATGCCCCAGTGAGTGAGACAACATTCCCCCCTGTGGGTGCATGCACTTCAGGCACAATCATTCTTCATCACCACAATCATAAGAAGGATCTATCCCAGTTGGACTGTTTAAAGCTCATACAGATTAGTTCTAATTCTGTGTATGAATCCACCCAGTTAGACATCTTATCAAAATTGATAGCCCTTTATGTATTTGAAAGAAACAGCCACATTCTGCAAAGGTTTCCTTTCCATAATCTAACCATCTTACAGTTATTTAATCATTTTTTTCTGAATTAGAGTGTTGGGGCCCTGCAGATTCTGGACACTATAACCTCATGTCCTTACCAATGCTGATGCCCATGGTTAATGCAGGTTTGCTGTGAGCCGTGAATGATGGGACGTTAGAAGGAGATTATAAGGTGGTTCCTGTGGAAATTACTTTCTTTACAGACACACTAAAATCTCTGTCTAAAAGTCTCCTTGGCTCTATTCACAAGGTCAGTGCCAAAAACACCCAGCTCTATCTCTTCACTCATTTTGAAACTTACTGTTTTCTTTGGGTTGCTTGAAAAACACTTGATAAGACAAAGGTATCCACAGAATTAGAAGGACACCTGATGTGATCACTTGTAAATTAGTCATTGGGATGTTAAATGTGAAGAATGGAATCTGGAGAAGTTTTTTTCTGACTCCCATATTGATGATAATCGTGTTTTTCTTCACTTCTTTCCTGAAACAAAACAGGATAATCAACACCCAGATCAGTTTTCCTCAGAAGTGTCGCCCACCACTGTCTGGGACAAGGGAAGATGCTGCCTGGGCTTGGTCTGCAATGGGGAATTGAGAACTGCATTGGGGCGGGAGGAGCTGCTCCCCTGGGTCAGGTGTGGGCTTTGGGCAAGGCGACCTCACCTGGCAGCACCAGCCCATGGCAGTGAGAGAAGCCCTGTCTGATCACAGGCCTGCTCTCATACTCATCTTTCTCCCTGAATGAGGGTAGCTGGAAATAATATTGAAGATCCCAGTTATTTAGAGGGTTTGTCTGAGTGAATTCTTGCATGGGTTTTGGGTGAATGGTTAATATCAAGAATGGGGTGCAGGATGTTCTCATCTACCAGAAAATAAATGTTCCTGATGGAAGGAGAACTGAGGGATGTAGAGAAAATACAAGAGAACGAATCCCGAACCAATAGCGATTGAGTCAGGCAAGTTCTCAGGACAAGAGAGACTAAGATTACAGTCTCATATTTAAGACTGGAGAGAATTATAGCTTTTCAAAATAATCCTTAAGGTTTCTAAGAAAAGAAATAAATTAAAACAAAAATAGACAAATTATGTGCATCAAAGATGCTAAACTTGTGACTTTCTTCCTAGATTCTTTGTTGTTTCTGTTGACCATTCTCAGGGTCTTCATAACCACACACATGCACACACACACACACACACACACACACACACACACACACACACTGCTCTTTATCCCATGATAAAAATTACAACTTAAACTTACCTGGCTGAAGCATCAATAGACAAATCAGTTTCTCAGGATAAATATGACATATTTCTTCTCCTCTGAAACACGGAAGCTTGTTACCTGGAAGATTCAGTCAGACCACCTAGTTGTTTGCCTCCCTGCACCGTGACCAGCATGTTGGAGAGAAGCACAGGAAATGGGATGGTAAGGAAGGGGACTCTAGAATGCACTTTGTTCCTCTTCATTAATATGATGGTGATAAAGACCTCTCATGACCATAAAGCCAGGTGTTCAATCTAGATATTTATGTGCTGATATGAAAACACACATCTCTGAAGAATGGCTGCCCTTCTGCCTGCTTTTATTTCTTCTCCTTTCATTTTTAGGATGACAATAGATAGAAGAAATTTAAGTGAAATATTCTCATACCAACTTCCCAGATTTATGTATTTATCTTGTTCAGAGTAAGGGATGTGTGTACATGCTACCTCCACAGTGTTTTATCATCCAGACTGATTGGTCCTATACTTTATGGAAAATATACCCAGAGTACTGAGGGGAGCTGAGGTTTGCTTTTACATCTCCAGCCCCATGATTGCAGTCTGTCCGTGCAAAACCTAGTGCAGACACTCACGGTCTTGGAGAGCGAGCTTTCTCCTGGACACGCTGTGCACGGAGTGCCCACGGAGCCGAACGGGAACTTTGATGGTGGCTCTAGGTGAGAGCACAGGGGACACCCACACTGATGTGCTGTGAGGTCATTTGCACTCAGTTTTACCTCTGACACAGGAGATGAAGTAAATCCTAGGGAAATAACCTGGATTTACCAGAGCTCTCCTGATTGATGTCCTGATGCCATGGATTTGGTGTCTGATTGAGGCCCCAACTGGCCCTCATTTCTCTTGGTCCCCCACACCTATGCCAGCATCCTGCACTTCTCTGGTCTTAAAGAAGTTTGTTTCATGGCTGAGAATACCTGACATGATCCTCATTCTCAGGTTGGAAATTTGGATGACTTAGGGAGAAAAGTTACCAAATCCACACTCTCCTCCAATTGGAACTTGAAGGAAATTATGGCCTTCAACTGCACAGAAAACAAGATGCCCAGATGCTGTTCTCCATATCTCTCTGAGCCCATGTACCTAAAAATTGCTAATAAGTTTTACTACTGGCCAAACTGACAGCTCCATGGCTAACATAAAAAAATGTAAATAATAAATAAAATAAGCCAAAAAGTAACAACCATTAAAAGGATGAGGAACTTCTACCAAGGAAACCTGCTGTAATTTAAGCTGCTCAGGGGGGAGCCTTGGCCATTACTAACTGAAGGAGTGGGGGTTGGATTCCCTGCCATGAACCTTTATGGAGGCTGAAAAAGGGTCAGTAATGAGAAAGGCATTTCTGGAGTTCCTTCACTGTACATCCTGAGCTTGCCTGGAAAAGACAATGGCGTCAGATTCCCGAATTTGAGCCTGAGCCTCATCGGATGCATCAATTCTCTGTGCAGCTTTCCTTGAATTGCAGTTGCACCTGCTGAGTTATATTTTCTTTTGAGACATTGAGTTTGTGTTTCTGTTGCCTTCAGTGTGGACTCCGTGGTCCCACCTGTTGGCGCCAGACCTGCAGTTGAGTCCTCACACCTCTCAGTGGGGCAGGAGATGCCAACCCTGAGATCCCCGGGTACATAGTGTTTCTCATAAAACCTATTTCCAACAGTAGAATTAAATCCACATCCAATCAGGAAGCCATGAATTGTCTTATGTAATTCTCAGAGAGCACTGCCTTGATAGCAAGCATGTTTGAAAATGTGTGAGTTTATACTGTTCACACAGTGTGAGACAGGATGAAAACCTGGTAAATGCATTTTGAACAAATGAGGAGTTGAACACATGAATTTTTCGTTCCCTTATATTTATTGTTTATGTCACTCTATTGTCACCTATATTTTCAAAGTATAGTGGGGCCTTGACTTACGAGTGTCCCGACTAATGAGTTTTTTGAGATACCAGCTGTTTCTTGGCCAATTTTTTGCTTTGAGTTGACAGAGTAATTTGAGTTAACGAGCTCTGTCTCAGAACGAATTAAACTCATAAGTCAAGGCCCCACTGTAATTCATAATAATCCATACATCTTCATTTCCCAAAGTTTGCTAATTTTTCATCTCCATTTGCTCTCCGTGAATTCTCTGCTGAGGATAATAAGGAGCCTGTCTCCTGTTGTTTTCTCACTTTTCCCTCCCTTCTTGATATATTGTTGATCTTTGAACATATTGCTTTAAATAATGTGAAAAAAGTTCATGTGGATGTTTTTATTACCTGGAAAAGAATTATTATAGCAATAAATTTTGCACAACCAATAACTTAGTAAAGATATATGGTTATAAACTGATTAACCTTTGTTATTTAGTCCATGGGGTTGAGAAATCAGAGATATTGTTTTACATATTGGGAGAGCAATTTGATGCAGACATTTTTATGTGTTTTAGTTTTGAAAACAGAAAATCTTTTAGGATTTATAAAAATAAAGATAATTATTAGTACATTTCAGAGATGAAAATGGCACACAAGTACAATTAGAGAAAAGGAGATTTGAAAAGAATCTAACCAATGAATATACAGGTCTGAGGGACTTTCAGAAAGACTGAAGAGCATATATTTGGGGAGAGCCAACACAATGTTGGGAGATGATTTGGCATTGATGTGTATAACATTGGCCTTTGTTAATAACTGAACAGATAACAGGCGGCTCTGGGCTCAGTCTGGGGTTGTGATAATTAAACACAAACTTCATGGGATATGGCAGTATGTGAGCTCCCCTCTCAAAAAAGCCAAATGGTGACAAACTCAGACCATAAAGAGAGACTAAATTGGAACTGGAACAATTTCTATAATCTATCTGCACAAATAATTCCACAGTTCCTCATACTCTTTCATCATCCCAGACACTCAGAGATGTTCCTCTTCTCCAGAGCCCAGGATTCCCACTACTCTCAGGATGTTACTTCCTGTTTTTAGGGACTTGGCCTCCAGAGGCAATCACTCTCCAGAAGTAATCACGTATATAAATTGGGATATAATCCTATCTAATAAAAGAGTAATATGCAAATAGACTGAACGGCAGAACAACCAACCAACCAATCAAAGCATAATATGCTACTAGTAATGATATCTAAGGCTGCTCAACCACATGCTATGACGTGCACTGACCAGCAGTAGGTAGACAGTCAACTGGTCGACCTGTCGCTATGACGTGCACTGACCACTTGGGGGTGGATGCTCCAACTGGTAGGTTAGCTTGCTGCTGGGGTCCGGCCGATCAGGATTGAGCGAGATGGGCCAGACAAGCCCTGGAGCCCCTCTTGTGTTCCCTCTCCAGGCCAATTGTGCACCTGTGGGGTCCCTCAGCCTGGCCTGAGCCCTCTCTCAATCCAAGACCCCTCGGGGGGATGTTGGAGAGACGGTTTTAGCCTGATTCCGCAGGCCACTCCCCTTGGAGGGTGCCAGACACAGGGCTCTGATTGGGCTCAAGCCTGTGGCAGGCACAGTGGGGCCTGGATAAGTGAGAGCAGCAGGTAGGAGCTGCAGGCTGCATTGGAATGCGGGTTTCAGCCCAATCCCATCAGGCCACCCAGAGGGACCTCACCCATGCACCAATTCGTGCACCAGGCCTCCAGTTATATATAACATTCCGTGTGCAGATTAGTCATCATAACTGAAGCCTGAGTGAGCATGTTAACCACAGATTTGATAGTGGTGTTCTGCCTCACAGGTCTTCTCCACCAAGAGTGCTCTGTTTTGGCTTCAGTCCTGGGCTCAAATATCACCTCTATTCTTCCCCAGCCATAACGATTCAGGTGACATCTTTCTTGTAACTTCTATCTCTCACTCTCTGCTCTAGTTTCAACATAAGCATATGTGTTGTTATCTCCCATTTCAAAACAGAACACAAATAACAAATAATTGAGAAGAAGCACAAGCTAAATTTCATCCTTTATTTTCTAGTAGGTTCTTCCCTAACTTTCTTCCTTTTAAGCCAGTATATCTTTGAAAGTGTGGTGCCCCCAGCCTCTTCACTTACCTAATATCCATTCTCACTCCCACCCCCAAGTCTGCTGAAAGTGCCTCAGCCAATTCCTTCATGTTCTACTCCCACATTTTTTAGCCTTGAACTTCCACAGGATTGACATACACGGTCATTAAGTTTATGCCACTCTTGTCTTGTTAGATTTCCCAGAAAGAGTGCAATTTTCAGCCTCTCTGGGTCTCCATGGGCCAATCACAGGGTCTTTCTCTTCAGCCCAGTCCTTACTCTCCTCACCACAGCTCATGTCCTCTGACCTGGGCCTGCAAGCTTGCTCTTTACTTCTTTCACCGTGTGATTTACATTGTTAATGTTATCCAGTCTCCTGACTGTAGTGATCACCTATGTGAATGCTTTAGGCTTTGCTGCGGAGCTTTTGAGAGGTATATCAACTACCCCCAGCAGGTCTCCTCATGGTCATCTTACTTGTCACTCAAATTCAGCACATGCAAAGCTGAATGCATGGTCTCTCCTCCAAGTTCTCCTGTGGCTGTCATCCCGTTCTCAGAGAATGTCAAGTCTTCCACACATATTATATTTTACACTTTCCATTCTTACTTTACTGATAATGATTATGTCAAGAAAATATTTTAATAAAAGGAAAATTTTTATTTAAAAAAATTACAATAGACTTTAACATTTTTACTGTAATTTCAGAGTGTTACTGCTGGGAATATGAGTAGCTTTATTTGGTATCTTAATCCTATCTACTCGACCTGATACTGCAATAGTCATAAAAGTGCAAATACTCATTTTCTTTAAAATACTGCTATGTTGGAAAACATGTTTCAAAGTTGGCAAATATGCATTTGTTGATGGCCTCTTCTTTGCAGGGATATTTTTTCCCAAGCACCTGAAAACTTTAGAAAATTTACTCTGTCCTCCTCTTCTCCCTGCCCTCCCCTGCTAGCCTCCTTCACTGCCCCGACAATTAGTAAATGCCCCTTGGGAAAATATAACCCTGAGATTGGGAGCCTCTAGTTTCTAACTCATTGTTCCACATTCAGCTGTCCACTGCTCTGTGGTTTTCCTTTTCCCAGGGTCATCCCTCCGCTTGGGCCCTGCCCCTTGCCCTAATCAGAGGGGGTGGGGGTGTGATATTGCCAGGGAATCAGTTCATCTAGTTCATCAAGTCAATATTTCTTCCTTAGATTTTTTACTTATTTAAATACATGGTTCTTTTTCAATTTAGTCATTTTTCCAGTTGTTGGATCATGAGTATTATTCTGCTGTTAGCCACCACATTCAACTTCAAAATACAAGTCAACTATGAACTGTGGTTGTGTTTTTCTTTATTTCCTATCTTTTTATTATGAAATATATTAGGGTGACATTGGTTAATAGCATTACATATGTTTCAAGTCTACATTTCTATGATAGAAGATCTGTATGCATGGTATGCCCACCACACAAATCAAATCATTTCCCATCAACTCCTTCCCTCTGGCAACCCCATACTGCTGTCTGTGACTATGAGTTGCAGTTTTATATCTCAATGTCGTGAGATAATATGATTCTTAGCTTTTTCTGCCTGACTCATTTCACTAACATGATATTCTCAAGATCCATCCATGTTTCATCATTTCCTATGGCTGAGTAGTATTCCATTGTGTATGTGTACCACATGTCCTTTTCCAACCTTCTATCAAAGGACACTTTGGTTGTCCCCATGTATTAGCCACTGTGAATAATGTTGCAATGAACATGAGGTGCATATATCTTTGCTAATACATGTTTCCAAGATTTCTGTGTAGATACCCAGGATGGGGATTGCTATATCATATACTAACTCTATTGTTAAATTTTTGAGGACCTGCCAGACTGTTTTCCAGAGTGGTTGTACCAGTCTACATTCCCACCAGCAGTGAAGGTGGGCTCCCTCATTTTCACAAACACTCCAAAACTGGTTATGACTTGTCTTGTTAGTAGTAGCCATTCTAACAGGTGTCAAGTGGTATCTCATTGTAGGTCTGATTTGCATTTCCCTAATGGCTAGTGAGGTTGAACATCTTTTCATATATCTACTGGCCCTTTGTATGTCTTCTTGGGAGAGGTATCTGTTCAAGTCCTATGACCATTTTTAAATTGGACTGTTTGTTTGGTTTGGAGTTTTATGAGTTCTTTATATCTTTTGGATATTAAACCTTTGTCGGAGCTATTGTTTGCAAATATCATTTCCCATTCTGTCAGCTGCCTCTGTTTAGTTGTCAGTTTCTTTTGCTGTGCAGAAGCTTTATAGTTTGATATAGATATATTAATTTGTATTTGCCTGTACTTCCATACCTTTGGGGTCATGTTCATGAAATGTTCTCTATGCTCAAAGTCCATAAGTTTAGTGCCTATGTTTTCTTCTATGTATTTTACTGTTTCAGACTTTATGTTTAGTTCTTTGATCCACTTTGAATTAACTTTCATACATGGGGAGAAACTATAATCCTGTTTCATTCTTTGCATGTGGCTTTCTAAATTTCCTAGCACCATTTCTTAAAGTATCTTATTTTTTCCATTGTGTCTTTTTGGTTCCTTTGTTAAAAATTCACTGCCCATATAGATGTGGGTTTCCTTTTTTTATGTGGGCTCTCAATGCTGTTCCATTGTTCTGTGTGTCTGTTTTTCTGCCATTACCATGCTGCTTTGATTATCATAGCTCTGTAGTATAATGTAAAGTCAGGTAGTGTGATATCTCCAGCTTCATTCATATTTTTTCTTGGAATTGCTTTGGCTAATTAGGGTATTTTATGGTTCTATATAAATCTGTTGATTTTTTGTCCTATTTTTTTAAAAATTGTCATTGGGATTTTAATGGGGATTGCATTAAGTCTATATTTCTTTGGGTAATATGGCCATTGTAACTATGTTGATTATTCCAATCCATGAGCATGGAATATCTTTCCATTTCCTTGTTTCTTTTAAAATCTCTTTTAATAATGCTTTTTAATTTTCAGTGTATAGGTCTCTCACATTCTTTGTTATGTTTTTTTCTTGGCATTTTATTCTTTTAGTTGCAATAGGAGTTTTTTCATTTCTTTTTCTGAAGTTTTGTTCTTAGTATATAAGGAAGCCGTAGATTTGTGTACATAAATTTGGTATCCTACAGCTTTACTGTACTTGGTTATTGTTTCTAATTTTTTTTTTTTGGTGGAGTCTTTAGAGTTTTCTATATACAGAATCATATAATCTTCAAAAAGTGACACCTTTACATATTCCTTCCCAATTTGGACGCCTTTTATTTCTTTCTCCTGCCATATTGCTCTGGTTAGGACTTCCAGCGCTATGTTGAATGAGAGCAGTGAGTGTGGGCATCCTTGTCTTGTTCCAGATTTTAGAGGAAAAGCTTTCAGTTTTTCGCCACTGAGTGTGATGATGTCTGAGGGTTTGTCATATATGGCCTTTATTGTGTTGATGTACATTCCTTCTATTCCTATTTTATGGAGTGTTTTAATTATAAATGGATGTTGTATCTTATCAAATGCTTTTTTCACATCTGCTGAGGAAGTCACATATTTTAACCTTTGTTTTGTTAATGTTGTGTTTTGGTCTGTAGTTTTATGTGTGTTGTTCTTGGCAGGTTTTGGCAGCAGGGTTATGTTGGCCTCATAAAATGTGTTAACAAGTATTGCCTCTCCTTCAAATTTTTAAAAGAGTTTGAAAAAGATAGATTTTTAAATCTTCTTTGAATGTTTATTATAATTCACTGGTGATGCCATCTGGTCCTAGAATTTTATTATATGGAGCTTTTGATGATTATTTCAATTTATTCAATGCTGATTGGTCTCTTTAGAGTTCCAATTTTCCGTGCTTTAGTCTAGGCCCGTGGTTGGCAAACTGTGGCTTGCGAGCCACATGCAGTTCTTTGGCCCCTTGAGTGTGGCTCTTCCACAAAATACCACGTACAGGAGTGCACATACAGTGCGATTGAAACTTCGTGGCCCATGCGCAGAAGTCAGTATTTTGTGGAAGAGCAGGTATTTTGTGGAAGAGCCACACTAAAGGGGCCAAAGAGTAGCTTGTGGCTCACGAGCCGCGGTTTGCCGAGCTGCAGTTTGCCGACCACTGGTATAGGCAGATTATTAAATTTGGTGGCATAGAATCTTTCATTGTATTCTACTATGATAGTTTGTATATCTGTGATGTCTGTGGTAACTTCTCTCTCATTTCTTATTTTGTTTATATGGGTCTTTTCTCTTTTTTCCTTAGTGAGTCTAGTCAGGGTTTGTCAATTCTTTTTTTTTTTTTTTTTTTTTTTTTTTTGGTGTCAGGCCACTTTTATAAAGAGAATTCTTTTTTTTTTAATTGCTTAAAGTATTACAAAGGGTATTACATATGTGTCCTTTTTTTCCTCCTGCCCTTGACAGTCCCCTAGCCTCCCCTATCCCCCAGCGTCTTATGTCCATTGGTTATGCTTATATGAATGCATACAAGTCCTTTGGTTGCTAATTGAATAGGCTTTTTTACAATTTAAATTTGTATTTTAAAATCTTTTTCTGGCAGTAACATCATATCTACAACAGACATAGAAACACATAACCACACAAACAGCACAGTAATACAAAACTAAAAAAAAAACAAAAACAAAACTATGGATCCAAATATGATTTCTGGCAAATGGACTAATGTTTACGTTTGTCTCAGTTGGTTAATGTTTTGTGTGTTATAAGAATTTCTTTAAAGCTATTTATTTAATTTTTAATGTTAGGGTGCTATTTTTAATTTTTTTATTAAATTAATTCGGGTGACAATGCTTAATAAGATCATATACATAGGTTTCAAGTGTACATGTCTATTGTACATCATCTGTATAGCACATTCTGTGCTTACCACCCAAATTGAAATTTTCCTCGATCATGATATATTTGACCCTCTTTACCTTTTAATCCTTTCCACCTCCTTCCTTCTGATCACCACCATAATGTTGTCTGTGTCTGTGTGTTTCAATTTCATATGCCATATATGAGTGAAATTATACGGTTCTTAGTTTTTTCTGACTGATTTATTTCACTTAACATCATATTCTCAAGGTCCATCATGTCCATCCAAATGGAATTATTTCATCCTTTCTTATAGCTGAGTAATATTCCATTGTATACGGGTACCACATCCTCTTTATCCAATCATCTAGTGAGGTACACTATGTTAATTTTCGATGTTTGGCCACCATAAATAATGCTGCAATGAACATATGGGTGCATATATCTTTGAAAATAAATGTTTTCAAATTTCTCAGGTAGATACTAAAAAGAGGGATTTTTTAAAGATTTTTTTAATCAAAGGATGTATTTCTCTGAGAGGTTTAACATTTTTTCCTTTAACATTTCACCTTAACATGGACTTATCAACAAACACAAATAAAGGAAATAGAAAATGAGTGTTCACCATGAAGTTGAAAAGCTCCAAAAGTAAAGAAAATGGCCTCCAAAGACCTGGGTCTTAAAAGGGCATATTTTACTAGAGAAAATATTGAAAAGTGGCTCCATCGGTGAAGCCTGGGCATCAGATGGTTGTAGTCAATCTGCAAACCGCGATAGGGCAGGGGCAGAAGGTAAAGGGTAGGCTAGGGAGGCTGGGTGGCAGGCAAGGGTGAGGGCCTGGAAAGTGAGGGATCTCTGAGGTTTTTTTAGTAAACCTAGTTTTTGAGTTGTAAGCCCAAGGGTCAGAGGAAAAATTTTCCAAGGCTGCAGTTTCATGAGCACTGGTTTCCTTTTTAATTTATCAGGCATTTGCCTAAATTAGAATTATATTTCTCTAAGGTAGATGAGCCTCTTGCTTTCATTTAGAACTCTCAAGGTACCAGATTTTCAAAAAAATAAAATAAAACTTTCCATTGTTTCTGAGAGGTACAGTATTGCCAATTGCAATTCTCTAGATGATAATTTGAACACATGTAATCAGCCCAACTCCCCAAAAGTGGCCGATTAGCATGAGAAAATTTAGAGTTTGGGTTACCCATCTTGCGCTCCTCCTTATGGGCCCTCACTCCTCCAGCTGCCTGTAGTGTAAGCATCCTCACAGCCTTATAGACAAGTCTAGTCCCAACTTAGAGGGGACCCTCCCCAGGACCAAATGCAACTGGAAGATTCTTTCCTTGGGTACCAATCGCAAAGGAGGAAAACCCTCCCTGGAGCATATTCTCCCTGGTGCCAAACTCACCTGAGGGGTGACCCCTTTACCGCCCAGGCCCCTTCCCTCTGGTAACCACCATACTTCAATGAGCCCGATCTCATCTGATCTCAGAAGCATTTTTTTAAAATTGTACTTAGAAGTTACTTGAATTAGTTACGTGTTTTTTTTTTAGTGTGCTTATACTATTCATTTGAAATTGTATTTGTTGCTATTTGTGCTTAGGGTGCTTTTTCTCATTTTTATTTATTTGTTTTAAAATATATGAGATAGTACATTTTCAAAAGCTTAGAACTGTACAAAGAGGTATACTATGAGAGTATTTACATCTTTTCAATGAGTCTACCTCAACACAGCCACTCTTCTTTCCACTCTGTTCCCACCCATCTCCACAGATAACCAATTGTATTAGTTTCTGGTTTATCCTACCCATGTTTCCTTTTGAAAAAATTAGCAGATACATACATGTGTTCTCTCTGTTTTTTTTCTTACCTTCCTTTTACACAGATACTCTTTTGCACATTTTCTCTTTTTTACATAACCATATGTATTGGAAAACTCTGCATAAGCTTAGATATCTTTCTCATTCTTTGCAGGTACAGAGGGCTCCCCTGTGTGGATGTTCTATAGATTATTGAGCCCCTCTCTGACGTGTGGGTGTTTAAGTTGTTCCAATATTTTACCATTACAAAAGGATGTTGATATGAGTACATTATACAAAAACATGTTTGTGTTATTGGGGACAGAGTAAACCCCTGGGAATGGGATTGCTGGTTTGAGCTAAATTTATATGTGCTTTTGTTAGATAGTGTAAAACTTTCTTTACTAGGGTTGTATGTAGCTGGAGGAAATGAGATTCTCTGCTGTCTGCCAAGAGGTTCTGATGGATAGGTGAAGAATGTGGACCTTGCAAAAGAAGATACTTTTTAAAAAGTGCTCCTCATCACTAACTGGGCTCAAATTTTAAAAAGGAAAAGAGCCTAGCAGACATGTCTGCACAAGGGCCACTTATTCAGACTGCACTTCAGGGAGAAACCTGCACTGATCTTCCTGCCTGCACTGTGTTTGGGCCATCTGTGCAGGCCCTTATAAAGTGGTTCCTGAAATCCTATTTCAACCAATAGGACTTAGCTTTTCTCCATCCACCCAGAGCTGTGCAACTATATCTTCATCAGCTTCTTTGTGGACCAGTCAGAGCAGCTCCTTTCTGACCAATGAGGACAGTGACATTTAGATCAATCAAACTGTGAGGATTTGGATGCCTTATTCGCATGAGGATGAACAAATCATGCACTAGGAGCAAGGACTCTGACTGTGTAAGTCAGCCACCCTCTGGCTCTGAGAGTGTTCTTTCCCTTTCCACTGAAGACTGAAGACTGAAGACTGCATCTCCCCACCTGGAGTTCAAACACCAAAAATGAAACAGCAAATATGTCTCACTGGAGCAGAGCGAAGTGCACCAGTGCAGGGCAAAGCAGAGCTGCCTAGCCAGAGAGGGGCCCTGCCTAGCGGCAATCGGGTCCCAGGGCTGCCTCACACCATGCTGTTTTCACAGCCACACTGTATCACATTTGAGCTGTTTTACACTGAATAAAATTTCCTTTTAACTGTACCCCAAACTGAGATTACTGCTGGCACTGAATTAATGCCAATAATCATCAGTTGACAAAGGGTATCTATGAAAAATTTATGACTGACAAAATATTTAACAGAAGAATATATATACTTTTATTCCATGATAGGGGTCAAGGCAAGGATGTCTCTGCCTTTCTCTTTTTATTTAAAATTCTAATAAGAGATCCATAGAGTGAAGTTTTGGAAAAAAAAGGCATTTGGATTTGAAAAAACCCCAAAACACTTTTATTCACAGTTGACTTATTGTGCCTGTGGAAAAATCATAATATATCCACAAATGCCTACTAGAACTACAACAAATAAATACATCCAACAAGGTCAGAGTATAAAAAGTGATACACAAGAGTTATTTGTATTAACATATATTAAAATTAACAGTTTGAAATGATAGTAAGAAAATAATCCCATTCTCAATTACAAATATAAATACTCAGTAAGAAATTTAATAAAATAGTGCAAGATTGTGCACCGAAAACCAGAAAACATGGCTGAGACAGATAAAAGAGACATAAAGTGAAAGGAGAACACCCTCTGCTCATAAATAGGAAGACACACTGTTACTAAGATGGCAATTCAACCTAAATTATAGATTCAGCATAATTTCTATAAAATGCTCAGCAGCTTATTTTGCAGAAATTTTTAAGTAAAATTCTAGAATCCATTTGGAAATACAAACAGAAGAGCCAAAAAAATTTATTTAAAAGATTAAAAGTAAGAAGATTTAGACTTTTAAATTTCAAAACATACTATAAATCTCTAGTAATAAAGAAAGTGAAGTATTGCATAATGGTAGACAACTAGATGAGTAGAAAAATATATAGTTATGACTAATTGATTTTGTCAAAAGGTTCTGAGGCAATTCGGTGGGAGAAGAGTAGTCTTTTCAAGAGTTGGTGTTAGCACAATTGAATACCCACATGTAAAAAGATAAATTTAGATCTTCCATTACTCCTCCACAAAATTGACTTAGAATGTGGATTGGCCTAAGGATAAAAGCCAGAAGTGTAAGATCCATTTTTAAAAATTGGAGAAAAAACTTTGTAGCCTCATGCAAGTTCTGAGAAATGACACTAAAACTCAAGTGATAAAAGAAAAACTCTTCCAGACATATGTCAACAAGGGTCAGATTGTAGCTATTTTAGCCTTTGTAGGCCCAGAGGGAAAAACCAAAGATATAATGCAGCTATGTATAAGTATGTACACAAAACCAAAGGTATGCATACTTATATAATAAGATTAAAAATTCCCATTTTTGATAAATTTAAAAATATAATAAAGTACTTTTTTGGTAATAGGTCTAGTGATAAGAAAAATGCAACTTTTTTTTTTTTCAGGGTTTGGGTGATAACATTTTGTTTAATTGAGGTTAACAATTACTGTTTGCTATCTCCAAATTGAAGACAAGTGTTCATCTCTGTCTATCAGTAATGAGATTTTATGTATTTCATCTTGGAAAATGTCTTTTCACTCACATAGGTACTGCAAAATAATATCATTCCACAAGCATTGATTCTACTTTAGTACAGTCATTGTTTAGATGTCTAGTAACTCAGCCACTTTCTTTCTATTTCAGCTCTAAGAACTCGGGCACTATAATCCATGCTGAGATTTTGCCTTGTCCTCTCAGGTATACAGTTGCCTCTTGTTTCTGCTTTGGCATTGCTAATCCCTGTCTCTTCCAGGCGGCTAAGGCTAGACTTAGCTCCAATACTGGATCTTCACTTGTCCAAGGATTAGCATCTGTTCTTCCAATACCAGTGCCTACTTGGTTAGCTTTCTGATTGCTCGGCATGCTCACCAAACTCTCTATAGGTTTTTCTGCATTTTCTTTATGACAAGTCCTCTAACCTTGAAGTTGACCACTTGCCCAGCTGTCCCTTCTTTCATATTATACTAGGAGCCCAGCATGTGGAATCTGTGGCACAGCCCACCCACCTGCCACCCTGCCTTGACACCCAAACCTCTCCACACAGAGCTCCATCATGCTGGGCCCAGCTTCCAAATTCTCTGGCCTTCTATGGCTGCTTCAAGCCCCGCCCTCAGTCCCTTGAGTCACCTCGGGCTGGTCCTGCCTCCTCCGGGCACCTCCCCACTTTTGTCCTGTCTCTGCAGCAACACCCCTCGGTGCCCACAGGCTGTCTCCTGCTGATATGAGCTAATAAAGAGCTAATATGTTAATGGTCCAGTCGTTATGCATTACATCATCCTGACCATTAGCATATTAGCTCTTTATTAGTATAGATGAGGTCTCCTGGCTTTAAGAAACTCCTTCCTCTTGCAGTTGTTGGACTGCATCCTGTATCTGACTAACCTTCGCCATCCCCTTTAGTGAGCCTGGTTTCTCTGGACCTATGCAGTCAGCCTGCTTTGTTCAGCTGCCCACGAGGCACTAGTGCTGGAACCACAGAGGGTAGGTTTATGATGCTTAATGAAGCCTATGGGCTTTCCACACACAGAAACAAGTGGGTTTTCTGTGATTTTAGAAAAGTCTTCAGAAGTCTATGTGCAAGGGGACCTTGTGAAATCTGAGAAATGTTATGATTGGTGGAGGATGTAATGGTAGGTGAGTGAGAGCACGAGTGTTACAGGCACTTGAACATTAAAATATGCAGAGTGAAGCTTTCAGACGCAGGGGATACAGATTATTCTAAAATTGTAGGGAAAAAATAGCAAGGCTGTCAATGTTCAAGCAACTTAGAAAGTGTGTGTTCAGATCTAGGTGAAACAGAAGTCTTCTCCAAAACCTATGTTGCATAGAGGATGTGGATTTAAATAGTGTCCCATACTCAAGTGAACCATGTAATTTAATAAAAGGATAATATGCAAATTAACCATCACTCCACCACAAAGATGGCAGTGCCCATGGTAGTGCCCACAGCAGCCAGGGCGGGATGTTGGCATCATCACACTGGCCACGAGGCCAGCATCCTGCATCCTGGCCATGGAGGAAGGGAGGAAAGGGAGAGAGGGAAGGAGGGAGGGTGTCATGGCAGGCAGCACACCTCCAGCCCAGCGGACACAACGCAGGGCTGGGGGTGTGCTCCCGGCAGCCGCCGCAGCTCGGAGCAATCCCCACCCCAGTGGAAACAATGAAAGGGGGCCTCTGCACATGAGCTGCAGAGGAAACACCTTTTCTAACTGCTCATTGGCTAAGTTAACTGTACACCATCACTCGTAGTGTTCTTGGCAATTTGGGTAATAAGAATCCAAGGTGATCTAGGGTTTTTCCACCACACTCCTGGAGGAAAAAACTAAGGTCCACCGCTGCAGGGGATAAGAAATGTCATATCCTGCCCTAGCCAGTTTTGCTCAGTGGATAGAGCCTCGGCCTGCCGACTGCAGGGTCCAGGTTCGATTCTTATCAAGGGCATGTACTTAATTTAAGTTGAAGGCTCCTCCCTGGCCAGGGCCCAGGTCAGGGCTCATGCAGGAGGCAACCAATCAAAGTGTCTCTCTCACAGTGATATTTCTCTCTATCTTTCCATCTCTTTTCCAAGCTCTCTAAAAATCAATGGAAACATATCCTCAGGTGAGGATAAAAAAAAAAAAAGAAAGGTCATATCCTATGAAAGACACATCTTGAAAATGCCTAAATTAAGTTGTCATTTTTTTGTGGTGAAGGTACTGGACTCTGTGTTGATGAAAACACCTTGACAGCTGTGGTGGCCGGCAGTGACAGCAGTAGCGGGGTGATGGAGCTGGCGCCTTCCCCTGATCAGCCTGGTCACCTCCTGCAGAGGGAGGCCAGACAGCAGCTCAGTAGGACATCCCCTGAGGGCTCCCAGTCTGTGAGAGGGAGCAGGCTGGGCTGAGGGACGACCCTCCCCCCTCGCCAGTCCATGAATTTTGTGCACCGGACCTCTAGTTAGAAATAAATTCCTAAGAATAGAGAGACTCAAAGGTGGTTGGGATTTAGGACTCAGTTAAGGGATTTTCTGTAGCAGAAAACATGACAAGAGACTAGAGAATTCCAACCTCTCTACTATGCCTACCTGTAAATGTCCCAGGTAGATTTGAGGTGCCCCAACCTCAAAACTTGAAGGACTAAGATATTTTTCCATTTCCAAAATTTAGTAGCTTACAGGTAATCTTATATCAACTAAAGAGTGAAGAATTTTAAATCAACCATTTATTAACTTGTAAGTGACAGAGATAAGACTTGATCAGAGCCATGTTTACTTCCTTACCTAGTGATTTCAATAAGAAAGGGAGAGAGAGAGAGAGAGAGAGAGAGAGATAGAAACATCAATGATGAGAGAGAATCATTGATAGGGTGCTCCCTACATTCCCCCCTAATGGGGATTGAGCCTGCAACCAGGGCATGCGCCCTGACCTGAAATCTGTACCTCCTGGTTCATAGGTAAACAATCAACCATTGGTTCTTGACTTTTGTTTCACTTAGCATGATACTCTCAAGATCCATCCATGTTGCCACAAATGGCAATATTTAATCTTCTGAGTATTCCATTGTATATATGTGGCATATCTTTCTCCAATCCTCTATTGAGGGACACTTTTGTTGTTTTCACCTCTTGGTCATCTTGAATAATGGCACAATGAACATAAAGGTGCATATATTCCAGCAAATAAATGCCTTCAAAATTTTGGAGTAGATATCTATCAGAGGAGTTGCTGGGTAATATGGTAACTTTATGTTTAACTTTTTTTATGGTTAAGGGAGGCATCCAAGTGTGGAAGTGCACTATTAAATGATACAAATGTGAGGATTCATTTATTGTCACTTAATACAGCCAGACTTCAATTAATCTGAATACTGGCAGTTATAAAAATTTAATTGAGCTTTAACACCAAATCCCTTTTGGCTCAACATTTACTGTGGAGAATCTGTGTGGTTTTTAACCATAACTTATAATAAAATTAGTGTAATAAAGATATTACATGCTCATTGTAGAAAATTTGAAAAATGTGGGAGTATTTTTTAAGGTTTAAAGTATTAGAAATAGTAGTACATATGTCTCCTTTTCCCCCCATTGACCTTCCCCCGGCACATGTCCTCACCGCCCACCCCCCCCCACAGTGTCTGTGTTCATTGGTTATCCTTATATGCATGCATACAAGTCCTTTAGGAATCTTCATACTATTTTTTGTAGTGGCTGCACCAGTAACATTTTACAAGCAGTGAATGAGGATTCCTATTTCTTCACCATTTACCCAAGAGTTGTTATTACTAGTTGTGTTGATAATAGATATTCTAGCAGGTGTGTGTTGTATCTCATTGTAGTTTTGATTTTCATTTTCCTAATAGCTAGTGAAGTTGAGCATTTTTCAAATATTTGTTGGCCATTTGTACGTCTTTGGGAAAGTGTCTGCTCACTCATTTGTCCATTTTGTTCAATGGGATTGTTGGTTTGTTTGTTGTTGAGTTGTATGAAGTCTTTATATATTTTGGATAGTAACTCCTTGTCAGAGCTGTTGTTTGAAAATGCCATCTCCTATTCCATTCCATAGGTTACTTTTTCTTGTTGATGGTTTCTTTTGCTGTGCAGAAGCATTTTAGTTTGATCCCGGACATCCCTCTTACAATCCAGGATTGCTGGCTCCCAACTGCTTGCCTGCCTGATTACCCCTAAGCGCTTCTGCCTTCTAGCCTGATCACACCCTAACCCAGTGATGGCGAACCTTTTGAGCTCAGCGTGTCAGCATTTTGAAAAACCCTAACTTAACTCTGGTGCTGTGTCACATATAGAAATTTTTTGATATTTGCAACTTTAGTAAAACAAAGACATATTTTTGATATTTATTTTATATATTTAAATGCCATTTAATAAAGAAAAATCAACCAAAAAAATGAGTTTGTGTGTCACCTCTGACACGCGTGTCAATAGGTTCGCCATCACTGCCCTAACCACTCCCTTGCCAGCCTGATTGACGCCTACCTGCTCCTCTGATGGCCCAATCACCCCCAACTTCCCTCCCCTGCTGGCCTGGTCGTCCCCAACTGCCTTCCCCTGCCGGCCTGGTCTTACCCAACTGACCTCCCCTGCTGGCCTGATTGCCCACAACTGCTACCCTGCCAGCCATCTTGTGACCACATGGGGGCAGCCATCTTTGACCACATGGGGCAGCCATCTTTGTGTATTGGGGCGATGGTCAATTTGCATATTATCGCTTTATTATATAGGGTGTCCCAAAATTCATGCTAGATTTGCAATTGAATTGAATTGCAAATCTTGCATGACTTTTGGGACACCATATATAGGATAGTTTGGGAAGCTAATAGAGATCAAATTGTTGGCAGGGCTATGCTCCCTCTGAAGGTGTTAGAGAAAGATCGGTTCCAGACCTCCATCGTCGCTTTTGGTGGTTTGCCAGTGATCTTGGATGTTCCTTGGTTTATAGCAGCAAAACTTTAATCTTCACATGGCATTCACCCTGTGCATGTCTATGTCCAAATATACCTTTTTGTAAGGACACCAATCATATTCAATAAGAAACTCTCTCTACTCCATCTTATCTAGTTATTCCTGCAAAGACCCTGTCACATTCTGGGGTCCTAGAGGTCAGGACAGCAGCACATGACTTTTTGATGGTGGTGACGGAGACATAGTTCAACCACTAACCTATAATATACTGAGAAGGAAATGAGAATGAGAGGGAACTTAGGGTTTTTAGATAATTTTTTTTGAGAGGTTTGATTATAAAAGACAGAAGAATTAATAGAAGGATATAGAGTTGATGAATAAATTGCTTTGTTTTGATTTTTACATGGGCGAGATTTTGAAAATGTTAAGGTTCTTTGGGGGGAAAAAAGCTAATAGAATGGCTGTAGGGACTAACAGATGGATCCCAGTACCAGAGGGGATAGTAAGGAATCTGTGGAGAGAATATATGCGTTGTTCTCTGCAAAGTAAGAAGAATAATTATCTCAATACAGGGTGGGGCCAAAATAGGTTTAGAGTTGTTTGCTAAATATCACAATAATTAAGAAATAATACAAGAATAAACTGTGTTTCATATACTCACAACTGTAAACCTACTTTGGCACCACCCTAGATAACAATGAGGGAGGATTCATGGAGATGTGCACATTTAGTTAGGTTTGTTATATTTATTATTGCAAAGATGAGATGATTTCTTTCTACTTGATTCTTATTATTACTACTAGAGGCCTAGTGCACAAAAATTTGTGCACTCAGGTGGGGGGGGGGGTCCCTCAGCCCGGCCTGTGCCTTCTCGCAGTCTGGGACCCCTCAGGGGATGACCACCTGCTGGGTTAGGCCTGCTCCCAGGGGGATTGGGCCTAAGATGGCAATCAGACATCCCTCTGGCAGCCTGGCAGCCCTTGGGGGATGTCCACTTGCCAGCAGGGAGCAGGCCTAAACTGCAGTAGGACATCCTTAGCGCTACTGAGGAGACAGAAGAGGCTCCCAACACCACCACTGTACTGGCAGCCATCAGCTTGGTTGTGGCTGAGCAGAGCTCCTCCCATGTGAGAGCACCCTGACCACCAGGGGGAAGCTCCTGCATTGAGCATCTGCCCCCTGTTGGTCAGTGTGTGTCATAGTGACCAGTCATTCCCAGTCCTTCTGCTGTTAGGGTCAGTTTGCATATTACCCTTTTACTATATAGGATAGAGGCCTGGTGCACGGGTGTGGGCCAGCTGGTTTGCCCTGCAGGGTGTCTCAGATCAGGGTGGGGGTCCCTCTTGGGTGCCTGGCCAGCCTGGATGAGGGGATGATGGCTGTTTGCAGCTGGTCACACCCCCTTCAGGGTGGGGGTCCCCACTGGTGTGCCTGGACAGTCTGGGTGAGGGGCTGAGGGCCGTTTTCAGGCTGGCAGGCAACTGAAGCTCCCAGCCTCTCCTTTTTTTCTGTTTTTTTGTTTGTTTGTTTGTTTTGTTTTTTGTTTTTATTCTGGGATTTATTTACCTTCGATAGCTGTCACTGGAGCTGAGAGCTGGCTCCAGCTCTGAGGCCTGGCTCCAGCTCTGAAGCTGCGGCTGGCTGAAAGCAGGTATCTGGGTTTTTTAGCTTCTATAATTGAAACATTGTTGCCATGACTGCCGCTCTAAGCTCTGAGGCCGAAGCTGGCTGAAAGCAGGTTTCTGGGGTTTGTTTAGCTTCTATAATTGCAACATTGTTTCTTATACTGCAGCTCACAGCTTGGCAGTGGCAGGCGGGGAATGTTGGCTTCCTCCATCACTGGAGCAAGCAAGCCTCCTGTTCGCTTCATCTGCCTGGCTGCCGGCCGCCATCTTGGTTGGCAGTTAATTTGCCTATCACCCTGATTAGCCAATGGGAAGCGTAGCGAAGTTATGGTTAATTACCATGTTTGTCTATTATTAGATAGGATTTGTTTTTTCAAAGTGAGAATAGAATTAGGCGGATAAAGAGTTGTAAGTTTAAAGTAAGGAGAATTATTAATTAAATTGACTGTGTAAAAACAAAGAAATGCTGGAGAAGTTTGAGGATGACCAGATATTGCTGAAGCCCAAGGTGGGACAGGTGACTACATTTGTACAGAGGAACCCATTTGCTCATGTGTGAGAATTTCTATAACATATTAAGTTGACAGAATGAGAAACTGACAATTAAATTCATCCATATTTGGGGTTTTGTGAAGCTTATATGAAGGATGGACAATGAGGCCAGAGATTTTTCACTTATTTGCCAGAGAATACTTAAAATTGTACACCATGGTCCCTAAGTAGGAAGGGTAGGAAGTGATTCAGGAGTGATGATGACTCAGGAGAAACTGAGAGCCCTAAAGAGACCTACACACTGGAGGAGTAGGAGGAGCTAAGTAACCAGGCACAGAATGCTATTTTTTCTGTTTCACCTGATTATTCAACCTGGATGCCATGTGCTGCCACTCATAAAGGGAGGGTGCACCAGGTAGAAGTAGAGTCCACCACAAATTACAAATGTCCAACATATAAATGGCTTAAAGATATAAAAGTTTATTTCTCACTGAAAACAAGTCAGGAATTAGCAATAGATAAGTTTTGACATTGTCACAAACCCAAGCTCATTCTGTCTTCTCTGCCGTCCTATCATTGACATGGTCAGAGATGGCCTTAGAGTTCCATCCATCACCCACGTTATGGCCATCAGTAAGCAAAGACAACAACAAGAGCACACATTTTCCCTTTAAGGACACACCACAGAAATCAAACACAATAATTCAGCTTACAAGGCCTTGGTCATTATTCAGTCACATTCAGCAGGGGAGGCTAGACAATAAAATACTAGGCTGCCAAAGGGCATTGTAATAATTAGAAGACCCTATAACTAAGGAAGGAGGACAAATTTGATAGGGAGAGTTATTATCTGATAGATAGATCACCTGAATTAATCTGAAAGATAATCATATTATTTTGAAATTCTTAAATACATATAAATATAGTAGAGTGTTAAGTTTCTTATATGGGAACAGAGGGTTAAGTTGTTTTATTTTCTAAGTTTCATTTCTCAGGCCAGTGCACCTGTACACTCCCTTTGATATTAAAAAAAAGTGATTGAGGAGGTGATTTAGCTGCAGAAAATGTATACTGTACCCAACATACAAGCAGAACTGTTAAGCATCATCAGGCCGACCCCACCAGGAGCCAAGCCATCATCTCATCACCTGACAACCAAGAAAAATGGTTGAATTCTGCTGACCTCCAAGACTGCATGTAATCGCAGTCTGTTCCCAACCTCACTCCAGTACATTTTCCCTATATAATCCTGTCCCCTGCACCTGCTGTAAGACAGTTTTGGATGCTTGTAAGCTCCCTATCTTCTTTGTTGGCTGGCCTTAATAAATGCCTTGCCTTATATGATTCAACCCTGTCTTTATTCTTGGACACGACAATAGGAAGCCCGAGCACACCCTGGGGTTTCTGGTAAGAAAATGATATGAAGGGCAACCATCAATCTGTGTGCCAGACCTTAATCTTTAGAATGAACCAGAAAGATAGAAAAAATAATAATTAATGGCTGGTGGAGAGAATTGTGATAATCTTTGGGACCTAATGTCATCATTATTCAGGGGCGAGTATACATGTGAATTGCAACAGTCACTTCTCCTCCACATGGACGATGCTCAAGGGCCCTGAACCAGAGGACCAAAGTCTGAAAAGTGGTCTTAGGACACCATAGAATGTGTTCTTGGGGAAGGTGAAAATATGGGACCCATCTGTCATGTTACAGAAAGATACTTCTCCAGCCTCATAATCCAGGAATACCCCCACACTAAGGGGTCTTTCTCTTAGAGTAAGACGAGTTTCTGGGGAGGTGAGAGCCCAGTATTCCCCGTCATAGAGCCTGATGGCCCAGAAACCATTCTGTGGGGACATTGTGACCTTCCCCTTCCTTTTTACATTATCCCTACAAATTCCCAAATCCCAGGACTGCATGTCTCCAACCTCTACCTCCCAGTGGCATTTCCCTGAGCTGATGTCCTTCTGACCCAGCACACAGGGAAGGGAGTCAAATCTCTGTGAGGAGTTGGGTAGATCCTGACAAGGCTCTTGCCAGGTTACTCGTTTCCCATCTTCAGACAGGAGGAGGACAGGGTGGGCAGTGGCTGCATCCAGGATCACATTTACTGCAAAGACAAATGGACCATCATGTTTCCTGGAAAAGACTCTTTTGCCTGGGCCAGTGGGTCCCCATTCTGTGAGGGCTTCTCTGGTTCTGGGCAGACCCAGCGCTCCTCCACTCATCTTCCCCTGACAGTGCCTCCAAAGGAGCAGGGTCCCTCTGTACCACCACACACTCACCAGCTCTCGATTCTTCTTTCTTCCAAGCTGCAAGAAACATATCAACATGAAAACCCACCACCTGAAAGATAAAGCTCCTGTCCTCCCAGAATATCTGAGTATGAATTCTGAAGCATTAATTCAGGAATGAAAGCAGCAATGGAAATACTTGTCCATGTACTTGCACCTCTTTTCACAGCCCACTGAGTTATATCTGACTTGAAGAACTGACTACCCTTATGTTCTTCATCTTACCTTTGCATCTGATAAGTGTCTATAACTTATTTAGGAAACTGGAAAGAAATAAAGAATACTACCTTTCTAACCAAATATATATTTTTTGCTATGGTTTTCTCATCTTTTACCTATCAAAGCATAATGTGACATACAATATTTTTTAAAAGCTGCTATTTGTCTTTCTCTGACTGGATTATTTCACTTAGCATAATAATGTCTAGGGCTATGCATGCTGTCAAAAAAGTAAGATATTTTATTTTTTACTGCCATGCAATATTCCACAAATACCATACAATCTCACTTATGGAATCTAATGAACAAAATAAACTGAGAAACAAAATAGAAATAGAGCATGGATACATGGAATGCTGACTATTGTCAGTGTGGGAGGGCTGGGGGTTGGATGAAAAAAGGTAAAGGGATGAGCTAAAGAACATAAATGCATAACCAATAGACACAGAGAACAGTGGTGATGGCCAAAGGCACAAGGGAGTGGGCTGGGTGGAGATGAGCAAAGAGAGGGGGGAATGGGACATTTGTAATAGTGTCAAAAATAAAAGTAAAGTTAAATAAAATCTCTAAAATTTAATATTTCAAACACAGTATTATCTGTTAACATATTAAATAATCTATTGATTTCATAAAATGTATGTTTTGGAGTTTCTTTGATTTTCAATATTAGTATATTGCATGCAGTAGGTTAATTTAAGTTATGTTTGATAATAGCGTATTTTTCATCAGAGTTCCTGGCACTCACCGGCATATGATGATTCAGTCCCAGCTGTAAGAGAACAAAAGAGAAAACCATTCTTTTTTTTTCTTTCTTAGCTTTTTTGTGTTTCCTCCATTGTCTCTTTGATTTATCTCTAGTTTTGTCACATTTCTTCTTCTGAATCATTTGGACTTTCCTTTCTATGCTATATCTTCATATTTCATTTTTTTCAAACATGATGTTAAAACTTAGGTGAAGATTAGCTAGAAATAGGAAAGCGTCAAAAGGTGGGAGGGGAGGAGGAAAAATGTAAAGAGTGTGCTTAATTAAGGACAGGAAGGAAGGAGGAGATGAGGAAGAACTGTGGCTTGAACTTCAGAGAAAATGATAACATTTAGAAAGATAAATGCTCGTTGCTGACTAAAGTATATTTTGTTGCATTATTGTACCTTATTCTACGGCCACATGGGTAGAATCTAACAGAGACAGACAATTGGAAGTTTTGAGAGATAATCATAACTCATTGTCCTTGACTTGAGTCTTTCTCCCATCACCCACTTGTAGGAGCAAATTTAATTAACATAGGAAGTGACATCATGACAGAAAGTAGATGTGGCTTCCTGTGGTATAAACAATATCAAACATTTGTCTTTCATTGAAGCTTCTTTCTACCTCTTTTCAGAATAAAATGCAAGCACACTCACATGCACAAAACAGACATTTTAAAAAGTAATGAGGAGAATACAGGAAAAGCATCCATCTGACCAAAGCTGCATCTGCAGCACTAGTCATATGAAGCCTGCCACATACATTAAAGAGGTATATTCCCAAATGCCATCCAATTTGAAACAAAAGTATAATAAAAATATTATTACTAAAGGGAAATACTATACTTTCAGAAACATCATCCTAGGAGCTTCTCAAGTCATTTACAAAAATATAATTAGAATATATATATATATATATGCACTAGAGGCCCGGTGCATGAAAATTCATGCACTCAGGGGGGTCCCTCAACCCAGCCTGCACTCTCTCACAGTCTGGAACCCCTTGAGGGATGTCTGACTGATGGCTTAGGCCCGCTCTCTGGTGGATTGGGCCTAAGCTGGTAGTCAGACATCCCTCTGGCAGCCCAGGAGCCCTTGCGGGGTGTCCGACTAACAGGTTAGCATGCCTAAGCCATTAGTCTGATATCCTTAGTGCTGCCCCAGAGGCGGGAGAGGTTCCTGCCACTGCCGCTGTGCTGGCCAGCCATGAGCCAGCTGCTGGCTGAGCGGAGCTCTTGCTGTGGAAACACACTGACCACCAGAGAGCAGCTCCTGTGTTGAGCGTCTGCCCCCTGGTGGTCAGTGCACATTATAGTGGCAGGTCATTCCTAGTCTTTCTGCTGTGATGGTCCGTTTGCATATTACCCTTTTATTTTATAGGATGTATATACACACATAAATTCTTCTCTATACATAAAAAAAATCGCACTTTGTAGAAATATCTACTTTGCCATGAAAATGCAGAACTATAAAGAATAAACACTATAGTGGGTAGAAAATAAGACAGGAAAAATTGTGTAAAATATTTCCATACTGCTCCTTTTCTTTCCTTCTTTGCTAAATCCTTCCAACAACGTGATGATTGCTGAAGGGAGAGGTGGGGGTAACTAGAGGGGGCATAAATGGTGATGGATGGAGACTTGACTTGGGGTGGTGAACAAATAATACAGTGAAGAGATGATGTGTTGTGGAATTTTGCCAATGAAACTTGTATAATTGTGTTAACCAGTGTCACTCCAATAAATTCAATAAAAAGAAAAAATATTGAATACTTGTGAACCCTTAGGCTATATGATCAAGGGGAGTGGAAGACTGAGACTCATGTTTAAAGTTGACCAAAGAGTGACATCAGAATTTACACATCTCTGATAGGACAATGGATAGGGAAACGTACTCAGCAAGTTTGTTGACTACTTTCCTTTCTTAAGGTTTCAGGAAGTATCAATTGCATAGAAATTGGTCTTAACACATAACAGATATTCAGAGGATGCTTTCAATATATATTTCAATATATATATTATATATTTTAGAAACTGTGAGTATATCAATCTAATGCTCTTTATCTCACCATTTCTTAGTGAAAATGTAACAAGTCTCTGGAGAAAAAAGAAGCCAATGCTTGTAAGGGAGAAATGTTATAGAATGAAAAAAGAAGAAATAGAAAAAGTAACAGAAATGGAGAGAACATAGAAGAAGTCCATACATGAAAGTTGGTTAAAAAGGATAAAATATATTAAATAGAGAAAGAAACCTCAGTAATATTACTAATATGATTACCTTAATAATTGATATTATTTATAATTTTATTGTTTGATGAGTCAGTTCTTATTATTGAATTAGTGATGTGGTATAAAATTGCTTACAGAACTGACTTAGAGAATACTGAATCACTGGTCCTAAGAAAATGCAGGGTTAGTTTCTGGGCACATCTATTCACAATATTTTTGTTCACCTATGTAACAAAAACTTACTGTATTTGGATTTCTATCTTACTTTATGCCTAAATGAGCTAATATAAACAAAAATCACTTGAAAGGAATGGAAGTGAGGTACTAACAGTGGAAGAGTTAAAATCAATTAACCTAAGTTTTTCTTGGAAAAAATTCATACATCACAAACATTAAAAGTACAAAACTTAAAAGATATATTGTTAATATAATTATATGGACAGAATGGATCTGCCCATATTGATTGCAACAATAAGAGAAATCAGAGGTAGTATGGGAGAAATTAAATAGCAAATGATGATGGCAAAATTCAGTTGAGAAGATATCAAAGCAAAATGATAAAGAATTGCATATGTTAGAGTCTGAAAAATTTGATCATTGAGAGTTGAAGGCAAAAATACAATAAAAAATGAAACACACAGTGAAATATGTTAATTGACTTGCCTTTCTCTTGTCCGTCCTTATCTGAAAAATGAAAGGAAGAAAGAACCAGTTCATTAAGAATGAGAGCACAATGTCAGGATGGAGGACAAAGATTTGAAAACATTTTATAGTTTGCTCCATGGTTTCAATTGATCTGTATCTCTGATTCATCAAACAGAGACAAAACTGTTTTACATTCTCCCACCCATTGATGCAAAAGGAATTAACAAAAAAATAGGAGAAAGCACAATGGGAATAAGAAAACTGGAACATCAATCATTTGTGTTTCATTGGGCTTCCCACTTTTTTCACAATAAAGTGCAAACTCTCTCATTTATATGAGCTGGTACTTAAAAAACGATGAGGAGGTATACCTTTAATCACCCATCTGTCCCTGACTGTGCCTGTACCTATTATCATATGAAGCCTGCTCTATAAATTAAAGAGATATATTACTATGTTCTGTTCCTTTTGGAAACAAATTTAAAATAGAAAAAAATAGCCGAAACCGGTTTGGCTCAGTGGATAGAGCGTCGGCCTGCGGACTGAAAGGTCCCGGGTTCGATTCCGGTCAAGGGCATGTACCTGGGTTGCGGGCACATCCCCAGTGGGAGATGTGCAGGAGGCAGCTGATCGATGTTTCTCTCTCATCGATGTTTCTAGCTCTCTATCTCTATCCCTTCCTCTCTGTAAAAAATCAATAAAATATATTAAAAAAAAAAAGAAAAAAAGAAAAAAATATCAGTAGGAAAAGAAGAATGTGAAACATTTAATGATTATATTAGTGTTGTATGAAAAAATATTTTAGATTTATCCTAGGATGATGAATTTTCATGCTATAAAATCTCTCATTTAATAACACTTGGAGAATTATTGATAGTTTAGAAATGGCCCCTTCAACTGGAATACCTATAAAGGTCCCAAGTTAACAGACATTTTCTAGAAAAATATGAACAATAACCATGTGCCTATTTTCCTAATCTACTTCATCTCACAATATTCATCATGAAACTATGGCAAGTCTCTGGAAGAGAGATGAAGTCACTGTTGTAGGGAAAGAAAGGTATTGAATCAAATAGGGTGTGATGGTAAATAAGAAAACAGAAATGGAGATAAGTTAATAAGAAAGATGTTCATGTGCAAAAACTGGGGGTGAACAATTGTACATCCAGGAACAATAGCATATAGAGAAAAGGACAGGCAATGACAAAGACACCAAGAAAGAAGTCACTTAAAGAGGTTTTAGATGTAGCGTTGTACGAAAAATGTATCAAGTAATTTCTGAAGATCATCTGGGAAAAAAAACCAAACATATTTATGTAGCTCAGCCTGTGTGCCTCTGTGGTTGAGTGTTAACCTACAAACCAGGAGATTATAATTTCATTCCTCATCAGGGCACATGCCCAGGTTGCAGGCTCAATCCCCAGTAGGGTGTGTGCAGGAGGCAGCCAATCAATGATTTTCTTTTATCATTGGTTTCTATCTCTCTCTCTCCCTCTCCCTTCTTCTCTGAAATAAAAATAAAAATATATCTGTGAAACTACCATGGAAAATAAGCATAAGATTAATTTTTTTTTTAAAAAAATTTGAAGGTAATGTCAAACATAGTGTGATGTAGATAAGCACATGTATGTACATCATGCACACAAAATGAAGATACCGACAATGGCCCCTTTTATCTAGAGAATATTCTACCAAAAAAAGTGAAAATGAGTGGATTAATTAAATTGATAAAAAAAATTAGGAATAATTCTGGTAGTTACCTTCTAAAAATGTACAGGACTATTTTAAATATTATTTAGAATTTTATTACTCAGTTTGCCTTAATATGGTTTTCGGCTGCTACTAAATTTATGTAGCCAGTTCTCATTTTTGCCATAGCTCTGTTGTATAACATAGCCCAAAACACGAAAACTGAGAAGCTTGAACCATTCCTGCTAGATAAAATACAGAGTTAGGTGCATGAGTGTCCCTATTCAAAACAATTTTTTCTCAATCAATGAATACAGAACCTTGTTATATGTGAGTTTCTATTTCAATTCATGCCCAAATGAAGCTCATCTTCATTAAATCTCGGGAAAGGAAAGACATGAAGTAATAAATATAAGTAAAGCGAGTTCTAAATCCAATGACCTGGGCATTTGTTGGACTAAATGCTCACACCAGTTGCTGAAAATGCCAGTGACTCAGAGGTATATGTTAATAAAATGTACTTGGCAGAAAGCAGCATCCTTATAGATTGAAGAGACAGGGAAATTCAAAGCACTAATAATGGGTAGAATTTTGAAAAGATATGACAACATTCAGTTAGAAGATAAGACAAAGTCCTGTAAAGTATGTTGGAGTTGAAGAAGATGATCATTGATAGTTGAAGGTAAAGGTACAAGTAACAGATGAAACCAAGAGGAGGTACACAGGAAAACACATTAATGAAACTTATACTTTTTCCTGTGAATTTATCAATGAAATAAAAGTAAAAAGTGCCCTAGCCAGTTTGGCTCAGTGGACAGAGTGTCAGCCTGCAGACTGAAGGGCCCCAGGTTCGATTCCAGTCAAGGGCGCATGCCTGGGTTGCAGGCTTGGTCCCCAGTGGGGGGCCTGCAGGAGGCAGCTGATCAATGATTCTCTCTCATCATTTATGTTTCTATCTCTCTCTCCCTCTCCCTTCCTCTCTGAAATCAATAAAAATATTTTTTTAAAAAAGGAAAAAGAACCTAACCTACTTATTAAAACTGAGGGCAGAATGTCAGGAAGGGAGAAGGACAAAAATGGAAACACTTCCATAGTTTCCTTTGTGCTTCAAACTGACCCCCGTGTCTGAGAATAGAAGCCTAAGCTCCAGAGGCCTTCTCATTGGAGGAAATGTTTTGCTTCCATCCATCCCTCAATGACAAAGGAGCTAAGATGGGAAGTGATACCATAAGCAGAGGAAGGTGAGGATTTTCTCTGGGGTAAATAACATCCATCACTAGTCTTGTATTGGGCTTGTACCTTTCTCCAAATAAATTTTAAACACACACAAAGGAATTACTTTAAAAAAGTTGAGAAAGCAGAGTAAAATCACCCATTTGTCCCAAACTGTGTAGCAGTAATCAAATGAAACCTATTACATTCATTAAAGAAATATATACCTAAATTCCATTCCCTCTGAAAACAAGTAGACATATAAAAAATATCAATAGGAAAAGAAGGATGTTAAACCTTTAATGATTATATTAGTGTTGCATAAACCACTTTTCTATTATATTTTAATTTGATTGCTCCTCATGTCCTATATAATAAAAGCCTAATATGCTAAGTGTCAGGTCATTCAGACATCTGTTCAACCAATAAAAACATAATATGCAAATGAAATGCATACCCTCACTATGATGTGCACTGACCACCAGGGGGCAGATGCTCCGGCTGGTAGGTTACCTTGCTGATTAGGACTGAGCAAGATGGGCTGGACATGCCCTGGAGCTCTCCTGCAGTCCCTCCCCAACTGGCCAACCTCCTGCGTCTCTTCTTGGCCCTAATGGTGCACTGGTGGATCCCTCAGCCTGGCCTGCACCCTCTTACAATCCAGGACCCCTCAGGGGATGTCAGAGAGTCGGTTTGGGTTTTGGCCAGATCCTGCAGGCCAGGCCGAGTTACCCCACTGGTGCATGAATTCATGCACCGGGCCTCTAGTTATTCATATAAAAATTCAGAATGAATAGGTATATTATCATTGAACCTTCCTTGTGATAAAAATCCTTTTTAGAAACATTTTAAAGAGATTAAAGTCTGCAGAATTAATAACTGTGGTAATAATAACTCAAAGAAGACAGAACAATTAGTATGTTTAGAAGAAAACAGAAAAAAATTTATAGAGTACTTGTATATCTTGGATCACTTTGGAATATGTACAAGAACTGTGGGAAAATGAGACTCAAGTTCATATTTTATCAATGAATGATATCAGATTTACAAAACCTTTAAATATCAAAGCATAAAAAACTTCCACTGGGAAGTTTGGACTTTCTCATCTCACTGGTTTGAATACATGACTGATGTTCTCTTTGAGAAACTATGTGCTTATTAATCTAATGGCCTTCTAATTTCGTGTCACCAAATTCTTATTAAAACTATGACAAGTCTCTGAAAAGAGAAAAAACTACAAGGAAAAAAATGATATGAAATGGGGGGGAAAGGAATTGAGAAAGAATGAAATGTGTAGGTAAACTAAAATGGAGAGAAATTAACATGGGACAAGTCCATAACCAAAATATTGGGTGAAGACAGTAGACATCAAGGAAAAGAGCAGGGCAACTGATGGCATATAGAGTAAAAGGCAAATAATATAAAAGACACCAAGAAAGCAGTCAATTTAAAGGGGTTTGGGAGTAACATTGTCAGAAAAATTACCAATTTTTTCCCGAGTTCCTTCTGAAAAACAAACAAAAAAGATCAATGTAAATATCATGCCAAAGAAGCATAGAGAAAAATTCTAATTAAATCTATAAGGGGCGCGCGCGCGCATACACACACACACACACACACACACACACACACACACACACACACGCTGGCAAAGAGCTTTCTTTGTCCAGAGAACATTTTGCAAAAAAAACGAGAAGAGGTATTAAAGGAAAGAATTTACTTAATTGAGAAAAAATTTAGGAACAGTAACTCTGTTGTTATATTTTAAAAATAATCTCGATCTCTTTTAACATTATTTAGACTTTTATTGTTTTGTTTGTTAGTTTATTAAATTCTCAGCTATCGCTATATCTCATAAATTCTTGTAATTTGGTAGCTGTGTTGCATAAAGTAGCCACAAACATGGAGTAGAGGCTCTAGAATCTCTGCTCTCCGAGAAAAGAAAAGGTGGAAAAAAGGTTAAATTCCTGGGCAGCTCTTATTTACAGCACTTATGTCTATGGATTAATACATAACATACTTTTATTGTATTTGAGTTTCCATTTTAAGTTATGCCTGAATGAAACTTAACTAAGCCATGAAAGAAAGAAAAATGACGTTTAAATGACAGTGGATGGGTTTTGAAATCACATGGCCTAAGCCTTTCTTGGAGATACTCAGACATCAGAAATCTTTAAAATACCAAAACTGCACAGGTATATTATTAATAAATTTGCTTGATAGACAAGATTGAGTATTGCATTGATTGCAACAACAACACAAATGAAAGAGGTTATGATAGGAGACAATGAATAACAAATAGAAAAAAATAAATAAAAATTAAGTGAAAAGATGTGTCTGGTGGCGAGGAGGGTAATTGACAGTTGAAGACATAGGTACAAGAAAGGATGCAACAAGTAAGGACAGGAAAGTAGATTCCTGCCTTTCCTTTTTCCTGGCCACTCTTATCTAGAAAATGAAGGGGAGAGAGAAAATAATTCACTCAGAATGAAGGCATAATGTCAAGAAGGAGTAGGACAGAAATTTGAAACCCTTTCATAGTTTACTCCCTGGTTAAAATTGAAGGGTATTTTTGAGACTTGGAGACATACGGTTCCAAAGGACATCTCAGCTGTTAGAGACAAGGTTGGATTACGTCTTCCACATCTTGGTGAAAAATAAGCAAATACAGGAAATGGCACAGGAAGAGAAAGTAAAATAGGACTTCTTTGGGGAAAACTGTACTCTTTACTCATGTATTTTCCTTGGCACTTCTCCTTTTTTCCTGAATAAAATGCAGGCATGCATGCACACATGAGGCAGGTACTTAAGTCACGAGGAAGCAAACAGCAAAAGAACCCATGCATACAAAAGTGTAACTGGAGCAGTATATAAAGCTTGCACAATCATTAAAGAGATACATTGCTAAATTTCATTTAATATGTAAACAAAAAAATTGAAAAATATTATTATTAAAGGAAGGATGTTAAACTTTTATGATTCTATTAGCAATGTATGAAAAATATTGTAGTAGTCTCTGAGACTATAGCTTCTCATGTCATTCACATAAAATTTCAAAATTGAGAAATACATTATAAGTGACCTTCTTAACAATATTAAGGTCTACAAACATTTAAAAAGAATTGCAGTTTACTCAATTAATAATTATGTCAATAAAAATGCAAAAAATACAGAACAATGACTATGTTAATTAAAGGATATAATCTAAGAAAATTTTTTCAAAATACACATGTACTTGGGACCACTTAGGAAATATGATCAAGGACAATGAATGGAAGAGTGAGCCTAAAGCAAACACTAGACAGAGGAATGATCTCTGAACCCACACAGTCTTTGAAACAACAATAGATGGAGAAATTTTATTCAGCAAGTTTGAGGTCTTTTCTCATAAGGTACTAACTTAATGAATGGACATTTTCCAGAAAATAAATATAGAATGTAAACCGTGTACCCATAAGTCTCATCCACCTTGTCTTACAAACTTCATAATGAAACTCTGTCAAGATTCTGGGTGATAGAACAAGAGGATTTTTATATGGAAGTAACATAAAAATGAGAAAAGTACAAATGGGAAAGAATGGAAGGTAGAAAAACAGAAATGGAGAGGAGTTCATAAACAAAAAAATGGGGAGAGAAAAGTAGACACCCGGGAGAGAGAAAGCCAACAAATGGCATGTAGAAAAACAAACAAAGAAAAAATAGAAATTATTAAAAGACACCAAAGTGGTCATTTAAATGGCATTGGAATAAAAGATTGGCAGAGAAATTTCTTAATTTGTTTCCAGATATCACCTGAAAAATAACGTTGAAAAAATCCTTGTAAGTACTATGAAACAGAAACACAAGGAAAATTCAAATTAGTGAAAAGTTCCCATGCACCAGGATGCAGACACACACACACACACACACACACACACACACACACACACACACACACACACCCCAAAGGTAGATTAAAGCTACCTTTTGTCCTGAGAATATTGTACAAAAATTAAAAGGAAAAAAGGGATGAATCTACTAAATTAAGAAAAATTGCATGAATATAAGTTCTGGTTGTTACTTTATAAAAATGTTTTTGATCCCCTTGACATTATTGAGGCTTTTATTATACCTTTACTTAAATTTAGTATATTTTTTGGTTGTTACTAAATATACAGTATATATAATCAATTCTCATTATTGTGGCAGCTACTTTGCATAAAGTAATCACAAATGTAAATTAGCAAATACTGAATCGTTGCTTCCAGAAAAAAACCCATAGGATTTTGTTCTTGGTGACTCTTTTCACATTTTTGTCAAGCCATAAATACAGAACCTTGGTCATTAGCTCAATCTCTTCTCAGAAGAAAATGAAAACACACACCCATACATGAGAGATTTACCTAAAAAGAGATGAGGGAGCAAAGAGAAAAGGTAACCATTTATCCAAACCTGTGCCACTCCTACATGCATTAAAGAGATATATTTCTAAATCCCATTCCCTCTGAAAACAAAAAATTGAACTGAAAAAAATCATTTAGAAAAAGAGGACATTAAATACTTTTGTTGTTGTTAATCCTTACCAGAGGGTATTTTTCCATTGATTTTTAGAAAGAGTGAAGGAAGGGGGGTGCGGGGGGAGAGAGAGAGAGAGACATCCATTGGTTGCCTCTTGCACTCACCTGTACCAGGGCCAGGGATCTAACCTCAACTCAAGTACATCTAAATCTCTCGCCGCCCCCCCCCCCCAGGGGTGGGGGGTGGTGGGGGCAGGCTGATGCTTTAACCACTGTGCACCAATGGACAGGGCCAGGACATTAAACTTTTAATGATTATATTAGTTTTTTATGAAAAAATCATTTGGAAACATTGAAGGACAGTGCCTTCTTGAGCCACTCACATTGAAATATAAAGAATTGAGCCCAGCCAGAGTGACTCAGCTGGTTGAGCTTGTTACTGTGAACCTCAAGACTGCTGGTTCAATTCCTGGTCAGGGCACTTACCTGGGTTGTGGGTTAGATCCCATCAGGGCACAAACAGAGGGAAGCCAATTGATGTTTCCTCTCAAACAGATGCACCTTTCTATCTCCTCCCCATCCTCTTTCTGAGCATGTCCTCAGGTGAGGATTAAGAAATAGTTCAGAATTGAGGGATATATTATCACTTAAATTTCCTCAATATATAAACACATTCTACAACTATTTACAAATAATTGCAGCCCGGCCAGCGTGGCTCAGTGGTTGAGCATCGACCTATGAACCAGGAGGTCCCAGGTTCGATTCCTGGTCAGGGCACATGCCCTGGTTGTGGGCTCCATCCCCAGTGGGGGGCGTGCAGGAGGCAGCCAATCAATGATCCTCTCCCATCATTGATGTTTCTGTCTCTCTCTCTCCCTTTCCCTTCCTCTCTGACATCAATAAAAATATATTAAAAAACAAAAAAAAAACCCAAAGAATTGCAGATTGACAAGTTGATTAGTGTGTCAATAAAATTTTTTCAAGAAGTAAACGTATTATCAGTAAATATAAAATTTCAGGAAAGTCGCGTGAAATATTTTTATACCTGGTAACACTTAAGTAATATGATCAAATATTTACATTTGAAAATGAATGATATCAGAGGTTACAGAAGCTTTTGAAGCACAATGTGGAGAGGATGTGGGAGAAATCCTTAAGCAAAGTTCAAGATTAGAATACTAGACATTTAGAAGTATGAATCTGCTCTCCAAGTTTGCTTAAGATGGGTCCCTGAATTTGGAAAAAATGGCAGAGGTCCTAATTTAATGGGCATTTTAAAGACACTGTATATAGAGTGGAAATCATGTCCTGTTAGCATAATCCTCTTCACCTCACAAGATTCACAGTAAATATGCCAAGTTTCTGGGAAGCAGAAAATGCCAAAGTTTATAGGGAAGGACAGGTATGACATGGAAAAGGGAAGAAACAGGGAAGGATGGAAGTTATGAAAAATAAATAGATGGAACTTAATATGTGAGAAGTATACAGACCAAAATAATTGAGGAAAAAGGACTTTCAATAGAAAGGTGAGTCAGTGAATGTCATAGAGGGGAAAAGGCAGATAATACTAAAGACATCATGTTGTTGTTATTTGTTTGTTTTTTCTAAAATATATTTTATTGATTTATTACAGAGAGGAAGGGAGAGGGATAGAGAGTCAGAAACATCGATGAGAAAGAAACATTGATCAGTCACCTCCTGTACATCTCCTACTGGGAATGTGCCCACAACCAAGGTATATGCCCTTGACAGGAATCGAACCTGGGACCCTTCAGTCCACAGGCCAACACTCTATCCACTGAGCCAAACTGTTCAGGACATCATGTTGTTTTTTAAAGGTTTGGCAATGAAGGATTGTCAGAAATACTTTACCAAATTTTTATTGGAGATTTCCTGAAAAATAAAAGTGAAATAGAATATATCATGGGAAACAAATGTGAATAAAGTTCAATTCATTGTGAAACTCGCATGCATAATCACACCTGTCATGTTTGAGAGGAAAACACAACACAAATATGTAGGAACAGTGGCTGAAAGCTCTCATTTACTCAGAGACAATTGTTCCAAAATTCAAAGGGAGGAAAGATCTGAATATAGTGAATTAAGCAAAAACAATTTTAGAAATACAGTTCTGTTAGTTACCTTTTAAAAATATTCAGCCCTAGCTGGCTTGGCTCAGTGGATAGGGTGTCAGCCTGTGGACTGAAGGGTCCCGGGTTCGATTCCGGCCAAGGGCACATACCTGGGTTGCAGGCTCGATCGATCCCCAGTAGGGGGCGTGCGGGAGGCAGCCAATCAATGATTCTCATTATTGATGTTTCTATCTCTCTCTCCCTCTCCCTTCCTCTCTGAAATCAATACAGAAATATATTTTTTAAAATGTTCATAATTTATTTTGAAAGTTTTATAATTTGAGTGGGTTTCAAGCTTTTACAAGTTCTTTGGAACTAAATATAATATAGGCTGGGGCAAAGTAAGTTTATAGTTGTTTGCTGAATAATATAGTAATTAATAAATAAAAAAGATTAAGAGAATATTATTCTCTGATTATTCACAACTTTAACCTGCTTTTGAACCTGCCTGCATTCATGTCTCATGTTTACAATAGGCATGCTGTATATTTAGTTGCAACGATAGATTGACTTGGACAATATTGAAACAGATTTTCTGGAGGAATTCTGAGTTAGGTTTGTAGGCATCTAGGAGAAGTGCAAAGTAGTGAATTGGCCAATCAATAAAAAGGCAGGAAATGTTAGATATATCAGAAAGCAGTCATTTTAAGGTGTTTGGGAGAAAAGTGATATGAGAGAAAATTTACCCAATATCTTCAGAAGTTTGTCTGAAAAACAAAAGGGAAAAATTAATGTAAATTTTATTAGAAACACAAAAAATTAAAAATATTGAAAACTATGTATGTAAACTTAAACTTGGGATGCAGATACAAAACAAATATGCACACATACATACACAAATGCACACAAACGTGCCTACACACAAATATGCCTGAAAATTCCCTTTTGAGGTAATTAAACAGGGTAAAATGAATGAATTATCCCAATTGAGGAAATTATGCAAAAATTAGTTCTGGTAATTAACTTAAATTTTTTCTGTGATTCCTTTTGACATTATTTATTTTTTATTATTAATATTATACTGCTATTGTTCTTCCTTTATTCTGCACTACCCACCCCTTCCCTCTAGTAACCATCATACAGTTTTCTGTGTCTATGAGTTGTTGTTTGTAAATTTTTATTGTTGAGAGTATTACTGATGTCCCTTTTGTTCCCTTATTGACCTCCTTGACCTTTCTTCCACTGCCTCCCCCCAGGTCTTCAAGACACTATTTTTTGTGTCCTGAGGTCATGCATATATGCATTTAACTTCTTTGGTTAATCTTTCCAGCCCACCTCTTCCCTCCCCGCCCCCCCGCCCCCCCCCCCCCCCCAGCCCCGGCCCTCTCCCCCATTGCTTCTGAGAATCTTCAGTCTGTTTCATGATTTCATGTTTCTGTGAGGTTATGTCATGGGTAATTTACCAATTTTAGGCTGAAGTTCTCCTGAAAAATACAATAGAGAGATCAATGTAAATATTGTGGGAAACAAATGTAAATAAATTTCAAACTTATTGTAAAATATGCATGCAACATTAAACCTATCTCGATGCAGAATAATACAGACATGCATTCTTACTCACACGTACCAATAATAGATGAAAGCTCTTTTATATCCACAGAATTGTCTGCAGAGAATAAAATGGGAGAAAATAAATAAATTTAGTTAATTGATTAAAAAATTAGAAATATGTTCTGCTGGCTCCCTAATAAAATTGTTCTTGATCCTTTTAGTACTCAGGCTTTTCTTATCTGATTTATCAGGTTTAACAAATTCCTTGTCTGTTATTAAACATGTATAGTCTATTCTCGTCATTGTTCTAGCTGTGTTATATAAAGTAGTCACAAACACTTATTTAGAAAATACTGAAAGAGAATTGGAGTTCATTTCTGAACATTTTTAGTCATATTTTTCAATTATCCCATTAATACAGACCTTGTTTTACCAGTATATTAGCTTCTATTTTAACTGATGCCTGAATGAATATTATCTTAAATACATCATGTAAAATGAAGGAAAATTAGTATTAAGGAGCAGAGAAGGGGTTCTAAATCAAATGCCCTGAGTCTATTTATCTTGGATGAAGCTTAGACATCAGAAACTAAAAATTCTGAAACTCCACAGATACATTTTTTTCTACTTTACTTGACAGAAAAGATTTGTCTACACAGGTTGCAAAGACAAGACAAGTCAAAGTAGTAATAGGGAAAATTTAATAACAAATTGAAGATTGTTAACTCTGTTATAAAGATAAGAAAATGAAACTATCTAATAATAGGGTAATATGCAAATTGGACGGGGCACCATCACAGTAATGACAGATCAACAGGCTTCATGAATTCCCGCCTCCGGCAATGGACCCAGGACATGAGGCTCACATCCCTGCCCCTGGCAATGGGCCCAGATGTGAGGCTCACATCCCCGACTCCAGCAACGGGCCCTGGGATGTGAGACTCGTGTCACTTCCCTGCTCCCCCACCCTGAGCTGGCCTGAGGGTCCACAGGCTTGTGGAGAGGCCCTTAAGCCATGGGTTCTGCTGGGGCTCCACAGGTGCCCGCAGAGGTCTACAGGCCTTTCCCATGGTCCGGCCCTGGGGTCCGCAGACCTCCTCCAGCTCTGGCCTACCTCTTTGGGGCAATCCATCAAGGATCCCGGGCTAGGTGGGCTGGGCCTACCTCTTTGGGGTGATGGATCACGGGGCTCCTGCACTCTGACAGGGTACAGGCCAGGCTGGGAGACCTCCCACCCCTACCCCGAGTGCACGAATTTTGTGCACTGGGTCATTAGTATCATTTAAAAATAGATGTGCTAGAGTTTAGAAAGATCATCACTGAGAGATGAACGCAAAGATACCAAAAGACAAAACAAAAAACCTGATAAAACAATGACTCTGCACAGAATGAAATACATTATATTTTTGAATGACAACTTCCCTTTATTTATCTGATTCTCCAATGACTTAGTTCCCTAAAACTCTCATCCCTATCCCAATGTAATTGTGTATTATTAGCAACATGAGAATATTTAACATACCTGATGTGTTTAAATTTTTTGAGACAATTCCTTTGATGCTCATTCTCTAACATCATTGTGAAATTGGAACATACTTATATTGAAATCTGAGTTCTCTTAAAATGACCCCAGAGAACTTGTACAGCTTCCTTGCTTTCTGGTTTACAAATGCTCAAAAGTCATTTTTACATATTTGACCCGATGTGGAAATGGCAACTTTTATTCTTTTAATGAGAAATTTCTTTTAGAAATCAAATTTTTAGAATGGGGGTGGTAATTTAGACCTACTCAGTAAAATTGGACATCTGCAATACTTTCAACAATAAAGATAAATTAAAAATATATATGCCATATTTTTCCGTGTATAAGACACTATATTCTTTGGTAAAATCGTTAGACTGAAAATCGAGAGTCATCTTATACACGGATGTCAGCCGAGGAGGGAGCTATGGGTGCCTAGCTGCCCATACCTTGTCAAACAGGTTTCCTCCAATCATGAGCCTTATTGTTACTGACATCAACTGATGATGTAATTGGAGGTGGAGTTGGAGAGTGGGCAGATGCAACAGGGATCAGAGTGTTCTGAACCCATAAAGATCTCAAAAAATAAAAAAAAAGTTAAATACAGGTATGCTATTGTCTTACTATGCAAAATTCAAACTGAATGTAATCATCTATGCAAAAGAGCTGCAGAGAGACAGTGTAGACCTCCTCCCACTGAGTGTATGATCAGACAGTGGAGAAAACAGGAAGAACAACTCCTTAAATGCCAAAAAAGAAGGCCTTAAGAGGAAAACCAGCAAAATGTTTAAAATATTGATTTCTTAATTTTTGGTTGGAAAAGTGGGGGACATCTTATACATGGGAGCATCTTATACAAGGAAAAATATGGCATATATAGCATTATTGGGACTTGGCTTTTTCCTGTTCTTTTTATTTGAAAAAAAGAAAAGCAGAAGCAGTTCATGTAAAATGAAGGCACAAGTCAGGAAGGAAGGATAATAATATTTTGAAACCCTCTTAAAGTGTATTCTGACTCAAATTACTGAGAATGGAAACCATATAGTTCCAAATGATATGCCACAAATTAAAGCAAAATTTCTTTGCATTCCCCATTACCTGATGCAAAAGGTAATGGCATAAGAAATGATACCATGAGAATATCTAAAATAGAACTTTTTTTGGATTAACAATACCAATTCTTGGTCAAGCTTCTGTCTTTCTCACCTCTTTATAATAAATACAAACATGAACAGATACATGAAACAGGCACTTAAAAATGATGAGGAAGCATAATGTAAAAGGACACATCTGTTGACTCTATCTGTATCAGTAGCCATAAGAAGCCTGCTCCATACATTAAAGAGATATAATCTTAAATTTGATTACCACTGAAAACAAAAGTGTAATTGAAAAACATCATTCAAAAAGGAAGATGTTAAATTTTTAGTGATTATATTAGTGTTTTACAAAAGATAATTTTAAGATGTATTATGAAAATTAATTTTATGTTAACCACATAACATTTTATACTTGAGAGATATTTTAATGACATCTCCATAAGGTGAAAGTCCTATTACAAACTCATATGATATCACTTATATGTGGAACCTAATGAACAAAATAAACTAGTAAACAAAATAGGTCAGAGACATGGAAACATGCAACAGCATGAGGATCCTCAGAGGGAAGAGGGTGGGGAGGAAGATCAACCAAAGAACTTATATATCCTATATTCTAAAAAGCCTGTGGTCATGGCACCCTCACACTGTAATGACTGATCACCAGAAGGCTGTGTGTGCGGCAGGCACAAGTGGATGGGCGGGGACTTGACTCGAGATCTCGCAACACCGGCAGGACTTGACGCTGTGTCCCCGCGGCATGCCAGGTCTGGGTCTCACGCAATTTTGCATGCTGTGCCTCTATATATGCATAACCATGGACACAGACAATAGTGGGGTGAGGGCCTGTGGAGGAAATGGGATTGGGGAGGAGCAGGTCAATGGGGAAGAAAAGAGGACATATGTAATACATTCAACAACAAAGATAAATTCAAAAAATAATTGTAGTTTTCTTATTATTAATTTTGTAAATAAAAAGATAAAAATATTTGTGGACAAAATGTAATTTTAAATATTTGCATACCTGGAAACACTTAGATAATATGATAAATGGCAGTGGAAGAATGAGGCTCAAGTTCACCCTTTGCCAATCAATGGTATCAGAATTTACACAGACTTCACAAGGACATGGATGGAGAAATTTTACTTGGCAAATTTGGAGATTTCTGCCATTTCTTGAGTTTGAGGGAGAAACAAATTGAATGAAATGGCCCCTTAACTTTGAACTAGGTGACAGAGCATATAAAGCAATGGTCATCCTCTGGGGGGAAGGGAATGCATATGTGTATTCGATTTATGTATATATATGGAAGTGATGTACTGTGGGAAACAGTTTATTGCCTTCACTATCTGATAAGCATAGATAGAGAACCCCCTGAAGGCTGGGTGCCTTTGAAGCCCTAGCAAAGCTCTGAGCTAGGCGCCCCCTCTGTTTGTCCAGACAGTGGTAGCTGAAACTACTCCCCCATTTATTATTATGTAAATCCTTGCTGATGGGCTAGTCTGCCTGTTGCAGGGGGTCACCTGCCTAAGGGCTATGCTATGGGTGCATCCCAGATCAATAAAAGCTTGGTGAGGCCTGAGCACAGGAGGAAGTCCTTCCCCTTGAGTTGGACTTGCCCGCCTGGTCCCCCAATATTCCAAATTATCTCTTGTCTTTTCATATTCATTTGTGTGCGGCTCTGTTTCCAGTTCCTGAACCCTGACCCACATAGGACGTGGGAAGGAAACACGCAACATCTGGCGCCCACAACAGGAAAACTGGAAGTAAAGGTTTCGCTAGAGCGGAAAAAAGGAAGTTTCACTGAAAAAGGTGTGGAAAATTCACCGAGAAAAGGTGTGGAAAAATTCACCGAAAAAAGGTGGGGGAAATTCACTGCACACAATGCCCAGGATCAACTTCAGAAGTCGCGAGCTGTAAGTAGGCTGGGAACGTTTTCTTTCGCCAGGCTAACAGGGCAGGATTTGGCTTTAAAAAAGTAGATTCGGCTTTTAAAAAAAAGTAAGAAACTTTATTATAGACTTTTGATTTGCATGTTTAAGGAGTTAAAATTTTAGAAGGTAATATCATAGTTTTTGCATGTTATTATAGAACATAACCCTTGGTTTCTTTAAAAAGGTACATTAGATCTTAAAAGTTTGCCAAAAAAGTTAATCAGAACTTTGTGGAAAAGGGTATTTCATTTGCTAGAGCCTTAGGAGAGGTCAAGGAGGATGAATCTCCTCCCCTTTGCACCCTCCGCTCCTTAAGAGGAGCAGAAAGAAAAGAAAAAATGGGAGGAATGGCCTTCATGGCTCCCTCCACCTCCATGTCCTAATCCTGAAATGTTTAATTTGCCATTAATAGAATCACCTGTGCAAAAAGGCCGAATTATAAAGAAATTGAATATTAAAAGGTACTCTTTTGAATCAGGCTAAAAAAAAGAGTGCCATGGTCATCTTAATGTGGTTTCTTATTCAAATTAAAATCTTAATTTGTATTTGGAATCTAAAATCTGTAATAAGAAATGAAATCCCGCTACCGAATCCACCTCTGGTGTGGAGAGATTCAAAGGTGGCAGGAAAAGGCAGAGTTATAAGCTCTCCCACAATGAGATTACTTAATGTTTTGTTTAAAAATTACCGGAGAACGTGTTTGGAACACCAAACTTTAGCTAAGATAACCTTGGGTGCTAGCCATTGCTTTAGAAAGCGAAATAGGAAAAAATTTAAAATGTCTTTTTCTATTAAGCATGACTTTGGGAAAAATACACCATCTGAGTCCTTTGCTGAAACTTCCCACAAAGCAGGATGTGGGGGAAAGGAAGAAGGGATTACATGGCCATCCAATATGGACGCCCCCTCCCCAAGTATTCTAAAATTAAAGTCCTTCTTGTAACTGAAAAGCTTTTACAAATTTATAAATGCATCCGGGATTTCTGTACAGATGTAAAGGGAAAAGGCCAGTTTAAAAACGAGTGCGCATAGTTTGAGCTGAACTTGACCTTTTGCGGTGTACAGAATAAAAACCTGAGACTGTTTTGGTCTTAAAAATGGCAGAGATGAACCTGACAAAGAAATGCAGGCTGGTTTCCCAAGGCGACTCAAAGTAGCTCTTTTGAAATTTCCCGCCCTGAGGCAAGTACCACCAGGAAGTTGATAGTCAAGTTTACATGTGAATAGCTATGGTTTGCTTCTTGACTTCCCCAGCAGGAAAATTGTGACCATTTTGAAATTTAGCAGCTATGCCAGGCTTATTGGCTGGGAACTTAAAACTTTTAAGTTCAAATCATCTAAAAGTATTGAGATTTACAATACTGAAATGTTAATCTGAGTATGCCTAGTATGAAGTCTAGATGATAGAAGTTAATCTATTAATTGAAAATGCCTTATATTTTATTTGAAATGTATCCTTAAATGTAAAAGTATTGATTTAAAAAATGCTAAGTATTTAATTTGCTACCTAAGATTTAAAGCTCTGAAAGTTTAAAGTGCAAATTGAATCGGGAGAAATTAATTAAATATCTAATGTATAACTTGTTTTTGAAAAAATAAAGTGTGTTTTCTCTTAAATGATTAGAAATTCAAAATATGTTACTTCTTGGTCTGATTTAAAAAAGAGGATTAATTTTGTGATCTCAACTGAAATTTTTAATACAAAAACCAGTTTAAATTTAATTGATAGTCTTTAAGATAATTATAAAGGGTATAAACAGCTAATGAGATTTATGTTTGCAATATAATGTTGGTCATCTATCTTTTAGGGGTTTTGGTTTGCTCTGTCAAAGAACAGTGTAGACAGCCGCCCCTTTGAGCTGCCTTACTTGGCAGCCTCCATGTTGGCTGCATGGCATGCCGTGACCATGGGGGCCACCATCTTGAAACAGCAAAGGCCAACCCCTCCCTCTGACTTAACCAATCACAAAAGGAATGTCTGCTCACTGAGGCAGGGTGGAATTTCAGGGGTGGAGTTTTAAGGCGGAGTTTTACTGCGGAAATGCGGATGGGGCAGAAAGTGTGCTTGCCTCGAAGATTTATTTAATACTATTTTTAAGAATATATTTTTAATGCTTAATAAAGTAGCAATCACGGTCTTAATATAATTTCAGTGGGATGATAGACCAATGTTTTAAGCAGTTGGCTTTATGAGGGCTGACACTAGAGCTCGTATTTCTTAAAAGGTTTGTAGATAGAGACATTTTTAAAAGATATCTTAAATTCTCAGTTGAACCACAGTTATACATATATCATAAACAAATTAAGAGTAATTGATTCCATGGTCAAGACTACATCCTATTATGTTGAGAACTGTTTGTAAGTGTTGAAATTTTTTTAATTAGATATGTATTTGACAGTTTTTCCCGAGTGCAATATTTCAAACTATAATATGCTTGGTTGCATAAGGAATTTCTGCCAAATAAAAGAAAACATTTATTTATTAGTAGCAATGTCTTTATTTAAACTAATAAAAGCACCACGCTGCCGTATTTTAAATTAGGCTGGAGGTGGGGCAGCGTTTGCACCTTGTGTATCAGACATAAAACTTTACTAAATTTACTAATCTTTATAAGCAATTGAATCCTAGTAAAGTAAAATTCTTCTAAAAAGTTACTGAAGGCTTCCCATGATCCCTCTGTATATGCAAATAAGCCAAAAGGGAATGCTGTTTAAAAATATTATTTTAAATTTAATAAAAAGGAGAAATTTTAATATTTTGAAATATCTTCCACTAATATTTACAGGATAATCTAATGATTTGCTGTTAAAATACCAAATCTGAAAATAAGTACAGTCACCATAAATGTTTAATGACTTTGACTTGGAATACATGGCCTTGTGGCACTATCAGTCAACATCCAAGAAGTAACCCTATAAGTTACTTGGTGTAAAGAAGAAAGATTTTTCTTTTTTAAGTTAAAGTTCTCCAAGTGTAATCCAGCAGGAGGAAGACAAACCAGACAACCAACAGCCCAGAGACCACCTGGGGCATGGTAAAGTGAAGTATGGTAACAATTAATTCAGGTAAAAACTATAAGTTTCATACTGGTCTTAGAAGGCACATTTTTCCTTTATGTGGGAAGGACAGCACAGCTATCCCAAGGTCAGGGGGCTCCAGTTAGCGTGTCAACTCAGTGTTCTGGAGACTGAAAACTATTTTAGATAACATGCCTAAGTTTAACCTAGGTTACTCAAGGACTCTAGATAATGTGTTTACCCAAAATTATAATTTGGATAGCATGCTGTCTCTGCTTCTGTAAATTGTGTTTTTTTTTTTTTTTGCTAACTAGTTTCCTTATTCCAAACCTTGAGACAGCCAGTTTAAAATTAAGTTGTCATGACCTAGAACAAAGAATATTCTTACATGGTATTATTCTACAAGTTTTATTCATAATTTTTGATGCTTTACAACAGTATATTGTGCATTTATCCCAAACAAACTTACAAATAATTCAATTAATATTTAAGGACATGAAGGGATTTATTCCCTCCTGGGAAGGCACATAAGCAGTCTGTACTGACCTCTCTTGATTTTTTTTGCCAAGAGGAATCCAATTGCCTACAGCTGTTACTTGAGCTCTCTGTTCAAACTGAGATCATGAAAAGCTGGTACCATGGATCGGTCTCTGGCCCAACGGCATAAGCTGGGCCCTCTCTGGAGAAGAAACCTGGGTTCCCTATGATCAATGCCGGAACCCCGCCAGTAGGCGAGGGGATCCAAAGGCAGTTGCTGGGCATGGAGGCCAGAGGGACATAGGCTACCAAGGAGACAGAACTGAACCCCTCATCACCCTACTTGGCCCAGAGATGGCTGGTAGTCAATGACAGGTGAGACCCCCCCCCACAGGGTGGGGCGACCTAAGACAGGCACAGTTGGGGGCCAGTAGGACAATACTTGGGGTTCAACAGAGGTGGGGCACAGATCCTCACCCCCCCAATGGTTCAGGGGCTTGAACACTCGCCCCTTCTGAAGAAGGTCTCCTGTCCCTATGGCTGCTTCTTGCTTCCCATGCCCAGCCCAGATCAGGAACCAAATAACAGAAGAGACTTGGTCCGGCTGAAAATGGTACCCAGAAAAACGAAGGCTTAGTTTAACAGAGCCTATGTCTAAATATAGCCTAACAACAGGAATAACAGGAATGCTTGGGCCTCCTCAAGGATGGAAAGTGATCCTTTCAATTAATATTTACAATGTAAATTAAGATTATTGTTAGAATATTAAATTTGACAGTAAAGTAGTTGTCAAGTTTTCAAATTAATTAAATTTGGCTAACTTGAAATAAGTAATTATTCAAATAGTATTAACCAAAATTTTCATTTCATGGTAAAGTTGCTTAACATGCTATGAACCTAAAGCAGTCACACTTTTGTGCAAAAAATTAACATTTAAAGTAATCTAGACTGCATTATAAATTTTCCAAAAAGTGTCCTAATTAAATAAAAAAAGGGGAAATAGTGGAAGAATACCATGTAAGGAAAAATATCCTGTAACTAAATTACATCTAGAAAAAATTTTTTTTTCTTCATTTGTAATGCTAACAGCAAGACACCCATGAAAAACATATGTGGTGTCAAAATAAGCCAAAGGATAATCATTTGGGAAAATATAAAAAGGATTCCCCAAGTAAAATTTCCTTTACTAACCTTTGGTCGAGAATACGTTTGTATATTTTCAGAAAACAACTCCAAGACCATGTGGATTCCTGCAACAACAGATCCCGGAGAGAAACTGACCAGATTGCTCCAGCCACAAAGATAGGAGAGACAGTACAGAGATGGAGATGGTGAAGATGCCTTGCCATGCTAGCAGTTAGTAGCTGTGCAGCCCTGCATTGTGCCCAGGACCAAACCAGAGAGGACCGGACCTGCATTTGTCCACCATCCAGAACCAGCATTTAATTGCTGGCATGTACACATGAACTGTCGGACATTGAAACTTGGACTCAGAACTGTTGGACATTGATTTTGGGACTTAAACATTTTTTGTTCTTATATGTTTATTTCTGGTTTTTTAAGGAAAAAATAAGGGGGAGATGTGGGAAACAGTTTATTGCCTTCACTATCTGATAAGCATAGATAGAGAACCCCCCGAAGGCTGGGTGCCTTTGAAGCCCTAGCAAAGGTTGGAGCTAGGCGCCCCCTCTGTTTGTCCAGACAGTGGTAGCTGAAACTACTCCCCCATTTATTATTATGTAAATCCTTGCTGATGGGCTAGTCTGCCTGTTGCAGGGGGTCACCTGCAGGGCTATGCTATGGGTGCATCCCAGATCAATAAAAGCTTGGTGAGGCCTGAGCACGGGAGGAAGTACTTCCCCTTGAGTTGGACTTGCCCGCCTGGTCCCCCAATATTTCCAAATTATCTCTTGTCTTTTCATATTCATTTGTGTGCGGCTCTGTTTCCAGTTCCTGAACCCTGACCCACGCGGGACGTGGGAAGGAAACACGCAACAATGTACCATATGTCCTACCTAATATCCTTCATTTCATAAAGTGCATAATAAAAACTATGGCAAGTATCTGGAAGATAGAAGTGGCCAATATTTACTGGGAAAGAAAGATATAAAGAACAAAGGACTCATACAGACTGATGATGAAGGGATGGAAAATAATTTTTCAGGCAAATAGAAATAAATAAAAGCTGGGATAACTATACTTATATCTGACAAATTAGACCCTAAAGTGAAGCCCATAGCAAGAGAGAATGAAAGGCACTTCATAATGCTAAATGGAGCTATTCAACAAGAGGATATAACTCTGGTAAACATATATACACCCAATACAAGAGCACACAAATACCTTCTAGAAGATATCAAGGGAGAGCTCAACAGCAATACTGTCATAATAGGGTACTTTAATAACCCATTTGACACCACTGGATAAATCCTCTAAATAAAAAATCAGCAAAAAATCAACAATCCTAAATGACTCACTAGATCAGATGAAATTAACTGACATCTTCAGAACATTTCACCCCAAAGCTACAGAATATATATTCTTCTTAAGTGCACACAGGACATTTTCAAAGATAGACCACATATTTGGACACAGGCAAAGTCTCTTCAAATTCAAGAAGAGAAATCATATCAAACATCTTCTCAGATCACAATGGCATAAAATTAGAAATCAACTACAATAAAAACAATGAAAAAAAAATCAAGCACTTGGAGGCTAAATAGCATGCTATTAAACAATGATTGGGTTACCAAAGAGATCAAAGAAGAAATAAAAAGCATCCTGGTAACAAAGAACAATGAAAACACAACAATCAAAAACTCTATGGGACACAGTGAAAGCAGTCCTGAGAGGGAAGTTCATAGCTCCCCAGGCCTACCTCAAAAAAATAAGAAACAATGGTAATAAAATATCTAACCCGACAACTCAAAGAATTAGAAAGAGAGTCACAAGAAGAAAAACCCAGACTGAGCAGAAGGAAGGAAATAATAAACATCAGAGCATAAATAAATGACATAGAGTCCAAAGAAACAATACAAAAGATCAATAAAACCAAGAGCTGGTTCTTTGAAAAAATAAACAAGATTGATGAACCTCTAGCCAGACTCACCAAGAAGCAAATTGAGACCCAAATAAACAAAATCAGAAATGAAAGAGGTGAAGTAAAGGATTATGAAAAAATACTATGAACAAGTCTATTCCAACAAACTAAATAACTGAGATGAAATGGACATATTCTTAGAAAAATACAAGCTTCCAAAACTCAATCAGGAAAAATAAAAAACCTGATAGGTCAATAACTACGAAATAAATTGAAGCAGTAATAAAATCGTCCAGCAAAATAAAATAAAAAAGCCCTGGTCCAGATGGCTATACAGGGGAGTTCTACCAAACACTCAAAGAACTAAAACCCATCCTCCTCAGACTATTCGAAAAAATTCACGAGGAAGGCATACTTGCAAGATCTTTCTATGTAGCCAGCATTACCCTAATTCCAAAACCATATAAAGACAACACAAAGAAAGAAAACTATAGGCCAATATTCTTGATGAAAATAGATGTTAAAATCCTCAACAAAATTATAGTAAATCAGATCTGCATTACATTAGAAAGATCATACACCATGATCAAGTGGGATTGATTCTGGGAATGTAAGGATGGTACAATTCTGCTTTTGTAAACTGCTTTTTTGCAAACCAGTTTCCTCATTCCAAACCCTGAGATGTAATCAATACCTTTGTGATTTTTGCCTATATAAATCTGGTGTTGGGACTAGGTAATTACTGTGAGATTTGGAGTGCATGGCCCCCTCGTAGTCCCGGATTTGCAATAAATGTGACTCCTTAATTCGACTTCTTGAGGCGTCCTTGTGTGATTCACCGGGGACATTACAACAATACAACTTAACAAAAGGAAGGTAAACAACCCAATAAAAAAAACGGGCAATGGACCTAAATAGACACTTTTCAAAAGAGGACACATTGAAGGCCAAAGGACATATGAAAACATGCTCAAAGTCACTAATTATTTGAGAGATGCAAATCAAAACAACAATTAGGTACCATATCACACCTGTCAGAATAGCTATCATCAACAAATCAACAAACAACAAGTGCTGGTCAGGATGTGGAGAAAAAGGAACCTTCATGCACTGCTGGTGGGAATGCAGACTGGTGCAACCTCTGTGGAGAACAGTATGGACTTTCCTCAAAAAGTTAAAAATGGAACACCTATTTTCCCCAGTGACCCCACTTCTAGGACTATATGCCAAGAAACCAGAAATACCAATCAGAAAGGATATATGCACCCCAATGTTCATAGCATCACAATTTACAATAGCTAAGATTTGGAAACAGCCTAAGTGCCCATCAGCAGACGAGTGGATTAAAAAACTGTGGCACATCTACACAATGGAATACTATGCTGCTATAAAGAAAAGAGGAAACTTTTACTATTTGTAACAACATGGATGGAACTAGAGAGCATTATGCTAAGCAAAATAAGTCAGTCAGAGAAAGATAAGTATCACATTATCTCACTCATTTGTGGAATATAATGAACAACATAAACTGATGAACAAAAATAGATCCAGAGACAAGGTAACACTGAACAGACTGTCCAACCTCAGAGAGAAGGCAGAGGAAGGGGGGTTTAGAGATCAACCAAAGGACTTATATGCATGCATATTAGAATGACAAATGGACACAGACACTAGGGCTGTGGGGGCTTGTCCAGGGGGTGGGAGCAGCTGGGGGGATCAATTGGGGAAAATGGAGACATATATAATACTCAAACAATAAAAAAACCCATATTCATAAAAAAAGATACAGAGCTATTCCATAAACACAAAGAAAATTTCTTGTGAAACTTTCTTACATTCCCATCCATACCCTTCCTCTTCGTCTGTCCCTGGCAACTGCTAATCTATATTCCATCTCTATAGTCTTGTCATTTTTTAAATGTCATACGATCATACAGTATATAATATTTTCAGATAGATATTTTTGCTAAGCATATTGTCATTGAATCCCATCAAGTTTGTTGTATGAATCAGTTCTCTACTCAATAGCGGAATAGCATTTAATTGTATGGATGTAGCCCAGTTTATTTGATCTTTCTTCCACTGAAGGGTACCTGTTTGGTTTCCAGGTTTGTTTGTTTGTTTGTTTGTTTGTTTCTATTAAAAACAAGTAAAGTTGCTATGAATATTTGCATAAATGATTTTTATGTGAATATTAATTTTTATTTCTTTAGAATAAATGCTTCAGGGTGTGATTTTTTGGTGCAGATAATAATTGCATATTTATTATTTAAGAACATGCCAAAATTTGAATAGTGTGCAAGTACCACCTTATATTCTACCAGCAATGTTAGAAATCCAGTTTCCTCATATTCTCACCAGCACTGAATATATTTTCCATTTTCTTGTTAAATTTTAGCTGTTCTAAAAGGTGTATAGTAATTCAAATATTGTGCATTTCCCTGTTAAACATACTTATTCATACTGTTAATGTTAAAGAAGTGTCTTTAGAACCTTTAGTATTTGGGGAATGGTACACTTGATGAATTGTAGTTTATCAAAATCTCTCTTAAATTGAGGTGCCCAGAACGAAGTAAATGAGTTCTCATCAAAGTGAAAGTAAACAACAAAGTGAGACTGTCACACCTCTTGCCTCCAATTTTGCTTTTACACTGGGAAGGTCAGATCCCGCTCATGTCTGTTAGCACCACCATTCAGGAGCCATGCCCAAATCGGCCAGAGGAGTGGACAGTTCCCTTAAGATATCATCACTTTGCATACTTACCAGTACTAACTTACCACTTATGTGACGTTCCTTCTTGACTATATAAAAAATAAAGCAAAACACCAGCCAGCTGAGAAGAGTACTAGCTTCAGTGATGGTGTGTACATTGTCTACTTCCTGGTAGGATTCTGTTAAAGGAATGCCAGACAATTTCCTTATTAACATCCAGACCAACCCTATTGCTATTTCTACAATATAATTTTTTCTGTATTTCAGGTATCCTGTGAGTATATGACCGTATTTCATTCTTCATAGATTAAGTTTGGGATCCCATTAACCCTAAGTACTACAGAAATGGATGGATTTTAGTAGTCACTCAGAGGATGTTCTAGGATGGAATAACTCTGGCTAGGCCAAGGGTTAGGGAGATACTTCCCCCATGGATTGTGAAGGACTCCAGAGTGTGGACATCTCACAGGAAATGAGGGAATCTCTGCTAGGTCCCAGGTCTGCCCTTATCACTTTGCTATTCTTAATGGAGCCAAATGTAACTTGGGACAGAGATTGGAAGGCTATATTTCCCACAAACCAAATCAACTCAGACATACTATACTTATAGAAGTCTGTGCTTTCAAAATGGATTTCACACTTTTTGTCACTAACAGAAATGAAAAAAAAAAAAAGAGAGATTGCTTGTAAGAAAATAGCAAAGTGAAATTCAAATTTTAGAGACCATAAAACTCAGCTACACTCATCCACATGGCCTATTGCTGTATTTTCACTGCAATAACAGACATGAGTATTTGCAACCAAATAAATTTATAGTGCAGTGATGAAGACATGACTTACATCATCCTGATACTCGCAGCACTGCGGCACTTTACTCTATAGTGGTTTATTATTGAGGAACAGCAACATGTAAAAGAGGATTAGAAGAAAAAAGCAGAGTAGATACAACACTTCATGGTAAAGTGGAGTGTGCATTATTTTATTACTGAATTACGTGTATATTTTATGTAATGATACTGTAGCTGTGCTCAAAGATAACAATGAGCACTGGCATTGCCAGTGCATTGCAGTATTCTCAAATTATGATATAGCAACTGTAAGAAACAATACAAAGTTTAAAATTAAATTTGTCTTCACAGAAGAGTTCCTTCATGAAAAGTAAAAATGAAAAAGACTGCAGTCTAAATAATTTTTCATGGGTTAATGTCTTAGACAAACAAGATTATCCATTGCATAAAACCAGAAATTGACCACGATATAAAAGCTAAAAAATATTCACACACATGGAAGCTAAATAGTATGTTATTAAATAATGAATGGGTTACCAATCAGATCAAGGAAAAAGTAAAAAATTACCTGGAAACAAATGAAAATGAACACACAACAACCCAACATCTATTGGGCACAGTGAAAGCAGCCCTGAGAGAGTATTATAGACCTACCTCAAGAGGGAAGAAACAGCTCTAGTAAACAATCTGACCCTACAACTAAAATAATTGGAAAATGAACAGCAGAAAAAGCCCAGAGAAAGCTCACTCATCATTGATGTTTCTATCTCTGTCCCTCTCCTTCCTCTCTACAATCAACACAAATATTTTAAAAACAAAACAAAAAATGCCAATGCCATATTCCACAGACCTGGAACAAATATTAAAACATGTTATAGGGAACAAAAAATGGCCCTGAATGGCTACAGCATTCCTGAGAAAGAAGAACAAAGTTGGAATTATCACAAGACCTGATATCAAACTCTACGACAAGGCCATTGTAATCAAAACAGCCTAGTAGTGGTATAAGGACAGTTATATAGGCCAAAGGAGTATTACAGACAGCCCAGAAATCAACCCACGCCTTTATGGTTAACTAATATTTGACAAAGGAGACAAGAGTAAAAGCAGCCCCTACAATTAATGGAGTTTGGAAAATTGGATAGGTACATGCAAGAAAATAAAACTAGACCACCCACTTCCACTATACATAAGAATAAACACATAATGGACAAAATACTTAAATGTAAGTCATGAAACCATAAAAACCAAAGAAAAAAACATGCACAGTGAAATCTCAGGTATCTCTCTCAGCAATATTTCTGCTGAAAATAGAAAAATATCAATTTGATTGAAAAAAGACAATCATTAAACTCTAATACCAAAATGGCAAAGGTGATCTGCTAAGGATTTTATGGTGGTCATCGTAAAAGTAAGTAAATATGATCTCTTATAGTAAGTCTTAGTAAATAAATAGAAGATATAAAAGAAAACCAAACATAAATTTTATAACTGGAAAATACAATATCTAAAATAAAATACTCAGTGAATGGGCCTATAGAATGAAGGTGACAGAAGAGTAAACAGAGAACTTGAAAGACAGAACAATCTTAATTATCCTATCTCACAAACAGTGAGGGAATACACTAAAATAAATGAATGAAGACTCAGAGGCCTGTTGGGAACTAATGTTCATGTCACTGGGGTCCCAGGACAGGAAAAAGAGTGTGGGGCTAAAAAAAGTACTTGAAAGAATGATAGCTAACATTTTTCCAAATTTGGCAATGGACATTAACTTACAGATTCAATAAGATGAGCAAATCACAAATTGGGAAAACCCAAATAAATTCATGCCAAGATACATCATAATCCAATTTTAGAAAACTAAAGACCAAAAAATCTTGAAAGTAGAAAAATGAATTCTTACTTTCAGGTGGAAAACTATTTGAATTACAATAGATCTCTAATCAGAAACCATGGACTTCAGAAGAAAGTGGAATAATAAAGAGATGAATGAAAAGAGGTGTCAATCAGAATTCTATACTTAGTGAAAATATTCAGGAATGAATGGGTGATGAAGACATTATCAGATTAAGTCCAACTAAGTGAATTTCTTTCCAGCAGAGTTATCCTAAAAGAATAAATAAAGATCTTGAAATTGAAAGGGAGCAAGAAAATAAGGAACCTTTGACCACCAGTAAGGAAAACAGAACAAGGGAAATTCTGTGGTGGCAGAAACAGCCTCTTTCCCAGTGGAGCCGAGGTCTGGCTCCCTTATCAGGGCTGGTGGATAACCTACCATGGTCCTTCAACCGGGCCAGCAAGCCTCCTGTGATCCCTCCTGCCATCCCTCCCCCCAGCCAGCAGGCCCTGGTGGTGGCACAGCAGCAAGGGAAGGAGAAGGGGCTGAGACGGGGAACAGCATGGTGGCTGGGTGCCGAGAACAGGCGTTGGTGTCTGGCATCTGTTCCTTCTGCACCCGGCCCGGAAACCATCACCTCTTCTCCTGACCCTGCCGAGGCTTTTGGGCTCCAGGCTGGGACAGGAAACCGGGGGTGGGTGGTGGTGAACATGGCCCCTTTCCCAGGGGGGCTGAGGGCCGGTTCTCTCCTGGGGCTGGCAGCCAACCTCCCATGGCCCCTCCGCCCTATCATTCCTTCCAGATGGCAGGCTCCAATAAGCCCGACCCAAATCAGCCTGGTCTCGATAGGCCCTGATCACTGGACAGGCATAGGGAACCCATCTGTGCACAGATTTCATGCACCAGAACTCTAGTAGGAAAATAATATGATAGATTTTTTCTATTCTTTTTGAGTTTGCTACATTATATTTGTTGGTTGAAGAGGGTATATTTAATCCTATCTAATAAAAGAGATACGCGGTAATTAGCTTACGACCATTAGCCTTCCCATTGGCTAATCAGGGTGATATGCAAATTAACTGCCAGCCAAGATGGCGGCAGGCAGCCAGGCAGCTTGAAACTAACATGAGGCTTGCTTGCTTCAGTGACCGAGGAAACCAATGTTCCCCACCTGCCTTGCCGGCCTCTGAGCCTGCAGTTTGAAACATTGTAACAAATATAGAAGCTAAACAAAACCCCAGAAACCTGCTTTCAGCGAGCCGGGATCTCAGAGCTGGAGTTATACATTGTTTCAATTAAAGAACCAAAACAAACCAGATACCTGCTTTCAGCAGCGGAGGCCTAAGAGCTGGAGCCTCAGAAATAAAGCTGGCCCAGAATAAAAAAAGAAAAAAGAAAAAAAGGAGTGGTTGGGAGCTTCAGTCACCTGCCCGCCTGAAAACAGACCTCAGCCCCTCACCCATTCTGGCCACGCACCCCAGTGGGGACCCCCACCCTGAAGGGTGTGTGACCAGCTGCAAACAGCCATCATTCCCTCACCCAGGCTGGCCAGTCACCCCAGTGGGGACCCCCACCCTGATCCAGGACACCCTTCAGGGCAAACCAGCAGGCCCCCACCCGTGCACCAGGCCTCTATCCTATATAGTAAAAGGGTAATAATCCTCCCAGCACTGGGATCAGCGGAGCCAAGAGGCCTCCCGGCACCGGGATCAGCATGACAGCGGGCAGCGCCCAAACCCCCTGATTGCCCTGCGGCTCTGTGTGTGACAGGGGGCGGGGCCACAACCTCCCTATTGGCCCTGCTCTGTTCGTGACAGGGGAAAGCACCCCAACCCCCTGATCAGTCCTGCTCTGTGCCTGCTAGGGGGGAGCTCCCCAACCCCCTGATGGCCTTGCGGCTCTGTGTGTGACAGGGTGCGACGCCCCAACCCCCCCCCCCCCCCCACGGGCCCTGCTCTGTGTGTGACGGGGTAGAGCCATAACCACCCCATCGGCCCTGCCCTGAGTGTGACAGGGTGCGGCACCCCAACCCCCGATCCGCCCTGCTCTGTGTGTGACAGGGTGGAGCTCCCCAACCCCCTGATGGGCCCTGCTTTGTGCATGACAGCGGGGAGCTCCCCAACCCCCTGATTGACCCTGCTCTGTGCGTGACAGGGGGTGGCGCCACAACCTCCCCATCGACCCTTCCTTGAGTGTGACAGGGGGCGGTGCCCCAACCCCCCAATCAGCCCTACCCTGAGCGTGACTGAGGGTGGCATCGCAACCTCCTGATCCGCCCTGCTCTGTGCATGACAGGGGGCGGCGCCCCAACTCCCCAATCGGCCCTGCTCTGAGCCCGACCAGGGGCTGCACCTAGGGATTGGGCCTGCCCTCTGCCACCCGGGAACAGGCCTACGCCAGCAGGTTGTTATCTCCCGAGGGGTTCCTGACTGCGAGAGGGCACAGGCCGGGCTGAAGGACCCCCCCTTCCTCCCGAGTGCACAAATTTTTGTGCACCGGGCCTCTAGTGTAATTATAAATGGGGACTGATAAATGGATCTAAAAGGAGTTAAGATTTCTAAACTTTTTTTCAAGTTAGTGAAATATTAACCTTGGTAAATTGGTTCAACATTTATGTAAGGTATTTATATAAATGTAATAGCTAGAGCAACCATTAAAAGTCTCTTTAAAGAAATACACTAGAGTGTAGGTTATATTCTCCCTACCTACAGCTTGAAGACACTGTGATTTGGATCTGAAGTAATTACTGCTATTCCATGTCCACACATAATTAGCCTCAAATTATAATGAATTAACATGGTTTGGCCTCTTCATGAAGTGACGTGATTCTATGACAGTTTTTTCCTTTCACAAATTTAAAATAAAAACACTTTGATAAAAAAAAAAAAAAGTGCTGGCCAAATAGGCAGACCTGTCATGTACCTCATCCTAGGGCCAGACTAGAAATACAACTAAATTGGAGAACATTCACCTGGAATTTCCAACTGAGGTCCAGATGAAAAGGAGACTTATATCAAAGAATGACAGAAAACACCTGGAGACCGACCGGTAGGAAGGGCGAGGTGGTTAGAGGAGCTGACCCAGCTACCAGGGGTGACAGGCCAGCAGGCAGAGAGGGAGGAGGGAACTCCTGGCTATAGGAGAGTCTGTCTCCTCATAAGATAGAGGCCTGGAACCCAGGCTGGGCTCCACAGTCTCAAACACCAGAGCCAAGACCGCAGCCCCTGTAACATGCAGCCAGGAAAGGCTGCAGGGTTGCTAGCCACAATGGCGTCTGGATTCCATAGATCAGAGTCAGAGAGAAAGACACAGTTTCATTGTTGTTTTTTTCTCTAAACCCAGAGCCCAGGAATTTCATTTGCAAATACTCATTTGGTGCAGGGAGAGAGGGCGATGTGCACTCCAGGTGCTCAGGGAGAGGCTGAGGTGGGAAGCATTGCGGGGAGCAGCCAGGAGCATTTGGTCCTTGGCCCCCAAGCTGAAAAGGCCATTTTTCCTGAGAAGAGCTAGCTGCTCCCAACAGCCAGAGGGCAGGTGAAGAAGTAATACCCCACCCTAAGTGATACAGCTCAGCCTCAGGAGCCCTGCCTGCACACCCTGCATTTTGAGGTTTTCAGAGGCAAACACTTTCAAGGAGCCCTCAGAGACTGGATTGGGGGAGAGGCCATTGGCCCACTATCCTGAGAGCCAGGCTGATATTTTCCACATACGGGAGAACTGAGAGAAACTCCAGGTTTCCAGCAGATTCCATCCAAGGATCCCTGCCCAGCCCAGGGCAGAGTAATATTTTGGGCCACTTGCTGAGACATAGCTCTGGGAAAGGGAAACAAACCTACTATATTCCTCAAAGCTAAGCAGCACCTTTCCTACCTAAAGCCCTTTCAGAAACAGACTTGAGTGATTAAGATCCACAGCTGGCTAGCAGGCAAAGGCGGGCAGAGGGGGAGCCCAGGGAACCAGGGGAAGTTTGCCTACCAGCTGTGGACCCCATGGTGCTAGGATGCATACTTTAGAGGGCAATTGGCCCCTCCTGTTTGCAGCCAAGGCCTGTGGATCACTTGGAGCTTCAAGCAGGTTGCTGAAATCCCAATGGCAGTACCTGACCAGTGGTTAGCACCTAAGTTTCTAACAGGAAGCCGCATATTGGCAAACAACAGAAGAGTGGGTTCCACAGTGAGCTCCCACGGGGCATTACACTCGGCTGAAATGAAGTCCGCTTTGTTTTAGTCTCCTTTTTGTTACGTTTCTCTGTTTCCTTCCTCTTCTCTTCACTTTTATTTTTTAGGTTTTTTTTCAATTCCTTGATTTTCCCTTTTTTATATTTATTTTCTTTATCTGCTTTATTGATTCAGTCTCTGTTGTTTTGTTCATAGATCTTATTTTCCTCTTCTTTTTTCCTACTCAATTTTTTTCTCTTTTTTCTTCACTAGTCAACTTTTTTTCTTCATTCTCTTTGCTTTTTCTCATGTTTTCTCATCTTTTTTTTTCCTTTTTCTTACATTAGGTCTACCTGCTTTCTCCACCACTTCCCTTTTCAAATTTTTTCCATGTATTTTCATATCTTTTCTCCCTCCTTTATTTTAAACTGGCTTAAATGCTCCAATCTAAAGACATAGACTAGCTGAATAGGTAACAAAATATGACCCATATATATGCTGTCTAGAAGAGACCCACCTCAGAACAAAGAACTCATATAAAATGAAAATTAAGGGATAGAAAATATTTCCAAGCCAATGGAAATAAAAAGCTGGGGTAGCAATACTCATGTGACAAATAGAATTAAAAGTGAAGGCTATAACCGAAGATAATGAAGACCACTTCCTAATGCTAAATGGATCAATACAACAAGAGGATATAACTCTGGTATGTGAACCCAATACAGAAGCATCACATATATAAAAATAAACTCCTGTAGATACCAAGGGAGAGATCAACAGCAATACAACCACAGTAAGGGACTTTAATACCCCACTGACATCACAGGATAGATCTTCTAGACAAAAAATTAACAAGGAAACAGTGACTCTAAACAACACACTAGATCAGATGGAATTAATTGACATCTTCAGAACATCTTGCCCCAAAGCTATGGAATATACATTCTTCTCAAATGCACATGGGGCTATTTTCAAAGATAGACTACATATTAGGACACTACAAATTTAAAAAGATTGAATTCATTCAAACATCTTGGAACAAAATAGCATGAAATTAGAAAACAACTTCAGTAAAACATTTAAAAATATTCAGACACCTGGAGGCTAAATACCATGTTATTATACAATGAATGGGTTACCAATAAGATAAAAGAAGAAATAAAAAACTTCCTAGAACAAATGAAAATGAACAAACAACAACCCCGAATCTATGGGACACAGTGAAAGCAGTCCTGAGAGGGAAGTGCACAGCACTTCAAGACTAACTTAAAAAACAAGAAAAACTTGTAATAAGTTATTAAACCCTACAACTTATAGAACTGGAAAGAGAACAAGAAAAACCTAAGTAGAAGGAAGGAAATAATAAAAAGCAGAGAGAAAAAAATAACATAGAGACTAAAATAACAATACTAAAGATCAACAAAACCAATAGCTGGTTCTTTGAAAAGATAAACAATATTGATGAACCTCTGGCCAGACTCAACAAGGAAAAAAAGACAGAGGACCCAAATAGACAAAACAAGAAATGAAAGAGGTGAAGTAACAACTGACCCCACTGAAATACAAAGGATCATAAAAACAAACAAAAAAAACTATGAAAAACTCTAGTCCAACAAAGTGGACAACCTGGACCAAATGGACACATTCCTAGAAAAAGACAACCTTCAAAAATTAAATCAGGAAGAATCAGAAAACCTAAATAAGCCAATAACTACGGATGAAATGAAATCAGTAATAAAAAAAAATTCCAGCAAATAAAAGCTGTGGTAAGGATGGCTTCACAGGGGAATTTTGCCAAACATTTAAAAAATATTCAAAAAAGTGAAGAGGAAGGATTACTTCTGAAGCATAGTAATGATCCCTCCTTTGGGAAAACTGCTGTTCAGAACTGCTGTTTTGAAGTTCTCTGCTATTTCTTGCTAGTCTCTTGTTCCATAAGTCAACTCTGTTATTTTTAGATGGCCTCTTATTCTGTAAAAATAACTTTGTTTTTTAACTTGAATAATAGAAAAGATAAACTTAACTGTCTGACCTTGCAAGCTAGCTATTTAAAAGGGGCTGATACTGATAATAATTCCCATATTCTCATGCCAAGTGTTTGTTCATTATGTATCTAAGGTTACAGGTGTCTGTATAGATATATGTACTCAAGGCTACAAATTGTCTGTATAGATATGACAGGTGTTGGTTAGATATGATATATACTCAAGGTTGCAAGCTGTCTACAAAAATAACTTACACAAAGACCTAGAAGGATATAAAAAGGGAATACTCCTTCCTGTTTTTGTTCAGAATTTGACAGAGATATTCTTCTCTGAACCCACATGCAATAAATTACTCCTTATTAATTGGCTTGTTAAGGCGTCTTGTATCTAGCTCACTGATTGACAATACAACACTTCCAAGCTCTTTCTATGAGGTCAGCATTACACTAATTGAAAAACCCAATAAAGACACTAAAAAGATATATATTACTGGCCAATATCCCTAATGAACATATATGCTGAAATCTTCAGCAAAATATTAGCCAATTGGTTCCAGCAATATATTAAAAAGATTATATAGCACAAACACTTGGGATTTATTCTGGGGATGCAAAACTGCTTTAATATTAGCAAATCAATAAATGTGATTCAGCACATTAACAGATTGCAAGACAAAAATCACATGATCATATCAATAGATATAGAAAAGGTATTTGCCAAAATCCAACACCCTTTTTGATAAAAACCCTCAGCAAAATGGAAATAGAGGGATCATACATAATAGAGGCCATATATGACAAACCTACAGCGAACATTGTACTCAATGGGCAAAAACTAAAACCATTTCCCTTAGAACAGGAACAAGACAGGGATAACCTCTTTCACCATGCTTGTTCAACATAATAATAGAAATCCTAGCAATAGTGATCAGACAAGAAAACAAAGAAGGCCTCCAAATTGGAAAGGAGGATGTAAAACTATCATTATTCGTAGATGACATAATATTGAATACTGAAAATCTTAAAGACTCCATCAAAAAACTACTAGATTTAATAAATGAATTCAGCAACATTGGAGGGAACAAAAATTATGCCCATAAATCTATGGCATTTTTATGCACTAATAATAAACTTTCAGAAAGAAAAACTAGACAAATAATCCATTTATACTACAACAGAAACAATTAAGATATTTAGTAATAAACTTAACCAAGGAGATAAAAGATCTTTACTCAGATAACAACAAGTCATTGAAAAAGGGAAAGAGGAAGATGTAAGCAACAGCACGAATATAACATGTTCATAGATTGGTAAAATAAACATTATTAAAATATCCATGCTACCCAAAGCAATCTAAAGATTTAATGAAATCCTTATTAACATACCAGCAGTATCTTTCAGAGATCTAGAACAAACACTCCAAAAATTTATATGTAACAAAAAATGACCCCAAATAGCTGCAGAAATCTTGAGAAAAAGAACAAAGGTGGAGGAATCACAATACAAGATATCAGGTTGTACTACAAAGCCACTATACTCAAAACATCCTGGTACTGGCACAAGAACAGGCATTTGGATCAATGGAAGAGAACAGAGAACCCAGAAATAGAACCAAGCCATTATACTCAATTAATATTTGACAAAGGAAGCAAGAGCATACAATAAAGCCAATACAGTGTCTTCAATAAATGATATTGAAACAGGAATTTTAGGGGGATATAGGCAGGCTTAGGAAATTTTTAGAATTGGGGTCCATGGAAAAATACAGGGCTACAGATTGGGAGAAGGTACATCTCCATAATACAATTAAGCCAGGGGGAGGGAGCAGCAACAGTGGCATTTGCATAAGACAGGGTAGCTGGAAGTAGCCAACAAGGTCTATATTTACAAAATAAAGAGAAGGAAGCCCTTCATCCAGAAGAAGAAGAAAGCCCAAAGTGAATAGAAAAACAATAAGGTAGGAGGGGTGGGGGGTGGGGGTGGGGGGCAGGGGGGATGGAGGAGGTGGGGAGAACTTCACATGTCCCATGTGAGGTTTGACTTTTGAGCCTA